>NC_037537.1:4245165-4262062 GCF_001531365.2 Cynara cardunculus var. scolymus | reverse complement strand
ATATATATTTGGGATCATGTGTGACCAAAGATTTTTCATGAGACCCATAAGACCAATTCTCAGCTTTTAGATTTGATCTACTATATGACAATCTGAACATTCACAACGTCATGAGACTTCTCAATAATCACAAAATTGACACTGTGCAATTTTATACCATTAGATCGTTAGCTTATAAAGTTGATCAATGAACATAAAAAGTGGTCTTACGGGTCTCACGAAAAACCATTGGTTTCACATAAACCTAACCATATATATATATATATATAAAAGGTAGATTCAAATGAAAACGAATTTTTTATAAACATATGAGCAGAAATCTTGACAATTGATTAAAATTTATAAATTTAACCTATTGTTAAAATATTAAAATGTTAATTGAGAAGTGGTTAGGGGCAAATGTGAAAGTTATTATTTACGTTTATTATATTTTACTTTTTATTTTATCTTTTAATTAATTCTTTTACCCCTTAATTTTTAATCTAACTTATCTTAAAATAATTAATATTTTAATCAAACAAATTACGTCAAAAAATTGAGTATTTCATCCTCATCGATTTGACGTCCATCTCGATTTTTTTTTTGTATTTAACGTTTTTGACTTTTTTTTTATGTCAGATAATATATTTGTATAATATTCATTATAAATATTTATGTGCATTAATATGTTTACAACTCTTTAATATTTTTGCATTAGTATCATATTTATAAATTTTCAGTATTCATACAACACTATGAAATTCATCATTAATATATATTTTCATTATAACATTCATCATGAGCGTACATTTTCTTTAAAACATTTATCATGAATATTATATATATATATATATATATATATATATATATTCACGTGTATACAGTAACTCTTCAATATTCATACATCAATATGATAGACACTATTCATCATGAATATACATATTATTTATAATGAATATTTATATATGTTCACGTGTATTAAAACAACTTTTCAACATTCATACATCAGTATGATATTCGCATATACATTTTTGCTATAACATTCATCATGAATATTTATGCATGATCACGTGTATACAATAATTCTATATATTTATATCAATATGATATTTATCATAAATATTAATTTTCACCATAATATTCATCATGCATATACATATTATTCATCATGAATATATTATATTTTCAACTCTACATACTTTACGTTTTATTTCTATTTATTTATTGGGGTCTCGATTGATCTGGATGAGTTCTCGATTCATCTAAATAGATTTTCTGATCCATCTCGATAAAAGTTAAACCTGATAGGTTATTGTTTTATACAAACAAACACACAATAAATTAATAGGTTCTCAATCGGTCTCGATAAAAATTGAAGGTGTTATGTTATGATTTTAACACACAACCGCATACCAAGTCAATGGATGGGTTTTCGATTAATCTTGATTGGTGTCGATCGGTCCCAATGGGTTCTCGATGGATTTTGAAATGTTCTTGATAGGTATTATAACATCCTCAAATCTGGAAAGAGCGACTAATTTAAAATTTTCATTAATACAACAAATAAAGGGTAAATCCCTTTTCTATTAATCAATACTTGAATTAACTCGAATGTCGAATCTAAAATCACCATCAACAAAAGATAGACCAAGCCTTACATAAAGATTAAATTAAGGTCAGGTGTTACTATTACTCAATAATTGGTGCTATCTCCAAAGGTGAAAGACATCAACAATAAGCTAAAACCTTCTCATGCAACTATCTAACACTCATCTCATCACAGTATCGCTAGTATCATCTCTCCATGGACCTGATGCACATGCCGACAAAAGAAAAAGGTTAGGTTTAACGCTTAGAGAGTTCAAGCAGTTTTCATCATAATCATAAAACGGTAAAACTGAAAGGCCACTGATTAAATTATATTTTCGCAAATGAAATATACTTATCGTAAAAGCAAGATATTTCCAAACCCACCACTTTTTTGATGGAAACTCGTTAATCAAAATACCCAATTATACATAACCAAAACTCAATATTCACACAACCCAGAATAAAACTATAGAACATTAAAACGAAAACATAACTTTAATCAAGTTCTTTATACGACTAACTTACGCTTACCCTTAGAAGAACATAAAATATCATAAGATGATGGGGGAGACCCGATTTACTATTCGTTGTGATGGAACACATAAGTAAGTTACAAACCAATGTTATGGGAGCATTACTTATAAATAAGCTCACATTGACAGAACGAAAATGTCGAACTCCTTTGTGTTGGAATGAAATTTGTGAAAAACAGTTAGCTGGGCTTGAGTTAGTGCAGTAAACAGCTGATAAAATTTGCCAAATCCAGGAACGAATGAAAGTGGCTCAAGATCGACAAAAAATTTATGCAGATAAACGTCGTAAGCCGATTAAATTCCAAATTGGGGATAGAGTAATGTTAAAGGTATCAACATGGAAAAGGGGTAGTACGCCTTGGAAATAAAGGAAAGTTGAGCCCAAGGTATATTGGACTCTTTCCCACCATTGAAAGAATTAGGGAGGTGTCTTACAAACTAGAACTTCCATTGGAGTTAAGTGGTATTCATAACACTTTTCATATGTCAAATTTGAGGAAGTGTTTAGCAAATACAGACGTAGTTGTGTCTCTACCAGAAATTAAAATTAATGAGAGATTATGTTTTGAAGAAATCCCTGAAGCCATTACTGACTTCAAGGTAAAGAAACTGCAGAATAAAGAGATCAGGTTAGTAAAAGTTCAGTGGCGTTATCATCAAGGGCCGGATGCCACCTAGGAATCAGAGACAGAGATGTGAAAGAATTATCCTTATCTGTTCACTTAATGTAATTTCGGGACGAAATTCTTCTAAGGAGGGGATATTGTAATATTCGGTTCCAGTATCCAAGTTGATCATTTACTAATGTAATTAGGAAAGGGAAAATTCGAGGTTAGTGTTTGGCATTCAAGGATTGGAAAGGAATCGATCTATGATTCTTTCTTTATATTTATATTTGAGTAAGTATATATATATATATATATATATATATATATATATATATATATATGTCTCTGTGTGTGTGTAAATGGATGTTTTTTTCTTAAATGAGAAGTTGACTTTGCAATTGCTATAAATAGAAAGTACTTTTGAATGGTAAAAGATTAATGATTTAAGAGGATTTACAGTACTCTTTTAAAGAAACTTAGGTGATCAAAGGAAGAAGAAAGTTCCAAATCTAAAATCAAAGGCAAAGGTGAGTTTTATGTTGTTTTTGAATATCTGAATGCTATGATATCATTGTATATTTTAATAAAAACGCTGGTATACGTTGTTTAGATGAGATTTAAATTGTATTTATTGAACTAGGTTTCATCCTATTAAACCTTCAAGAATAAAACTCATCGGACAAGGTAATATCCGGATGATACCTCCCACTGGACAAAGAAGTTGTTGGTCCCTTAAGAGTCTACAAGATTAGTAAAACAGTTTGTAGAAGGGGGGGGGGGGAATGAATACAAACACAATATTTTTCAAATTAAAAATGTATATTGATAGAGAAGATCAATACAAATTTTACAAGACTATTTGCGGAAAGATAAGGTAAGAAAACCTATCTAAACAATCTTTGGTTACACACAAATTCTTAGCAAATGAGAAAAGAAATGCTATAAAGAAAAGTTCTTTTACTTAAGCTCGAAAATGCTCAAAGTAAAAATTAGGTTTAGAGAGTGAGTTGCACGCACTCTGCATGGAGAAGAAACACTTCTATTTATACCCAATGCATTAAATGTTCATTTAATGCAATATGGTAGGGTTAGAGTGCGTGTCAAGCCTTAAGAGGAAGGCTTGTCCTTTGCTACAATGAATAGTACAAAAAGCACTATTCATGAGCAGACATCCTTACCTAAAGTTGGTGGGCAATAGAGTCGACTAGTCGGCTCCATACCGTACTAACTATTAGAAAGGGTATGGTTTTGTCCTTTGTGTGCATAAAAACAAGACAACAACAATCGTGCTAAGCAAGCTTCCTTTGATCGCTGAATGCTAGAATAACATGGAGGTCTCTTCAGCATTCGTTAACGCTTGAACAGTCTTCACACATATGTAGACAGGCTTGTAATCATTGAGTACCGCTTCAGATCACGTACTCGCCAGTCTCTAATCTTTAGTTTCAGTCTTCGACATTAGCTGAAGGCTCTTTGGTGTGAGTGTTGTCTTCTTGAAGTATCGCTGTCTCTGATGGAATTACAATACAAGTACTTCAGTGATCACTGAACAGGTTCAGTGATGATCGCTGGAACTGAAAAGACAGAAACATAAATACAACGTACAAGTGAAAAAGGATTATCATCAAATCACTGAGAGAGAGGATCAACAATCTCCCCCTATTTGATGATAACAAGACAACATAAAGAAAGTTGTCTTATCAAATAACAATAAGGAAAAGTTACATATAAAGTACATGTCCCTTTTTACTATTTTGGGATCTTTTTCAGTGAGTCAGTCTTTGCTTGAGAATTTTCTTTAAGTCATATCTAAGAGAAAATTACAAGTATGGAAACTGAAACTGAAAGCTTATTCACTGACTTATAGATTGTCAGTGAATGTAAAAAGTAACACTGTAACTCATAGACTTGTGTCCCTATTACTTTTTGTAGGGATCTTTTTCAGTGAAGTATAAGAAATACTCATTTTATTATCATTGGTAATATTACAAGTAGTTCAGTACATGTCTAATGCTTACAGACTAGAAGATTAATCACTGAAAGTAGACAAAGTACAAAAGATTTACAAGGAAAAGTGGACTGTTATTACAAAGAGAAACTATTCTAGAACACTTAGATCTATATAGCTAGGTACATCTTCACCAAGGTTTCTTCGACGTAGGCATTCCCTTCGTATCTTCAGATCTACGACTTTTCTAGGCATGCTATCATCTATCTAGAGCAAGAGGTAAACCAGATGACCCATTGGACATAGATGTAGCTATGATATTCTCTGAAATCTGACTTCACCTTCTGAGTTAAGGAATATAACTCCTAACTCAGTTTTAAAATGCACAACATTGGGTGTATAGGGACCCTTATCTGGCAAGTCAAGATTCAACATAGAAATGTCTATACTCTGATGACCCTTCAGGCCTTCATCTAAGGAGAACCTTGTTTTATGTTCGTTCGTTAGGAATGGTGAATCATTAGAATCAGAGAGGGACTGTCAGGGACTGTCAGGGACTGCGACATACCTGGACATCCGTTTGATGAGATCGCTGATGGTGTCCTCAATAATCGCCTTATGTCTTGACTTGGATCGCTGAATGGCTTGCCTGATCTCCATCCATTCGCTGTATCCATATCGGCCAAGGTAGGAAGGGTACTCGGTGATGGCATCGAGATTGTCCCTGGTGATGAGCATTAAGACCAGTATTCCACCGTCTTTTGAACGTCCGCTGATACTGACGTTGATAATCGGATGGGGACTGATTCTCTTCTTCAGCTTTGCTTCGCTCTATCACTTGTCCTTTTTCACCGGCTTCAGGTTCTTCTCATGCTCAGCTTCTGCAATGGAAAGAAGTTTAGCCTGGGCTTGGACAGCGTTCACCTTTTTCTTGGACTTTCTCTTGGGAAAAATCTTCGCAGCTAATGACTTGGCCAACTTTAAGCTGTCTTCAGTTTGCTTCTTCTGAAGCTCTAGCTCTTCTTTAGCCCGTAATGCCTCGAGTCTTTCTGCTTCAGAAAGGAAGTCGAACTCACCACCACTAGAGGTACGAAGAGGAATTTTTACTCTAGTCTGGTCGAGTGACTCCTTTAGCTGAGTCATCTGCTGGTCGGTGGGAGCACTGGAGACAGGGTTGTCAGGGAGCCACTCCAGTCGACCGCAGGTGGTTGATGGAATTTGAAGTTGATACAAAGAAGTGACTACTACCTGAGAGGTAGAGTCGTCATATAAGGGTTGAGGAATGTTAAATAATACCTTCAGGCTCCCTTCTTCAGCGACTGCCTTGCCTTTTGACTTGGGGTCCTGGTTCCTTGATGGAGCAGACCCTCCTTCCGTTTGCTCCCCCTGGGATGCAAAATCCCTGAGGGTGACTCCCTTGGTGGTGGTTGTTGGTTTCTGATACTTCATGGTAAAGTCATCTTCATCATCATCATCATCGTCACCATCTAGGTCACTTACGGGGTCTGGGATGGTAGGTTCATCATCTTCATCATTATCATCTTCGTCTTCATCATCATCATCACCAGCAACAGCGGTGATGGAAGGAACATCATCCCTAGGGATGGCATCGACTACCTCAGCTGGAACAACTTTGGTGGTTGGGATTACAGGAGCAGCAGCTGTTTCAGCTCTAGGAGCTTCAGCTTTAACTGCAACAGATGCTGGAGCAGCAGCAGGATCAGGAGCAACTGCAACATCAGATGATCCAACAACATTGGACCTCATCTCCCCCTCTTTGGCTAAGACTTGAGAGTATAAGCCAGAGAGTTCGTCCAAACGCTGACACTGGAGAACCATCATATCCTCTAGCAGAGCACTGGCTAGAGTTGTCGTTGCCTCAAGTGCCTCATTGAGCTGAGCGCGATCATCAGCAGAGAAAGAAGGTGGGATTACTGGAGCTGGTTGACGGACAACAACCAGGATCTGCTGAAGAAGTCCCGTCTGTTGATGGTCGAGCACATGAGCATCATCAGCCCTGCTGGAGAGAACAACAATGGTGTCAGTGTTGGCTCGAACAACTTCTTGGAGAGTCAGGAGGTGACTCTGAACTTCTTGAACGTCTGCTTGGATAGCTGAAAGGTTCGCATCAAGTTCAGCCTGGCGGGGCATCTCTTGGTGGACTTCAGTTATCCTACAGAGAACTGAATCAATGGCTGGGAGGAGAAGTATGACGTGCAAAAGAGGAACTGTGAGCAATAAAAGGCTCGAATGGCGTGAGCAAATATGTCGTTGAGAGGACGGACATCTATATGCTGAGGAACATCGAGATGAGCAACCTTAAGTCCAGTGGTGTGTGTCTCAGTATCAGGGAGGACAGTCGTTGATACATCATCGACATGTGTAAAGACCAAAGAAGGAGGATAAGAGGAAATGGTTAAGAAGAGACGTGGGTGTTCAGCGGTGGCGGCGCTGATATTCACACCTTTAGTGATTTGGGTCACTGAGGCGGTTGGGGTAAATGCCACTGATACGACAGTGATAGGAGAAATCACTGAAGAGCTAGGAGGGTTAGCTAAAGACGCCTCGGGGTTAAGGCTAGTTTCAATAGCTGAAACTTGTTGAGAGGCTTCAGCCAGAGACGTGGCTATCCCCTTTTTGGACTTCTTGGCTCTCTGAGGATAAACAAAAGTTGGTTGAGAGGGTCATTTTGAAGAGGTTTTGGTGGCTGGGCTAGACTCGGGGGGGGGGGTTACCCTTGTCCTGGCCACCTGAGGAGAAGAGGTAGTGATGAACATAATAGAAGTTAGCGCCACGTCACTGTCACTCAACTTATGATCCAGAATCCTGAATCAAGCTTGGAAACCTGGAGGTTACCTTCCGTGGAGTAATGATCTCCAAAGATCTTCGCAAAGACCATCGAAAGGAACCTGGTGTAAGGCACCACCTTTTCTCGCTGGTGCTTGTTCAGCTTAAGCACCAGGTCATTGAAAATGACCGCAACATAATTTATATTATGACGCTGAATCGCAGATACGCCTATGGTCAAGGCGATCCTAAAGGCCTGGTCCTGGCCTCCAGTCTTTCCACCCATGCACTGGATGAAGTGAGAGAACAGGTATTGCCACACAACTGACTTCCTGTTCTTCTCGATCTTCGACAAGGACTTCATGGGAGCATTTGAGTCCTTCTTCATTAGTCATTGATAGCCAATGGCGTTGAGACACTCGATGATCTCGGCCGTTGTGGGTTCGCTATCGTAGGGGCCTTTGGGAAGGCGAAGAGCCGTCCTCAAGGTGTTCTCGCCAAACTTCACTTCCATGCGGTTGAAGGTGAAGTTGACCTGTTCAACTTGTCTTCCAGGCTTGACCTCGACATCGACGACCTCAGCAGTGAACTAGAACTGCTGGAGAAGTTCTTTCACCATGATGGGTTCATGGTTGAGTGCGAAGCCGAATGACTACTGTTTGAGGAAGTCGGCCGCTTTTTGGTAGTCCGCCTTTGAAGAGGGAATATCCAACAAGGCAATGTGGTTGTTGGCCTTGAAGGATACCTCGTCAAGAGAAAAGTTAACATTCTTGGCTGCCATTTGTTTTTAATAAGAATAAGATAAATAGGTTGTTAGTAAAACCAAGATTGTTTTGGGAGAAGAATATAGAAAAGTTTTTGAATCAATAAAAACTTCTTTTGAAAAATCCTTAAAGAAGATTTAGGGGTTTTCAAGTAGAATATGTATACAGAAATAAGATTATAACCAAGTAAGAGTTGGTTAAATAATCTTTGTTGTTTATTGTTTTAAGAGAACAAGTTTCCAAAACCGATTAAACAAATTTCTTAGAAGAAGAAGATAAAGAAAAGAGATATTGACCTTAAGGATTTAGAGAGAGTAAGGTCGAGAAGGTTTGAAGATTTGAGAGTTCTTGCTATGGAAAAATTCTTGCAGAGGTTCGTCTAAGAATTTTGAAAGCATAAAGAGAAAAGTGGAGAAGAAGTCTCATATTTATATGTAGGAGGAGAGAGAAGGAATATGAGAGAGTGAAAAGACGATGGTTGGGGAAAGTGGCCATGATGAAAAATGGCACGTTCTCCTCCATGATTGGATGACATTAAATGAGGTAGCATAATGACAGTACCTTTTGCGCGTCTCAAAGCGTTGCGCATAGTAAATAGAGAATGTCATCATTAAGACGGTTCATTAACTATTTTCTTTTAAAAACGAAGGGTTTTTAAGAAAACGAGGAGTCATACAGTGTTTAACTAAACACTGAAAAGACCATTTAAAACATTTTATCACTGAAGTTGGCATTTAAAAATATTTTAATCACTGATCAAAAAGATTCAGTGATCATTTTTTATTTTTAAGAGAATAAGTATAATACTTATATATGGTCAGTGATAAGAAGATCAGTGAAACCAACTTTTAAAACTTTTAGTCACTGAAAAAGAAAAGCTTCAGTGAAGGTTTTAAGTCGAAGAAAAGAGAAGAGTAGTCATACCTTAGAGAGAATAGATATATTTACTCAAAAGTTCAGTGTCAGAGATAGAACACTGAATCATTTCACTTACTGAGTGATGTTTAATAGCTGAAGATTAGTCTTCAGTGTTTAACATCCACAATTTGCTGATCAAGATGTTGAATCTTATCTCATCAAGAGGCTTGGTGAAAAGGTCAGCGAGTTGATACTCAGTTGGAACGAAGTGAAGTTTAATATCACTATTCATAACATGATCTTTGATAAAATGATATCGGATCTCAATATGTTTGGTCTTGGAGTGAGGTATAGGGTTGTTTGCAATTGCAATAGCACTAGTGCTATCGCAATAGATAGGAACCTTTGAAAACTGAAGATCGTAGTGCATCAGCTGGTTTTTCATCCAAAGAATATGGGCACAACAACTACCAGCGGCTACGTATTCAGCTTCAGCTGTTGATGTGGATACTGAGTTTTGCTTTTTGCTTGTCCAGCTCACTAACTTTCCACGTAGAAGCTGACAGCCTCCAGTGGTGCTTTTCCTATCAATTTTATAACTTGCAAAATCACTATCCGAATAACCGATTAGGTCAAAACCTGAACCTTTAGGGTACGAAAGACCCATGTTTGGAGTTCCCTTAAGATATATGAATATGCGTTTGACAGCAATCAGATGGGATTCCTTTGGTTCAGCTTGATATCTTGCACATAAGCATGTGGAGTACATGATATCGGGTCGACTAGCTGTTAGTTATAACAGAGAGCTGATCATTCCTCTATAAACAGTAATGTTTACAGGCTTTCCATTTGGATCCTTGTTGAGTGAGAGTGGAGGAGCCATTGGAGTCTAAATAGATGAACTATTGGATAGATCAAATTTCTTCAGCATGTCACGAACATACTTACTTTGATTGATAAAGATACCTTTATCAGTTTGTTTGATCTGAAGACCTAAAAAGAAGGTTAGTTCTCCCATCATGCTCATATGATATTCTTTCTTCATGCGATCAGCAAACCGAAAACACAAAGAGGGATTAGTGGAACCATATATAATATCATCGACATAAATTTGGACTAGAATGATGTGACCCTTAACTTTTCTAAGAAATAAGGTCTGGTCAATCTTTCCATGAGAGAATTTCTTAGAGATGAGAAATGAGGAAATGGTATCATACCAGGCACGAGAAGCCTGTTTTAACCCATAAAGAGCTTTATCCAACCTATAGACATGGTTTGGATACTTAGGGTCAAGAAACCCTGGAGGTTGTTCAACATAAACTTCCTCTTGAAGTTTCCCATTTAGGAAAGCGCTCTTTACATCCATTTGATAGACTTTGAAGTCTCTATGGGCAGCAAAGGCTAGAAAGAGTCGAATTGCTTCGAGTCTAGCCACTGGTGTGAAGGTCTCATCATAATTGATCCCTTCTTCTTGTCTATAACCCTGAGCAACGAGCTGAGCCTTGTTACAGGATACCACACCATCTTCATCCAACTTATTGCGATAGACCCATTTGGTGCCTATCACTGATTTGTCAGATGGACGTGGGACAAGGTAGCAGACTTTGTTCCTATCAAACTCAATGAGCTCCTCTTGCATGGCAAGGACCCAACTAGGGTCAGATATAGCATCATTGATTTTCTTGTGTTCAACTAAAGAGAGAAAGTTGACAAAGAGACAAATATTACCTAGACCACGACGTGTCTTGATACCTGCATCTGGATCACCAAGAATTTGATGAATTGGATGGTCTTTTGTCCATCGCTGAGCCGGTAGAGGAATTTCATCTGAATAAATAAGTTTAGAAACAGAAGATGAGGCTTCAGCTGTAGTTTCTTCAGCAATAGGAACTATTGCCAAAGGAGCCTCAGATCAGCGACTGAAACAGGTTCAGATACTGAAGGCATTTCATTCACTTATTGATCATTGTTTGAAGTAGAAGGAGGAACACAGCTAATGGGCACTGCATCGATCTCTTAAAAAGATGCGTTGGAGTGACTAGCTGTAACTGTAGGAAGCTTCAGGTTATCCATAGTAAAAGAACATCCAGTTTTCTAATTCATCCTCATCATTTAAGATGGGTTTTGAATTAGCTGATTGAGATTCGTCAAAGGTGACATGAATAGATTCCTCTATCGTCTGTCTTTGTTTGTTGAATACTCTAAAGGCTTTGGACACTAAAGAATATCCAAGAAAGATTCCTTCATCAGCTTTGGGATCGAACTTTCCAGGTTGGTCGCGATTGTTGAGAATGTAACAAGTACAACCAAATATGTGAAGAAGACTTGTAGAATGCTTTCTTCCATGGAAAAGTTCATAGGTTGTCTTCTTGAACCTCTTTACGATCAGCGATCGATTTTGAGTAAAACAAGCGGTGTTGACAGCTTCAACCCAGAATTGAGTAGGGATATGGGATTCGTTGAGCATTGATCGAGCAGCCTCAATGATTGTTCGATTTCTTCTTTCAGCGACCTCATTCTGCTGAGGAGTCCTCACTGAAGAAAAGTTGTGAGAGATTCCCTTGTCCTCAAAGAAGTTATCCATAGTACTGTTTTTGAATTCAGTGCCATGGTCACTTCTAATAGATCGTACCTTAACGTTGTTGAGTACTTCTATTTTCTTGATGAACGAAATGATTTCTTCAGGTGCTTTATCTTTGGATCTGAGAAAGAAGACTCAGGTGTACTTGGCATACTCATCAACAATGACGAGTGTGAACTTCTTTCCAGCTAAGGATTACACGTTTACTGGACCAAAGAGACCCTTATGCAATAGCTGAAGAGGTGCAGTCACTGAAGAAATTTGCTTATACTTAAAGCTAGCTCTTGTGTGTTTTCCTTTTTCATATGCTGAGCAAAGAGATTCCTTTGCAAAAGAATGTTGAGGAAGACTAGTGACAAGATCATTTCTTGACAGCTCGCTGAGTGTCTTGAAGTTGAGATGAGAAAGCCATTTGTGCCTTAGCCAGTTAATGTCTGACGAGGCTTTAGATAAGAAGCAACTATTCTCAGTAAGAGATGAATTCATATTGATGATATACACATTCTCTAGGCGAGAACCGGTTAAGGCAACCTTATCATCTTTCTCAAGAACGTGACATGAATTCTTCAAGAATTTAACTGTATCATCTTTATCATACAGTTGACTGATGCTAAGAAGATTGTGCTTCAGTCCTTCAACATATGCAACGCGTTTGAAAGTTGTTGCACCATTGGTTAATATACCAAATCATCTGGTATATCCTTTTCCATTACCTCCAATGGTTACGGAAGGTCCTCTTTCTTCCTTGAAATGAGTTAGCAGGAATTTATCTCCAGTCATATGTCTTGAACATCCGCTATCAAGATACCATATACCTTTGACGTCCTGAGCAAGGAAACAATTTAAGAATGCTATTGGTACCCGACTAAGGGGGTCTAGCGTTGTTAGAGGCATCATCCACTGGTGCTGGAGAATCAGCATCTGTAGATGGCATCACTAAACCTGAAGAGGTTTGAGTGGAAAGAGGAACAACCTCTGAAACTACTAAAGTAGTTTAAGTGGAAGTCTTCACTGAGCCTGACGAAGAGGCTTCAGTGGTAGGAACTACAACGTCTGATGCTGAAGACTTGTCAGAAGGAGTTGTCTTCGCTGAGCCTGAAGAAGAGGCTCCAGCAGTTTGCTTCACTTTGGTTGCTTTTGCAACCTTAGTGGATGATTTCACCTTGGTTGATTTCTCATCCTTGGCTACTTTCTTGCCCTTAACTGGTGAACCAGCCTTGGCGGCAGAAGGACACTTACTGGCAATATGTGTTTTTTCACCATAGTGTTTACACTTCCTAAAGCTGAGGGTAGCTTTAGGGCCATGAAGTATCAGATTTGAAGCAGGACCAGCTCCAAGGATTCCTTTCTCATTGGTTCTAGGAGGAACCTTTGAGGATTTGGATTCCTTAGGTGAAAAGTTCACCTTGAGCTGAGACTTGGATTTTTGAGAGGGTTCAGATTTCTTAGTCCCTGAAGAAGAAGAAGCTTTACAAGCTGAAGGAATAGACCTTGATCTATTAGACTTGTTAGACTTCTTAGGAAGGGATGCTATGACAACGGATTTACCTTTGTCTTTACAACCAGAACTTGAAGGGGTTCCTTCAATATGACTCTCAGTTAAAGAAGAAGACTGAGAGGAAGAAGTGTTAGGAATGGAAGAGACGAAGGTGCCAAATTTAAGCATGGACCTGTCTGTAACACGTTCTTCCTGATCATAGGAGAATCCTAGACCAGTCGTTATCTTGGCGGGGATCTGAGCGTTAATGATCTCAGAGGCTTTGATAGATGCTTTACACCACCCTTAAATGTTAGCTTTCTCAGCCTTGAGTTCAGCGATTGCTCGCTCACGCTCAGCGATAGCCTTCTCACGTTCAATGGTGATGGCTTGGTTTACAATAACTTGATCCTTAAGATTTTCCTCGACAGAGGTCAGCTCTTTGATCTTAGAATGGAAAATCTTCAATTGTTCTTGAAGATCAATATTAAGCATTTCTGCTTTAGATTTGCCATTGAGGGCATTGTAAAGATCAACCGTCAACGTATCTAGTACAGAAAGACTAGAAGAAGAAGAGGGTCCATTCAGGAAACATACATGAGTAGTAAAAGAGGTAGATGGCTCAGAAGAAGTAGATGCCCCTGAAGATTCTTCATGTGCATTTATGGCCATCAAGCAGAAATATGTTGTATCCTCTTCATCTGAAGATGATTCATCGGATGAGTTAGCCCAGTCATGCTCTTCAGCGGCAAGGCCTTTAGCCTTTCGCTGGTTGTTCTTCATCTTCTTGTATTTCTTCTTCAGTTTTAAGTACTTTCATCTTTAGTCCTGAAGGAGGATGGAGCTTTGGAAGATGGTGTCGCAGCTTTCTTCGATCTGCATTCACCTGCGAAATGTCCAGGTCAGTGACAATTGTAGCAGAAAGCTGAAGCCTTGTCTATTCTTTCAGACTTTCGCTTCTACCTGATGTACAGTTGAGGAGATCTGCGGAAGTTGCTTTTGATGGCGAACCTTCTGAAAGATTTAGTCAAGAGGGCCAGGGATTCATCAAAATCTGCTAGATCAGATTCTGGAATATTCTCAGAGATAGAATAATCTATGTATGTAATAACAACAGGAGGAAGAGAATAGACAAATGGGTAGAAAGGGATTTAGTTGAAGAAGCTTCAGAGATCAAAGCTAAAGGAGAGATTTTCATTTCTCTGGAATCTTTTACAAGATTCCTCTTCAGTTGACGAGATTGCTCATGGTTAAAGCATATTCCCGTATAAAGTAGAGAGAAAGAGAGGACATGTTATTCGACATCTTGAGACACATGGAAAAGGTGTCCCAAGACTCAGGAAGACATTCCAGAAACTTAGTTAAAGTTTCAGAATTGGAATATTCCCTACCTACAACCCTTAGATCAATGAGAAGACAATTCAAACGTTGATGTACTTCGGACAGCGTCTCAGACTTTCCATAGAGAAAGCTTTCGTACTGTCTTTCTAAATTGATCTTTCTGGTTTCTTGAACCTGAGTGGTTCCTTCATATTGAACACAAAGTGTGTCCCACATGGATTTAGAAGTCTTGAGCTTTATCACAGAGTGATAAATCTCGTTAGGAAGAGACATAGCTATTATAGACCGAGCGTGCGTGTCTATAGTTATCTTCTTCTTGTCTTCATCGCTCCACTGATGAGGGAGCTTTGTAATCTGCCGTTCAGGAATCGCAGCAGTCGTAGCTGTTGCTGGAACAGCCGGAGAAATAGCAAATGGAGTATATGGTTCATTTTATATGTAATGTGGAATTTCAGGATCCACACCTTCAAGAAATAGGGACATCCGGTTCTTCCAGAGACTAAAATTGTCACGGATGAACCAAGGAGGTTTGGCAAGAAAGCCATTGTCTTTTGTGTGTGTGTTTGTTTGTAATTTGCAAAGCCATTTAAAAGCAATAAAGTTATCTAGAGAGGAAGATAAACTAATACATAAAAACAGTTAAACAACTTAGAAAAGAGAGAACACTGCTCTGATACCACTTGTTGGTCTCTTGAGGGTCTACAAGATTACTAAAACAATTTGTAGAAGGGGGGGATGAATACAAACACAATATTTTTTAAATTTTAAATGTATATTGATAGAGAAGATCAATACAAATTTTACAAGACTGTTTGCGGAAAGATAAGATAAGAAAACCTATCTAAACAATCTTTGGTTACACACAAATTCTTAGCAAATGAGAAAAGAAATGCTGTAAAGAAAAGTTCTTTTACTTAAGCTCAAAAATGCACAAATTAAGAATTAGGTTTAGAGAGTGAGTTGCGCGCACTCTGCATGGAGAAGAAACACTTCTATTTATACCCAATGCATTAAATGTTCATTTAATGCAATATGGTAGGGTTAGAGTGCGGGTCAAGCCTTAAGAGGAAGGCTTGTTCTTTGCTACAGTGAATAGTATAAAAAGCACTATTCATGAGTAAACATCATTACCTAAAGATGGTGGGCAATAGAGTCAACTAGTCGGCTCCGTACCATACTAACTAATAGAAAGGGTATGGTTTTGTTCTTTGTGTGTATAAGGACAAGAAAACAACAATTGTGCTAAGCAAGCTTCCTTTGATCACTAAATGCTGGAATAACCTGGAGGTCTCTTCAACATTCGCTGAGGCTCGAGCAGTCTTCACACATATGTAGACAGGCTTGTAATCACTGAGTACCGCTTCAGATCACGTACTCGCTAGTCTCTAATCTTCAATTTCAGTCTTCGACATTAGCTGAAGGTTCTTTGGTGTGAGTGTTGTCCTCTTGAAGTATCCCTGTCTTTGATTGAATTACAATACAAGTTCTTCAGCGATCACTGAACAGGTTCAGTGATGACCACTGGAACTGAAAAGACAGAAACATAAATACAACGTACAAGTGAAAAGGGATTATCATCAAATCACTGTGAGAGAGGATCAATAGAAGTGTCCGGATAAAACCTCTTCACCGATCAAGTAGTGTCCGGATACATCTCACCGGCCAAAGCATCTTCCGGATGTGTACCTTCACCGGACAAAGAAGTGTTCGGATAGAACTCTTCTCCAGTTAAAGAGTTATCCGGATAAGAATCAGTATCAGACAAGGCATGTCTGGACATGACCGTATAACCGTTCACCGGACATAGTGTTGTCTAGATAAGATCAAATTGTCCGGTAAATTTCTTTTCCAAACATAGTGTTGTCCGGGTATGTTGAAGTCATCTGCAAAATCTCCTCTCCGGACATAGTATTGTCCAGACAGGACTATGAATTTCATAGTAATCTCTTCAAGAAGTAAATTTGAAATGGCGGTGTAATGTAACACCCCCATACTCCACATTTGCATAAAACACATATTTCATTACATAGAAACATGAATTACATCAAAAGGTCCCACTAGTACATGGATTGCTATATGTACAAAATCTACATATAAAAAAATTCCAAAACGAGTCCTGTACTACTACATGAATTACAACATGTGTCTTCAAAAGCAGGAAATAGATTAGGAAAATAATCACATTTTCCCTTTCCCTTTAATATCCCCGGACCCAGCTATTCCTGCATTGCATAATTTAAAACAGAAAATGAGGGTTAGACCATACTGGTCTAGTGAGTAAATCCCCTGTTTGCAAATGCAGGGTGCCAAACACCAAAATATGATAATGTAATCTTGGCTTTAGGAAGATACCGCAATATAACAAATATGCAGTTTCCAATATCATATATAAAGAAGTATATCCAAAAATTCTCACTTCTTTAAAATATCT
>NC_037537.1:4241066-4245065 GCF_001531365.2 Cynara cardunculus var. scolymus | reverse complement strand
TCGTGTGTAGATAAGTGCGGCGAACTCATCAAAGTCCTCTTTTTCCAGTCTCGAGTCCTTATCAAGAAGTCCGAAGACGCGCCTCAACCACCTCAGCATTAGTGTCATTTGAAAATGGTCAATGTTGGCAGTGAAATGGTGGTATTCAACTTCACGATGATACTTCAGGGTCTTCCAGACTACTGAAGGTAGATCATAGGGGTGGGTGCAGTTGTGGTCAGGGCGATGTTTAGGGGATGACCTTTTAGGATCTCGAGGATGATCCGGTGATCACACCTCATCAAGTAGTCCAAAGCATGGTTGTTGGTAGGATCTTGAGGTAGTCAGCTTTGAGGATCAGTTCATCATCGGGGTTGGTGGTGGTTATAGATGGTATCGAAGAGCGGTTAGAAGGCATCAGGTTCTCTTCGTTTTGACACATTACCGTTGTTGTTAGACATCTACAATGTAGACATGTTAGTACAAACCCCACATGAACAAATTTGAAAACAGTTTCGGGGAACTTTTTCGGAGAAAAACAATCCTAAGTGTTGAACTTATCGCATGACGCAAGGAAGTTGTCGCATGTCACTTCAAGGTTGTCGCATAAAAAAGGATGTGATAACCTTGTTTGTCGCATAGAGACTATTGTCACATCACAAGGATGCGAGAACCTTGAATAATAGTACAATGTGATAACTATGAATGACAGTTATATACGATAGTTCTGAATGTTCAATACAGAAGAGAACTTTGAATGTCTGTTTTTGAAATCAAAACTAAACTCTAAAAAACACAACTCTAACACTCAAATATGTTCAAAAAATAGTTTAAAGCAATTTTCGAGTCCTATCGAACAAACCCTACAACCTTAACTGGCGTATTCTAACAGACCTAGGGTATACTACAAATGAAGGTGCGATTCAACACAAACACTATTCGCAGGTTACATTTAACTCGAAAAACATAATGTAAGCATTTAAGATGGGAACACAAACCTGGAATGGAAATTTGTGAGAGAAATCAAAGGCTGGAAGTCCAAGAGACGGGTTATCGCACACAGATTCTTTATCGCACTCACAAAAGTTTGGAAAGGTATTGTTGAAACTGAGCCAAAACTATTTGTACCCTAAGTTTTAAAAAAAGACACGTGTTATATCCTGAATGGTCAGAATAAGGTTGACCAAGAAGTCAACTTGTCACATGAACAAGACACAATAAGTCCAAATGGAAGTTTCTCGCATCACGAAGACACGACAAACCCAAGGGTTAAGGTTATCGAATCGCATAGATACGATAAGGGCCAGGTTATCGCATGACATTGATGCGATAAGAATAGTTGTCGCATCCTATTGATGCAATAACATTGTTTTGTCGCATCAAACTAATGCGATGAACAGTGTTTGTCGCATCAAACTGATGCGATAAGATTCTTTGTAACATTAAGGTAATGCGATGACCCATTTTTGACGCATCAAGCTGATGCAATAACACAAAGTTATCGCATCAAGCTAATGCGATAAAAACAACACTCGCACATTTTTTTTCAGAAAAAAAAAATCATAAAAAAGGATTCCAATTTAAAGGATGTCCAACCTTTAACTGGTTTGAATCACAAAAACGTAGGTGTACTCCCCGTCAAAGAGTACACATGGTAGTTTTCAAAGGAAATCACCCTCCCCTTAAAAGATGCTTTAAATATAAATAACTAAAAATCAGCTCCCCCTTAAACATATACCAGATTTAAATGTAAAATAAAAGACATTCCTCCTCGAAGAGTACGTACCTTATATTTCCAAATGCTTGAAAACAGCAACACACATCAGTAACTAAAAACCTAGATTATGTAGAACAGGCTGTACAGAAATAAACTTTGACAATACTGGTTTTTATAGAAAAACTTCAGGTTTTAAGATTTAACATACCGAGCTTGGAGATAAGAAAGTTGAACATCTTCTCATTTAAAGCTTTGGTAAATAAATCCACAAGCTAAAACCTAGTGTTGACAAAGTATAGTTCAATTGTACCTCGTTCTACATGGTCTTTTATAAAGTGATACCTGATGTCTATGTGCTTGGTTTTTGTGTGCTCGACCAGGTTGCAGGATATTGCAATTGCACTCTTGGAATCAAAGTAGATGGGAATCTTGGTGAAATTGAAGTCGTAGTCCTTCAATTGTGTGCGCATCCAGATGACTTGTGAGCAGCAGCTAGCAGTAGCAACGTACTCAGCTTCATCCGTCGAGGTAGACACACAGTTCTGGTTCTTAGAAGCCTAGCTTACCAATCTATCTCCCAAGAACTGGATGTGTCCAGAAAATGCTCTTGCGATCCAGCTTGCATCTAGCATGATGGACATCGAAGTAGGCAATCAGGTCATAACCTGTTTCCTTAGGGTACCAGAAGCCAAGATCAACAGTACCTTTAAGATAACGTATAATATGTTTGACAACAAGTAAATGTGATTCTTTAGGTTTAGATTGAAATCGAGCATAGAAACATGTTGAAAACATAATGTTTGGTCTACTAACAGTTAAATACATTAAAGAGCCTATCATCCCTCTATAGATTGTCGGATCGACATTTTTTCCGTTAGGATCAGAGTCGACCGCTTCTTCCAAGAGGTAGAGTGGTAGTTTTGAGTACACGAGCATGGTGCGCGTTGCTTCCACCAAAGTACGATTCCTCCTCTCTACCACTCCATTTTGCTATGGAGTTCGGGGCGCTGACAAGGTATGAGAAATCCCAATTGTTGTTTTCCCAGATGATTATAAGAAACAATGAAATAAGATGAACACAATGGAAATAGCAAATCAATCGACTTGTCTATTGATTCAAATGTGGAATACAAAATATAGTGTTTCCTCTTTGGCAGCTGCTTCTCAATAAGCTGATATTACAAAATAAATTAGTTGACCTACTCTAGAGCTAGGAAGCTATATATGTATATATATATATATATATATATATATATATATACCTTGAAGGTATTTACACAAATAGTCCCTCTACTTTATTACAAACAGAAATATAAGACTAACAGATTACAATGTAGGGCATCTCCAACCCAACACTAAATAGTATAGGTTGGTTGGGTGTGATGACGGGCTCTGATGTTGGAAAGGGATGAGGCATAGCAAAAAAAAATCATTTCTCCCTATAAATGATTTAACGTAATAACTTTTTGTTGTTGATTCTTCATCAGTATCAATATAAGATACACCCAAGTCGTAAACATATGACTCCTTATCGTCTTTACGGACTTCTTCTTCTTCTACTTGTTTTGTCTCCGGAACAAAATTAGGGATATACTCACTATGATCATATATCTATTCTGGAATAAAGTCAGAGTTAACCCCATATGCATGGTCATTATCCAAATAAAACTAAGGCACGTTAGAAGTTTGACTCATGAGCATACACACCACCTATGGTGTTCGAACTACCACCAACATTTCTTCCACTGCACATTGACAAATCGATATAGACACAAAGTGTTGGCAAGTTATTTGAACTAGCAGCAAATTCCATGAAAGACAAAACATCACCACTACATCTAACTCATAAATTTGGCCTGAATACTTGTATGCCTTTCTAGTGGTACCAACAGAAGAGTTGATACCACATTTTGTTTGAACATAACTAACCAATATTGAATCGTAATGTTTGATGGCACCATGATGCGGAGCACTGGTTGATCAGAAACATACTCTCACTCTTGATTAGTTTGTTGTCACAAACTCCCACCACTAATACATAACCTAATTTTAATAGTTCCAAAACTCATTTTGGAAAAACATAGAACAAGGAAACGGAAGATACACAAGAGAAATATTTGATTGAAAAGATTTGTTGGTTTTTAACATTCATCGTTGGTCTTCTTATACAAAAATTGACTGAATCAAATTCTACCAATACATTGGTTTTCTTAATGATCTGCTAAAGTTTGTATAATTCATAATGAGGGTGGAAAAATACAGTGCGCAACTGCAACCAAACATACATCAAAAATGTGAAAATG
>NC_037537.1:4237325-4238976 GCF_001531365.2 Cynara cardunculus var. scolymus | reverse complement strand
AAATGATTATTTGATAAATGTTTTGGTGATCTTCACCCTGCATTACATAAAAGGGAACCTCACTAGACATTCATGTCTAACCTTCATTTCGTGTTTTCAAAAATATGTGTGCAGGTAAAGATAATAATGGAAAAAACATTATGTGAATTACTTCCCTATGTGTTTTGCAATAGGAAGAGCTTGACACCATGTTTTGAAGACTAGATACGAGAAGCATGTACTTTTGAAATTTTTGAGTGGTGTAATTCACATTAAAGACTTTTGTATTATGGACCTATGTGGGAGAAGACATGTATTCTATGTATAATATATGTGTTATATGCAATGTATATATGGATTGGGGGTGTTACAGTATTATGGACGTAGTGACTTTTGGCTAATGTCCAGAGAGAAATGGTTAGGAGAATAATTTGATCGTGGAATATAGTCATTTGAGTCAATTTCTCGTTTTTATATATAACGTTATATTTGACAAACTAATTGATAAGGAAACTGTTAGTTGAATAGCTATCTGATAAGTTAATCACGTTAAGAAAAAAAAATGTATAACAAAAATGACATATTAAAAAATTATTCAATTTTAATATTACATGAATTGAATTAAAAACAAACGACTAATAAATTTCATGCCATTTCGTTGCATCCAATGTTTTTGTTCCAACAATCGTGTGAAGAATGGATGTGAGAAAAATAAAATTATCAAGTTACAAATAGTTAGTTACCTAAATTTAACCATACATAATATCATGAAAACGAATACAATTTTTTTGACTATCTAAACCACTTCATTTTTTTTTTTGTTCAAATTGCTTCTTACATAGGGTTTCATTGATAAGTGCTATAAGATCGTAGGTTGCATGAGAAATTATAAAGATAATTAATGCATCAACAAATGATACCTTTTTTAGATTCTTACAAGATAGTACCATAATAAGTTGTCTAATAATTACAAACTAACAACCTCAATAAAACTTGAGGGGTAATTATAAAAACCCCCACTTTTCATTTTTTGTTTTATATATTGTAATGTTATTTATAGATTACTAGAAGGTAATCACGTAATGCAATGAAATATATCATCATTTTAATGTTTTTTTTTATTCGATTTCCATCGATATTATAATGAGATTTTATGTGGTACTGAAAAAACGATAATGTTTTTAGTTTTTGAATAAAATATAAATTTGAAGGTATCATAAAATTTTGAAAAAAAATGTATTGATTTTAGTATCAAATTAAATATTTAAAAAATCTTGTTTTTGTGTAATTTTTTTATTCAACTTTTTATTATAATTTATTGTAGATTTAATAATGAAGTCATTTATTTTTGGTTTAATAATATGATTCTTTTATAAAGATAATAATTAGTATTTTGTTATAATTCAATGATTGCCCTAAAAATATTTTAGATTTTCTATATTTAAAATGGGACACATATCCATTATTTGATTATATTTATCTGCAGTTAGTTATATGAATTCAACCATGAAGCTTTAATAAGTTGTACATATCACAATTTACTTATAATCTTAAATTTTAAGTAATATACATCAATAAACAGTATTTAATGCATAAAAAATAGTTTGTAAGAGTTTTTATCAAATATGTTATAATTTAGTATAGATTATATAAATTTAGTACACTTACACAC
>NC_037537.1:4219184-4236130 GCF_001531365.2 Cynara cardunculus var. scolymus | reverse complement strand
TTTGATAGTTTGCATATATGTTGATGACCTAGTGTTCACTGGAAATTCAAGTGAATTAATAAAAGCTTTTAATTACATTTTATAATAATTATGTTTTAATAGAATAATAATATAATAATTGTAACTGTTGTAATTATAATATTAATAAATGAAAATATAACATCAATGAAAACTTAATGGAAGGTATTTGTTGTTTTAAAAACTGATGAGGGTTCTGGTTATATACTATATTTTAAGTAGACATGAGACATGTCCTATTATAGAGTCCGACATATCTGTCTCGATGAGGTCAGGGATTATCCGTAAAACTGGGGACCAGGGTGTAGACGAGGATTAAATTGGATTGAACGACCTTCTTTTGAAATGTAGTGAGACTCTTATCGACAGTACCTGGTGTGTGCGATCTTATACCCCCAAAAGGCAATAGTAAGAAGTATACATGACTCACAAGTATCATTCAAAACAAATAATAATAGTAAGTAATACCAGATATCGTACCTCAGGGATTTTAAAAGCAAAAAAAGTCACAAAAGTCAACTTTAAAATAAGATTTCAAGAGGGGTTTTAGAAGCAATAAAGCTTCAGAAGGCAAATATCTTTAAGAGAGTTGATAATTAAATACTGAAATATAAGAAAAGTAAAAGCGGTATGGGTACAAGATCAGGATGGAATTTCAGTAAACAACATGCAGCAGACAATTGCTATAATTGTACGTGAATATTATCACAACAATAGCTTTCTACAACACTACCGGATTGAATGACATTCCAAAGAAGTGCAGATTAGACCATATGCTGGCAGTAACGTGGTGATGCACAAATCCAAGCTAGTACAGATGTTGCATTCCTTTCCGTATAGTTTTGCAACTCAAGGGCTGTCGTGGCTCTTTATAACCTCGATAACACGAATGGCAATGACATTTGTGTTGCCTTAATTTTAAGTACAAATCATATAGGTAAAATAACACGTGTCAATTTGTCAGAGATTACCAAATGAAATGTTAAGCTCTAAAGTGAATGATGAAGTAAATTGCTATCGAAAGAGCAATTATCCACAAACACTTGACTTAATCTCCCAATCTTCACTTATACCCACACTGAGGGTGTTTAGCCCAACATGATGGAATTAAAGTACTTAAATGTAAGTGACTTAAATTTAATTTTTTGGAATGTAAAGGTGCAAGAAAGTAAACGTGCATGAATTTAAGATGTAGAAATGTAAATAAAAAAGTTGTAGGAAATGTTGTAGCAATCTGACAGAACTGAAAAACGCTTGTAAAGTACCAAAAAAAATTAATATATTAGAACTACTAAGATATAGAGCTTGTAAGAAGCTCTTATTAGTAAGCCTCTTTAAACTAAAATATTCTCATATATATAGTGTCAAAGGAGGGAATCAAAAGATGCCAAAAATATAAAAGGTTATTACCCAATGAGTATTACCCAAATAGAAGTCTAAATCACAAAAGTAAAGATGTTTAAGTACAAAAGTAAGACATCCTTGAAGCATCTTCTATCAAAACTCAGCTGCCAACCAATACTACTAGATGCCGTCTTCAACAAATAGCTTAAAACTTCATCTTGATTGAGCCGTCTTAAGCCAATATCATCCAACTGTAGGATGTTGCAACAATAGTTCCCTGCTGTAACAACAAACTGTTAACAACTATTTCAAATATCATAGAACAGTACCAAATCAAACATCCTAGCTCCAATAAGTCTAAAACCATTATAAAAAACAAAAGACTCGATATAGGAATGGGAAGATGTAAAATAGGGGAATAAGAGGTCCTAAATAGGTGCTAAAGTGTGTACTTCTTTAAGTACCCATATCATATCGATAATGAGTACAAATCTAAGCATGGTACTAGACTTATCATTATTTTCATATAGGTATGACTATACCAGTTGTTGCAGTAATTTGCAACATTCTACAACTATTTACTTCTCTTTCTTACATTTTCTTCTATATAAGCTTAATTTATCTTAATGAAATAACATATTTCAATTTGTTAAAAGTCATTTAGATAAAACATTAATAAATGAAGTGAACAGTGGAGTCAATAGCTATTACGAAAGCAATTATCTGCATGCATGGTTGGATTAATCTCCCAACCTTCACTTACACCCAACTAGGATGATTAGCAGCCCATCATCGCTTTGCTATATGTAACACCCAACTTTTCTGATTGTTTTGATATGATTGGGACAGTTACAATGAAAATAGCACTGAGATATTCGATAATCGCTAGATAAATGCCCCAGTTCCCCACATCTATAACACTTTCTTTGTTCAACATTATAGTCACCTTAATGGACGCGGTGACATCTTGAACACGATCGTTCATTGAATCTTTGAACTGGAAGATTCTCTGATTTTACAAACTTTGGTCTACTGAATTTCGTTGAAGACCCCTCCCACTTTCTCTTTTCTACCACTCTTTCTCCCACCTGCCTATTCTTATTCCTCTCAGTAGTTTCGGCTGCATCAACAGCAGATGGGAACGTAATGGGATCCATCACAATTACAAACTCTCTAATTAAGGGTTTCATTCCCCAAATGTACCGCTCAACCTTACGGGGTTCCGAAGATATACAATGTTCACCAAATCGGGAGTGTTCGATAAATTTTTGTATATACTCCCGCACAGTTTGATTCCTCTGTTCTAACTCAGAAACTCTTCCTTCAGCTGCCTTACTGTCGCTTTAGGGCAGAATTGTTCTTTGAATCTATCTGTAAATTCCATCTATGACATTGATTGTAAAATATTGGGTTTAGATGACGACTCGACTTCCCACCAGTACAAAACATTTGATTTGAGCATTGAAACAACAAATCTAACCTGATCTTCATATAAACACTTTGTGAGTAAGATCTTGAATGTCGGAATCTACTATTTTGATATCTATATTATTAGAGGTCTATCCCATGAACTCTAGCAAAAGTCTAAGGATCTTTCTTGTCAACCAACACCTCTAATGAGGACTCTTATATTGATCAAGTGACTGCCATGCAGCCCAAGTCACGGTAGGGTTGCCATTGATTTTGTTTGTCACGACAAACTATCGCTTGGATAATAGCAAACAAACCGGAATGTGGGTAGGACACAGCCAAATCCGCATGAACCCCCCCGGCTTACACTACTCCTTTAGGTGGTGATCGATTCTCTTCTCAGCTACTCACCCCTTTTCATTTCACTCACAATCTCTTCTCATTTCTCCCATTTACTCTTACCATCCTTATTTGTCACATCTCTACTCTCTCCATTTTCCTTGGGTCCGATTTATGTAACTCTGGAAGCATTTTTGAAGATCTAGTCTAAGTTTCAAGGTATTTTGAAGGGAGTTTCATGGCTTTGAAGAGGTAAGCTTTTTGGGAGCTTTGAAATATTTAGGACTTTGATTTTGGATATGATATTAGGTTTACTCTTTTGTCTTCTACGTTTGTTTCTAGCCTAAATAAAGTTCCTAGTGATGGATGTTTGTGGATCTAAAGCCTATACCAAAAGAAGTTCAAGATTGAATAAAACCTAGTTCTAGCCTAAATTTAGCAAGTTGAGTGATAAGTGTGCAAAAACGTACACTTTAGCACCTAATTATGACTTTATTTCACTTTATTTTACACCTTTCTCAATCCTATATTGAGTCTTTTAGTCTTATTTTATGGTTTTACATTTAATGGAGCTAGGATGTAGGAATGGTACTGTTTTATGTATTTGGTGAATGAAATGCTGACATAAGCATTGTTGTAGCAGGTGTGTATATTGCTGCAACACTGGATATTGACACAGCTAGCTCAATCTCAATAGATATTTTGAAAAGTCAAATTTCAGAGGAGAGCATCTCTTAGTACTGTTGACAGATGATTAAGAAAGAATATATCACTGAAAGATGCCTTACTTTTGTAATTAAGCATCTTTTGTATTACATGTTGGTTAATAACCAATAGATTTTTACCTTTTGTATTTTTTGATTCCCCTTTGCTACTATATATGGGTGGTAATATTTTATTTTAGAGGGAACAAGAGAGTTTCACAAGGCCATCAGGAACAAAGCTTCATCTAAGCTTTGGGTTCTTGCTACTTTTAATATTATTTGGTAGTTTTAAGTACTTTTTAATTGTTCTTTGTTACTATATGTTGCTAGAGCAACCGTTCCAGCTTTCTCTTTACATTTCTTGCAGAACTTACTTTTATGTCATTTACATACAGCCATTTCCATTTATGTCATTTATTTTTAAGCAGTTACATTCAATCATGCTAGTCTAAATACCTTAGTGTAGGTGTAAGTCAAGGTTGTGAGATTAAGCCAAGTGTTAGTCGATGATTGCTTTGCTAATAGCAATTTACTTCACTATTCACAAGTGGTATCAATATTTCATCTGGTAATCTTTGATAAATTGACACATGTTATTTTATTTAGATGAGTTAGACTTAAAATTAAGACAATGCAAATATTTTTACTAAATGTGTTAAAGAGGCTATAAAGAGTCGCACTAATATTAGGGGTTGCAAAACTATATGAAAGGAAAGGCAAGATTTGTACTACTTTGGGATTGATGCATCACCAAGTGCACTTCCAACATATATGTAATGTAACACCCTAAGAAAAAAACATATATAAAAAATATTTAACGAAAACTAGGACTTGATATAAATTTTACCCAACAATAGGGTAAAAGTGTAGCGTTTACAAATCAACTACTGAGAAGATAAATAACAACCTACTAATCTAGATTATTCTATGTCTAGATTAAAGACGGGTGTTTCTATCAAACTCCAAAAATACCGTGACATCAAAAGAATACAACGCTCAACAATATCAAAGGCTATAACTACAAAAGAGCCATTCACGAAACAACGCTCCTCTCAACCCTTTGGAGCCTCGCCGCTAAAGGAACCTGATATACAAACCATATCAAGAAGAAGTGTTAGGCTTACGCCTAGTGAGTTCAAAACGTGAGCAACTGAATCAGTAAACCACTATGCATATAAAAAAATGTATATAAATGCATGACATAAATTTTAAACGGTACAAGTGGACATGAAAGTTCTGATTTACCCGGGGTGGAGTCAAACATCCGAAGATGACGGGGGAGACCCGATTTACCGTTGACTATGACGGAACACAAAGTAAGTCATAAATCAACGTTATAGAGCATCACTTACAGGATCAATACCATCGACATCAACCAAACCGGTCATGTAGTCGGTTGTGATCTAAGCTTTTTATCTCGGAAATTACACAATAATCGCAATGCCTATTTCCGAGTGGGCGTGAGAAGGTGATTTGGAATTTACATAATGATCACAATGTCTAATTCCAACTTACACCAACCTTCACACAAAACAAATAAAACGACTATGCACACCTTTAGGTTTAATATAATACAGTACGGTACTTAAATACGGTGCCAAAAGCATCTTAGTGCTCACTTATCCGGATGATTCCGTGTATATCCTAGGTCAAGTGAGATATCCCCTACTTGCCAATAAGAACTCCAAAATAAGGGTATGAGTGCTTTAGAGCTAAAAGGCCATCAACACAACAACAATGGGTATTTTAACAAGTGATTGAACCCTCTAATACAACTCAATCTAATATCAATTACAGAGTTTACCTAATTCAACCTTTTGACCCAAAACCTTCATTTCAACTAAGTAGGTAAATGCATGAAGTTTAAGCATAAGGTAATTAAAGTGTTTTGTATCTACAACATAAGGTCTCAGTTAGGGAAATTAAGTTGAACTCACCTTGAATGGTTTAAAGAGAGGAAGCCAAAGTCTGGAACTAATAGGCAGGCAAGAGGAGACTCGAAAGTGGCAGGATTGCAGAAAGATGAAACAACACAGTAGCGATTACAGATGTTGTGGATGTTTACAGTTGTTTGCGGTCTGCTATTGTAGTATGGCAACACACCGCGACAGCTGTTGTTTGGCCAGGTAACGAAGAAACAGGACAGCAGGGGCTGCTGCTTGCTGTCCACAGTTTTGATGCTCGCAACGGTACGGCGGCGCCTGCTGAATCGGGCCTGGGAAATAAAGAGAAACAGCACAGCAGACTTGCTGCTTGCTGTTTGAAATGCACAGCTGGTAAAACACAGCAGCAGCTGTGTGCGGGCAGACAACGGAGGACACAGGACAGCAGCGACAGCTGCTTGCTGTCCGTTGCGCGGCGGCGAGGAAACGACTGTTGTTTGGGCGAACGGAGGTGGAGAGACAACACGGCAAAGCCGCTGTCTGCTGTTGCTGTCAAATGTAAGGCGAGGAAACAAGGAGCACACAGAAGAGCTGCTGTTTTGGGCGAGCGAAGGCGGAGAAACAGCACGGCAAAATAGCATGGCAAGTCGCTGCCTGCTGGTTGATTCGAAAAGGACGTAGCAGTCCTGATCCTTACTGTTGTTGGCTGCTGGATTCAAGGGTTGGGAACAGATGGAGTGAAGATGGTGTGGGTTGAGAGCATGGTGTAGACGTGGCTGAACAATCCTTGAAGTTGTTGATCCTTTCAAAGGGCATAAGAAAACCAGGAAGAGACCACAATACCTCCCCCCCCTTTTTCGAACGGCTGCCGATAGAAGCTCTCTCTCCCACCTTCTTCTTTTTTTCCTTTCCTGCTCCCTCTTCAAAAATGGGTTTCTCCTTTACTTCCCTGGTAAAGCCTTTATCCCTCAAACTACTAACCCCAACCAGCCTCTAAAAAAAAAAGAGGTAGCAAGTGAGGGGATCTAATGGTCACCAACTATATACAGGAGGTAATACCCCCCCCCCCATTTTAAAAGGCCAAATAAAACATAAAGGGAAAATATTAGGTGTTACAATCCTCCCTACCTTGGATTGAATTTCGTCCTCGAAATTTATTTCAAACGAAAAGGCGGGGGTAACGCCTCTTCAAATCCTCTTTCGCTTCCCAAGTCACGTTTGATCCTCAGTGATGCCTCCACTGAACCTTAACCATGACAACTTGTTTACGCCTCAACACTTTGGTCTTCTTTTCTAAAATGGCTTCTGGTTCTTCAATGCACCGGTTGTTCTCGTCCACAAGAATTTCTGAAAGTGGTATTACACTTTGTTCCTCCGCTAAGCACGTACAAAGGTAGCACACATGGAAAGTGTTGTGGATTCCAGCCATTTTCGGTGGTAGTTCTAGTTTATAAGCTTGCAGTCCCACTCTAGCCAAAACTTTAAACGGTCCGAGGAAATGGGGGCTGAGTTTTCCACGCTTCCCAAAATGGATAATGCCCTTCCAAGGAGATACTTTTAGCATAACGCGGTCACCCACTTGGAATTCTATAGGTCGGCCCCTTTTATCTGCATAACTCTTTTGTCGATTCTAAGCCGCCTTTAAGCGTTCCCGAATACACTTCACCTTTTCGGCTGTTTCCGGCACAATTTCGGGACCGGCGAATTGTTTCTCACCCGCTTCTAGCCAACATACCGGAGTTCTACATTTTCGTCCGTATAAAGCCTCAAAAGGTGCCATCCCGATACTGGAATGGTAACTATTGTTGTAGGCGAATTCCACTAGGGTTAGGTGAGAATCCCAATTCTCGCCAAAGTCGATAACACACGATCGAAGCATGTCCTCAAGGGTTTGAATGGTTCGCTCGCTCTGACCATTTGTTTGAGGATGATAAGTTGTACTCAACTTCACTCTTGTGCCCAACTCTTTCTGCAAGTCGCCCCAGAAATGGGAGGTGAATCGGCTATCCCTATCTAACACTATTGACAAAGGTATACCATGCCTCGAAACTACTTCATCGATGTATAATCTGGCAAGTTTTTCCATTGGCAACGATTCTCGCATTGCTAAGAAGTGAGCACTCTTTCTCAGTCGATCGACCACTACCCAAATCGTGTCATGGCCTCTGAGAGTCTTCGGTAGCTTGGTCACGAAGTCCATGGTAATATGCTCCCACTTCCATTCGGGAATCTCCAAGGATTGAAGACTACCATAAGGTCGTTGGTGCTCCGCCTTCACTTGCAAACAAGTCACGCATCTCTCTACATAACGAGCCACATCCAACTTCATAACAGGCCACCAATACGTCAACTACAACTCCCGATACATCTTGGTGCTACCCGGATGAATGGAGTATTTGGACTTGTGCGCATCTTCTAGCAACAGTTCGCGATTGCCTCCAATCTTGGGACCCAAATACGTCCTTGAAACAACTTCAAGCCACGACCATCCTCTGTCAACAGTAAGCGTTGTTTCATCATTACTTCACTCTTGAGGTTCTCTTCTAGGAGTGCTTCAAATTGCGCCACCTTGATCTGGTCAATCAGACTGGACACTGTATCGATCCTGGTAAGCACAGCTTTTGTCCCACTACCATAATCCTTCTGGCTCAAAACATCCGCCACTACATTTGCCTTACCCGGATGGTATAGCAATTCACAATCGTAGTCATTGAGCAGCTCAAGCCAACGACGTTGCCTCATGTTTAAATCTTTTTGATCGAAAATGTACTTCAAACTCTTATGATCAGTGTAAAGCGTGCACTTGGTTCCATAGAGGTAATGTCGTCAAAGTTTTAAAGCGAATACCACTGCTGCCAGCTCCAAGTCGTGGGTGGGATAATTCTTCTCGTGATCTTTGAGTTGTCTGGATGCGTATGCTATTACTTTTCCCCTTTGCATCAAGACACAACCCAAACCCATTTTAGAAGCGTCGCTAAAAACTACGAAGTCTTCGGACCCTTTTGGCAAGGAGAGAATTGGGGCCTCACATAATTTCCTTTGGAGGGTTCTGAAGGCATGTTCTTGCTTCTCAGTCCAGCTAAACTTCACATTCTTCCTAGTCAATGCCGTTAAGGAAGAAGCGACCTTGGAGAAATCTTGGATAAATCTCCTGTAATAACCTGCCAGACCCAAGAAACTTCGGATCTCTGATGGACTCTTTGGCAGTTCCCAATTCATTACCGCCTCGATTTTGGATGGGTCCACCTTCACTCCATCTTGAGTGACTACGTGACTCAAGAATTGAACCTCTTTTAGCCAAAAATCGCACTTGGAGAACTTTGCATACAACTTCTCCCTCCTTAACATTTCGAGGACTACCCGAAGATGTTGCTCATGATCCGTCTCGTTCTTGGAATAAATGAGTATGTCATCAATGAACTCTATTACTGACTCGTCGAGGAACGGCCGGCACACTCGGTTCATCAAGTCCATGAATATTGTCGGCGCATTCGTCAATCCGAAGGGCATAACCAAGAATTCATAGTGTCCATATCGCGTCCTAAAAGCTGTCTTTGCCACATCATCTTCTTTTACTCGTACCTGGTGATATCCTGAACGAAGATCGATCTTTGAGAAGCAACTCGCTCCCTGAATTTGGTCAAAAAGATCGTCGATTCTAGGGAGAGGATATTTGTTCTTCACGGTTACTTTATTGAGTTCACGATAGTCTATACACATTCTCATGGTGTCGTCCTTCTTCTTAACAAATAGGACTGGAGCTCCCCACGGTGACGAACTGGGTCTAACGAACCCTTTCTCAAGAAGATCTTGCAACTGAGACATTAACTCCTGCATCTCGGATGGAGCCAAACGGTAAGGGGCTCTAGCAAGCGGAGCGGTTCCCGGAATAAGGTCGATTCGAAATTCTATTTGTCTAACGGGTGGTAAACCGGGTAAATCTTCAGGGAATAAGTCAGGAAATTCATTAACCACCTTCACATCTTCAATTCTTCTTTTCTCTGGTTTGGTATCTAACACATATGCAATGAACGAGGAGCATCCCTTAGCTAGACACTTATGTGCTTTTGCCGTGGATAAGAGTGCTACATTACTTTTCCTTCCTTCTCCGTAAACTAGCATTGCGTCCCCGTCTGGCAAAGGGATTCAGATCAACTTTTTAGAGCATATCTCCGCTTGGTTCCCTGCCAACCAATCCATCCCAATTATGACATCGAACCCGCCTATAGCCATGGGTATGAGGTCTACCCAAAATTCCTTTCCCTCAATTCCCAACACGCAACTCCTAATGATCTCGCGCACCAGAACTTGACTACCATTTGCTATCTCTATGATCAAAGCATCTTCTAGAGCACTAGGGGGCGTATGCAAAAGTTGGTGGAACATAGTGGACACAAAGGAACATGAAGCACCTGAATCAAACAGTACGTGTGCAAGTATGGAGTTAATAAGGAACGTACCCGACACCACATCCGTCGATGCCTTAGCTTCTTCAGCAGTCATCTGGAAGGCTCGTCCGGCTGCTTTCAAGGTACTTTCTTTTCTTCCCTGACCCCCTCCCGCTTTTAACTTCAGGTAATCGTTCTTGAAATGACCCGGCTCTCCACATCCAAAACAGATGGGTCCCTTGATCGGACACTCATTTCGTGTGTGGCCTGCCTTCCCATATTTAAAACACCTTGTGGGAGTAGGGTTGGTGAAACACGGGCCTTGATGTTTACTACGGCACTTGGAACACCATCTTGTCTCATGTTTAGGATAGGCTCCACGATTGTTACTGTTGGAATGGTTTGGCGTTTTGGAGGGTACAAAATGCCCTTCCCATTTCCTCTTCTCACCACCTGACATTCTCTCTTCCCTTCCTTTAACATAAACTGATTCCATGACTTTTGCCTCTTCGATTGCTTCCCTAAGGGTGGAGGCTCTGGACCATCACCATCATGTCCGCAGACAATCCTTTGAGGTAGGCTTTCATCCTTTCCTTCTCCGTTGGGGCTACGTGCCCCACCAAATTCAACTTTTCCATAAAAAGTCGCGTGTAATCTCTCACCGACAAATTTTCTTTCTTGAGGGTTCGAAATTCCTCTTCAATGCGGTCCATCTCTTGTTCGTCGCAAAATTCCTCCAACACCTTTTCTTTAAACGTGACCCAACTCATCTTGGCCAACTTCGTAGTCTCTAAGGTTGATATGACAATGTTCCACTAGGTAAGAGCTGCACCCCTTAGCATTTGAGAGCCAAATCTTGCTTTTTGTCCCTCATCACAGTCACAAGCCCGGAAGGCTTGTTCGATTTCTCGAAGCCAGTTCATGCATGCTACGGGATCATCTGACCCTACAAATTCCGGTGGTTTGCAACTCAGAAACGTCTTGTAGGAGCAAACCCTACCCACTTGTCTTGCCTCAGTCGTTGCTAACTCCTGGGTTGGAATTCCATTTCTGGTCCCCCAGATCCCACAATAGTCACGTTCTCGGCAACCGCTTCATGCTTACGGTTGTTAACGTCTCTATCCTCTAGTAACTTCATAAAGAACTCTAGTTATTGGGCCATGGCTCTATTCATAGCCTCCATCACTATGCCCATCATTCTGGACTCCGGGGTTTCCTCTTCCATAACGGGGTTAGAGACGACAAGATCAACTTGAGGAACATGGTCGATTCCACCACCCAAGGTGTTTTGCCTAGGATGGGCCCTAGCGGTGGTGGTTCGTGGCGGCTGATCCGCAGTAGATTCAGTCATCGCTTGACCTTCCGGTGACGTATCTCGTCTACTCCGAGTATTCACCATTTTAGTCTGCCAATCAAGAAAGCAAAAGGGACTTAGGATAGGGGAATACGGAATTAACATAACGCATACCATCACAAACGAACATCCTTGTAATAACAGTGAGTTCAAGCATGCTTACGTAACAACATACTCAAAATAGCATTAGCTAGGTGAAATTTTGAATAGGTTATACATAAGGATCCTCAACACCATCGTCACAATTCATGACTTAGGTACCTCCGATGATTCTAAAGTCCTCCTATCTTATAATTCTTACCCACCTCCCATGATGATACTTACTAACTCAGCTTAAGTCTAGGCGTCGAAATTCCTTACCTAGTTCGCTTAAACTAGCGCTCTAATACCAACTTGTAACACCCTAAGAAAAAGACATTTATAAAAAATATTTAACGAAAACTAGGACTTGATATAAAATTTACCCAACAATAGGGTAAAGTGTAGCGTTTACAAATCAACTACTGAGAAGATAAATAACAACCTACTAATCTAGATTATTCTATGTCTAGATTAAAGATGGGTGTTTCTATCAAACTCCAAAAATACCATGACATCAAAAGAATACAACGCCCAACAATATCAAAGGCTATAACTACAAAAGAGCCCTTCACGAAACAACGCTCCTCTCAACCCATTGGAGCCTCGCCGCTAAAGGAACCTAATATACAAGCCATATCAAGAAGAAGTGTTAGGCTTACGCCTAGTGAGTTCAAAACATGAGCAACTGAATCAGTAAACCACTATGCATATAAAAAAATGTATATAAATGCATGACGTAAATTTTAAACGGTACAAGTGGACATGAAAGTTCTGATTTACCCGGGGTGGAGTCAAACATCTGAAGATGACGGGGGAGACCCGATTTACCGTTGACTATGACGAAACACAAAGTAAGTCATAAATCAACGTTATAAAGCATCACTTACAGGATCGATACCATCGACATCAACCAAACCGGTCATGTAGTCGGTTGTGATCTAAGCTCTTTATCTCGGAAATTACACAATAATCGAAATGCCTATTTCCGAGTGGGCGTGAGAAGGTGATTTGGAATTTACATAATGATCACAATGTCTAATTCCAACTTACACCAACCTTCACACAAAACAAATAAAACGACTATGCACACCTTTAGGTTCAATATAATCCATTACAGTACTTAAATACGGTGCCAAAAGCATCTTAGTGCTCACTTATCCGGATGATTCCGTGTATATCCTAGCTCAAGTGAGATATTCCCTACTTGCCAATAAGAACTCCAAACTAAGGGTATGAGTGCTTTAGAGCTAAAAGGCCATCAACACAACAACAATGGGTATTTTACCAAGTGATTGAACCCTCTAATCCAACTCAATCTAATATCAATTACAGAGTTTACCTAATTCAACCTTTTGACCCAAAACCTTCATTTCAACTAAGTAGGTAAATGTATGAAGTTTAAGCATAAGGTAATTAAGGTGTTTCGTATCTACAACATGTGGTCTCAATTAGGGAATTAAGTTGAACTCACCTTGAATGGTTTAAAGAGAGGAAGCCAAAGTGTGGAACTAATAGGCAGACAAGAGGAGACTCGAAAGTGGCAAGATTGCAGAAAGATGAAACAGCACAGTAGCGATTACAGATGTTGTGGCTGTTTACAGTTGTTTGCGGTCTGCTGTTGTAGTATGGCGACACACCACAACAACTGTTGTTCGGCCAGGTAACGAAGAAACAGGACAGCAGGGGCTGCTGCTTGCTGTCCACAGTTTTGATGCTCGCAACAGTACGACAGCGCCTGCTGAATCGGACCTGGGAAAAAAAAAAAAAAAACAGCACAGCAGACTTGCTGCTTGCTGTTTGAAATGCACAGCTGGTAAAACACAGCAGCAGCTGTGTGCGGGCAGACAACAGAGGACACAGGACAGCATCGACAGCTGCTTGCTGTCCGTTGCGCGGCGGCGAGGAAACGACTGCTGTTTGGGTGAACGGAGGCGGAGAGACAGCACGGCAAAGCCGCTGTCTGCTGTTGCTGTCAAATGTAAGGCAAGGAAACAAGGAGCACGCAGCAGAGCTGCTATTTTAGGCGAGCGGAGGCGGAGAAACAGCACAGCAAAATAGCACGGCAAGCCGCTACCTGCTGGTTGATTCGAAAAGGATGTAGCAGTCCTGATCCTTACTGTTGCTGGCTGCTGGATTCAAGGGTTGGGAACAGATGGAGTGAAGATGGTATGGGTTGAAAGCATGGTGCAGACGTGGCCGAACAATCCTTGAAGCTGTTGATCATTTCAAAGGCATCAGAAAACCAGGAAGAGACCACAATACCTCCCCCCCTTTTTCGAACGGCGACCGATAGAAGCTCTCTCTCCCACCCTCTTCTTTTTTTTCCTTTCATGCTCCCTCTTCAATAATGGGTTTCTCCTTTACTTACCTGGTAAAGCCTTTATCCCTCAAACTACTAACCCCAACCATCCTCTCAAAAAAAAGTGGTAGCAAGTGAGGGGATCTAATGGTCACCAACTATATACAGGAGGTAATAACCCCCCCCCCCCATTTTAAAAGGCCAAATAAAACATAAAGGGAAAAAAATTAGGTGTTACAATATAGTCTAACTTATACTTCCTTGGATGGTCATTCAATCCAATAGTGTTATAGAGAGCTATTGTTGCAACAACCTTGTGTTATCCTGTAGCAATGTTCACTGCACTACGTTGCTGAAATCCAACCTGATCTTACATCCATACTATTTTTAATTATTGTTACATTTCAAAATTTGGTTAGCAACTCTCTCAAAGATATTTGCTCTCTGAAGCTTTATTGCTTCCAAAACCCCCGTTTTGAAATCTCATTTTAAAGTTAACTTTTGTGACTCTCTTTGCATTTTAAATCTCTGTGGAACGATATTCGATATTACTTACCATTATTACTTGCTTTGGACGATAATTGTAAGCCATGTATACTCGCATGATTTACTTGTTACTATAGCCTTCTGAAAGGTACAAAGAAATTTGTTGCCTATGAATGTCAAAGGGTTGGATCCATCTCCCAAATACATGAAATGCCCTTAAATGACATTCTTGAAGTTGAACTCTTTGATGTATGGGGGATAGACTTTATGGGACCATTTCTCATGTCTGGAAATTATTAGTATATTTTGGTAGCCGTAGATTATGTATCCAAATGAGTAGAAGTTGTAGCATGTCACACCAATGATGCAAAGGCAGTGGTCAAATTTTTGCATAAGCGTATTTTTGCAAGATTTGGTACTCCTAGAGCCATGATTAGTGATGAGGATATCTATTCTATTAACAAAATGATGAAAGGAGTTCTTAAAAACTACAACATAAGCCATAGGGTTGCTACTGCATTCCACCCTCAAACAAATGGCTTTGTTGAACTTTCAAACAGGAGATCCAGAATATCTTAGAAAAAGTGGTAAAACCAACAAGGAATGATTGGTCCTTCAAACTTGATGATGCTTTTTGGGCCTATAGGACTGCCTATAAAAAACCCCCACTGGAATGTCTCCCTACAAGCTAGTCTTTAGAAAAGCTTGCCACATATTACTAGAACTTGAGCACAAAGCTTTTTGAGCTTTAAAAGAGCTTAATATGTGTGTAAATGTTGCAGGTGAAAGAAGAAGGCTACAAATCAAAAAGCTTGAAGAGCTGAGGGATCAAGCATATGAGAATACCAAGATTTACAAAGATAAAACTAAAAAATGGCATATGATAAGAGGATCTCTCAAAGAGATTTTGTAGCAGGTCAAAATGTATTACTCTTTAACTCAAGGTTGAAACTTTTTCCAGGAAAACTAAGATCCAAGTGGACATGGCCATTTAAGGTTAAGTCCATCATCATGGAGTAGTGGAACTCATTGACCCAACAATGGATCCATTTTCAAAGTAAATGGTCAAATAATGAAGTCCTATAATGATACCTCAGAAATCACAGGTACCACACCTGTGGTACACCTCACTCATTCCTAGAATTTGATGTTGAAGGCTGTCACAACCATTAAACAATATACATATGTAAATACAATATTTTATTATTGAAGGTTTGGTTAGTTCTATGTTCTTTTAGAATAACAAAAATTTTATGAAAAAGGTACAGTTGCTATAGCGATTTCTTGCATTGCTGCAACAACCTGCACCTGGCTCACATGTCTTGTTAGCCGAAAATACACTCAAGGGTCTCCAAATATACTTTTTTTTAAAAGAAGATTTTAGTAGAAAGCATCTGATTCTCAATATTTTCCAATGCTTTTAACATCATTAACCCTAAACCTCTAGAATGTACCTTCATTTTCCTTAGTTGATTTATAACCACTATCCCCTCAACTCCCTTTAGTTTGATTTCTTCCCAACCAAAACCCACAATTGAAACCACTATATTAAACTACTTGCTTCCAAATAATCACTTTTACTGACTTTACACCAAAGGGTCTGGTAGTTTACTGTAGAGTGCAGGTATAGTTCAAACAAATTTATCATGGGAAGAGTTAAACCGAAGGCTAAAAAAGAAAAAGGAAAAACAGGGTCTGATCAACCGAGTGAAAGAAGAAGAAGTATGAGGAAGAAGGCAACAGAAATTGAATCAATAGAGATTGCTAAGTCGACTACTGTTGAAATAACAAAAGGGAAATCGGTGATTAGGTCTTTTTCAACCAAGAAGCCACCATTGAAGAAACTAAAAATAGGGGGTGATGATCATGGCACCATTCAATATTCTACAACCAAAGCCTCATCCCATTCTGTTTCTACATATTCTTCTAGCCTCAAATCCCTCAATATTGATATCAATAAAGAACCCTCATCTCCTACAAATGATGAAAACCAAGTTTTATTACTTGGTGGTCGTTTCCCTCTACCCCCAAGTCCTCAAACCAATGAACATTTTGCTCATAACTCAGAAACTCTACCCACTCTTGTTGCCAAATCCAATCTGTTGATCTCAGATCTCTCAATAACACTTATAATCTAGTTATGAATAACCAAATTATAGTGATTTTACGAAGAAAGTTAAGAAGACTCAAAAGTAATATATGAATATTCAAGAACAGTTTGAGCTTCAAATGTTTTACTTTATTGATAATTAAAATGTAAAACACAAAGAGAACTTCTCACGTATGCGCGCTTTTTACAATAGACCTAGTCGTCTATTTATACTAGTTAGCTAATGCTAAGATAACTAACTATTGCTATTTTCTAGCAAATATTCTAGCTAACTAATAATGTTTATCTTTCACATGGATAATCACTATTTACAAGATAAACTATAATTCCAGCTGTTTATTCGTCATCTCCAGCTGTCATTATTGATGTGGCGCTTTCATCCTTATCTTCAAGTCTTCAATGCAAGCTTGGATGAATACTTAGAAAATCTTCTAAGTGTTAGTCTGTCCATCGTATCGATGAATACACTTTCCATCGCATCATTCATCGATCAGCTAGTTGTACTTGGTCCATCGGTTCGATGTTGGTCT
>NC_037537.1:4216819-4218953 GCF_001531365.2 Cynara cardunculus var. scolymus | reverse complement strand
CAAAAATAAACAAAAAATCCATCTCATTAAGGATTACCCGAGTATATATCTCTGAAGCGTAGGAGTAATCTTCTGTAGTTTATGACAGTTGAGATTTCTTGAATGAGATGGTTTCCCACTTCCTTCGGTACGTGGCTTCTGTCTAGTCTGTCTCTAATATTTTTCTGAAACCATTCAAGTGATTCGGTTGAGTACTTGAAGGCTTCAGACATTCTAAAGAACTTTTTCACCCCAAACTCATTCTTGTAAACAAGTCTGAGTTTGGGTTGAGACAAGACAGAGGCAGAGCGTATCTCCTGCAGGCCCTGGAATTCTTCGTTTGGTGGAGCGCAGGATAGCCTCTCAATGCCCAGCCTTAGCGCAATCTCGAAGTCTGTTTTCGCTCTTAGCTTTACTAGGGACTTCATTGTCTTTACTATCGCTCGATTTGCCATTCCAAACCTTATCCCGTGATCCTGCCTCTGAGCTGTATAGGCGTATAATTCGATTAAGTCGTACGGGTTGAGATTAATGAGATCATTTTCGTTGAACACGCTAATGAATCCATGGGCTCTCTCCATGGTGAACTCAATGTATCTGATAGCTCGGTTGGCAAAGGATTTTATCTTTAAGTCCATGACTCTCCTTATTCCTTCATTCGAGAAGACAACTCGAGGATCTTGAGTAGTTTGTCTGACGAAACGATGGTGTAGGTGATCCATTGATTCGGGCGATAGGATTGGAGGATTTGTTGACAAACTTTCATCGCGATCATAGTACATGTATTGATGGATATTTTTCATCATCACTGGTTCCTTGGTTGGCACTTGAGGTCTTCTCCTCATCGACTCCATCTGCTGAATGATCTCGTCCACTAGGCCTGTTGGAGGATGCCTTGAGGAAGAGGGAACATCCGCTTGCACCATTGGTTGTGTTTGGGTTGGTTGGGTTGGGGTTATTATAGGTTCTGGTTGTTGGGGTGATGAAAGTTGGGTTGTAGTGGGCTTTGGTTGTAAGGGTGAAGAAGGTTGGGTTGTTATGGGCTCTGGTTGTAGAGAAATGATGAAAGGTTGAGTTATGCGGGGTGTTGGTGAGGGGGTTAAGGGTAGGTTTATATTTGGTGTAGGAGAAAAAGGTTGATGTGTTTGTGGGGTGGTTGGTTCTTCATCGGTTGAGGAACTCAACACGATGGGCTCTGGGGTTTTAGACAAGGGAACCTGGATATGCGATTGATCATCAGAGGGCAATGCCTCTGGTTCCCTTGCTTGGGTTTCTTGAGGTGAAGGTCGGTGTGGTGCTGGTTGTTGTGGTGCAGCGGATGTTGAAGTGTATGCAGCCGCCGCCTCTTTCTCCCCCTCACGAGGGCCAAGGCCTTGATCCTCGGGTTCTTGGTCGTCGTGGCGCCTTCTTTTGCTCAAGCGGCTGCTTGAGCAAGAGGCTTGAGACCTCTTCTTCTTCTTKTCCTTCCTGAGGGATGTAAGATACTCCCTTAGGGCTGCCTTTCTGCTGGTCTCCTTCATTGAACGAAGAAGAGTTGATGTACGTCGTTGTTTATCGACCATCATTTGAGTGAGAGCCCTTGTTGGTTGGATGGCTCAATGAACAAACTTTGCACTGATCTCGTTGAAAGAGGAGACCAGTGCTCTTGATAGTACTTGCATGTTTGCCTTTTGTGGCAAACTCGGTGGTGGAGGTGGAGGTCGTGATAGGATGGTGGAGGTTGAAGTTGGTGGAGGAATAGGGAGGTTGGTGATTAGATCTTTCACCTCTGCAGTGAAGAAAGAGAAGGCTTCATCGAATGAGGGGCCTGTAGAGGGAGGAGGTGGTTGAGGGGTGGGTTGGGGTATTTGGGCAAGGATGGCAGCGGGTAGTTGGGTGAGAGTGTCTTGGATGGTTGTCATTTGGTGGGTGAGGGTGGTGAGGGTTTCATCGATTGATGAAGTGGAAGGTTGAGAAGGTTGGGGAATTTGAGAGATGATGGAGGATGGTAGTTGATGAAGGTGGCGTGTGATGGTTTGTAGTTCGGAAATAATGTATGTGAGGTTCTCATTGGTCTCAGTTGCCTGAGCAATGAGGGTGGCAAGGGATTGGATGAGGACTTGGTTGCGTTGGGTGGCTAAGGATGAGATGGTGTTATGATGTTGGGTGATGGTTT
>NC_037537.1:4213300-4214571 GCF_001531365.2 Cynara cardunculus var. scolymus | reverse complement strand
TCTGGTTTTAATGTCAATTAAGACAAGTACAAATGTTGGATTTGCTTGATATAGAGAATTTGGTTGACAAACCAGAGACTCTGTTGAAATGTAGCAATCCATGTTTATAAAACCAGAGAAAGTCTGGTAATGTAATCATATGTAGCATTTTATTGGACCAGAGGCTCTAGATAGTAGAACCAGTGGCTCTGGATGGAAAATGCAAGTTTACAAATGTAAATTTTTGCTCCCCCTCAAAGGATGCATGGAGATATGAATGAAACTTGAGACCAGAGGGGCTCTGGTTATAAAGGATGAAGAGATTTGAAGAAAAGATGGTTAAGTGTGGAAAAAGAATGTCTTTGAGACCAGAGGGGCTCTGGTTGCAAAGATGTTGAATCCAGAGGTTCTGGTCTTTATAACCAGAGGCTCTGGTTGTGAATGATGAAGAAAATGAAGTTAAATATGACTAAATGTGAAGAGAAAAGAATCTTTGAGACCAGAGGAGCTCTGGTTGCAAAGACTTTGAATCCAGAGGCTCTGGTCTTTAGAACCAGAGGCTCTGGTTGTGAAGGATGAAGTATGGAATGAAATGGTGAAGGCTTGCTATCAATGAAACCAAGACCAGAGGCTCTGGTCTTTAGAACCAGAGGCTCTGGTCTTTAGAACCAGAGGCTCTGGTTGAGATAAATAATGTATAGTAAGTGAAGGAAAGCAGAGGCTCTGGTCTTTGGAACCAGAGGCTCTGGTTGAATGGAAACACTTAGTCATATAAATGTTAGCGAGCAAGGACCAGAGGGGTTCTGGTTTCAAAGGATTTGAAATCCAGAGGCTATGGTCTTTAGAACCAGAGGCTCTGGTCTTTAGAACCAGAGGCTTTGGTTGGTAGAAAGAAAGGACTTGGTTTAAAATTACCAAGTCTTTGCTTTGAACCAGAGGGTCTCTAGTTTCCAATAGAACCAGAGGGGCTCTGGTTGACAAAAAAAATGATATGAAAACGGAGTTGGAAGGGAAAAGGTTGACTTGATTTCATAGAATCTTAAGCCAGAGGCTCTGGTCTTTAGAACCAGAGGCTCTGGTTGTAAAGAGAATAAGAAATAGCAAGTAAATGTGGGAACCAAAGGCTTTGGTCTTTGGAACCAGAGGCTCTGGTTGGGAGAAAAGTACTTGATAAGAAATACCAAGTATTTGCTTTGAACCAGAGGGGCTCTGGTTACCAATAGAACCAGAGGGGCTCTGGTTACAAAGAGAAATTTTGCCAAAAATTCTAAGCCATTCTATATGGCCAGAGG
>NC_037537.1:4198089-4205985 GCF_001531365.2 Cynara cardunculus var. scolymus | reverse complement strand
GTTGTAGGCAGAATTCCAGTTGGCCATTGAAAAGATTTGGAGAAGAAGAAAAGAAATTTTTGAAGAGAGAGAAGATTAAAATATTGAGAGTTTTGAATGATCGTTTGATTGGATAATCAATCAATAGGCTCTGATACCAATTGTTGATCCCAGATCTCTCAATAACACTTATAATCTAGTTTTGAATAACCAAATTATAGTGATTTTACGAAGAAAGTTAAGAAGACTAAAAAGTAATATATGAATATTCAAGAACAGTTTCAGCTTCAAAGGTTTTACTTTATTGATAATTAAAACGTAAAACACAAAGAGAACTTCTCACGTATGCGCGCTTTTTACAATAGACCTAGTCGTCTATTTATACTAGTTAGCTAATGCTAAGATAACTAACTATTGCTATTTTCTAGCAAATATTCTAGCTAACTAATAATGTTTATCTTTCACATGGATAATCACTATTTACAAGATAAACTATAATTCCAGTTGTTGATTCGTCATCTCCAGCTGTCATTATTGATGTGGCGCTTTCATCCTTATCTTCACGTCTTCAATGCAAGCTTGGATGAATACTTAGAAAATATTCTAAGTGTTAGTCTGTCCATCGTATCGACGAATACACTTTCCATCGCATCATTCATCGATCCGCTGGTTGTACTTGGTCCATCGGTTCGATGGTTGGTCTTTCCATCGATGCTCTGGTTAGTCTTTCCATCGATGCTCTGGTTAGTCTTTCCATCGATCCAGACTTAGTCTTTTCTGCCTTGATGTCTTCATCGGTCTTCTGGTTCTTCATCACTTATTGTTTTTCATTACTTTTTACATTTTGCATTATGGGATCTAACACAACCCACCAACATCACATGTCCTAGCTGATGCATTCCATACCACTGCCTTCATTTTAGTATAATCAACCACTGCTCCTACATTGGAAACCAATATAGTACCCACATCTACCTAAGCCAAGACACAACCTAAACCTGTTTTGAAACCCAAGGAAATCAATCGAACCAACCTTAAAACCATTTTAGCTGGCCAATCTCAACGAATAGAGAGGGAAGAAGCGGCTCTGGAAGTGGTGACCAATGCCACCAAAAATGACAATGCTGAAGAAGGGAAAGGAATTGGGATAGTGAACTATTCTGATTCTGAAAAAGAGGAAGACATGAGCTCTGAGAATGATGATTCTCAAGATGAGGATGTGGCTGTAAATAGTGAAGAGATGGTTGTGCAATTGAAGAAGATAGTGAAGCCACAGTTGTAGAACATATTCAAACTCTAAGAAAGAAGGTTGACAAAGGCAAGAAGGTAGTATCACCCCAACCAACTCAAAACAAGTCTGGGATAATCAATGTCTCCTTTGGGACTTTTAGTTGTAGAGAAGCATATGACCACTTTGGTTATATGGCTTCTAAAGAAGCTTTGGCTGATAAGGGATTTAGCCCTGAAAGATTAAAAGAATTCCCATTCCTCCAAGAAGCCATCACCAAGCTTGGATGGGAACTATTTTGTGATGTACCTACTGGATTCAACCTCCCCCTTAAAAGGAAATTCTATGCAAAGGTCATCACATCCAAGGGCCATACAGTAAGGGTTAGGGGCACTGATGTGTGTTATGCTCCTGCCATCATTGACATATTTTTGGTATCATTCTATCCACCCCTTGTGAGCACAATCAGTTGGCAACTAATGCCATAGATAAGGATGTCAGGAAAATGCTTTTGACACTTACACAACCTGGCAAAACATGGAAGAATAAGGCTTTTAGAACCTTAAACAGTAGGAACCTTCTTTCTATTGTAAGCATTTGGTTTTATATCCTTATATACACTCTCCATCCAACCACCCATGACACTATCTTGACATTTGAAAGAATGGTGATCTTTTACTGCATCATGACTGGAACAAGGTTCAGTGTGGGGGAGGTCATTTGTAAAAGTACCAAGTTTTGTGTAGAGAAGAGCAAAGGAGATCTTTGGCATCCATCCTTAATACATGTATTACTAACTAGGGCAAATGTAAGATTGTTGCCTACTGATAAGTTTATGACAGGAAAGGCTGTCATGGAGATGCAGACAATCAAAAGGGTGAAGAAGAATGCAAAAAAGGCAACGATGAAGGCTACCATTGTTGCAACGTAGGTTATGACTGCTACAGCAACCACCTATGCTGCTATTGCTGGCACTTCCACGAAAACAAGGAAGGTCCCAAGATTAGAACCTACACCAGCACCACAACCCAACCTTGTCACTAATTCATTCATGTATTTGGTAAAGGAATTGGAGAAGAACCAAGAAGCCCTCTTGAAAAGATTGGAGAAGAAAGTTACCATTTGGATGGGAAGGATAGAGAAGAAGAAATAAGAGCTTGAATCTAAAGTAGAGAAGAGTAAACAAAATTTGTTGGCCTGTTTGAAAGAACAGGATATGGCCATGATACAAATGAGAAAACTCATTGCTCTACGGAGGCACTACCAGATAAAATACGATGGAGTCATGGAGACTGATTGGACAATGGAACATCCAGAGGAGTATGCAAGCATTGGACCATATCCACCAGAGCTTATCAAAGAATCATAGGAGTTCATTCCTCAAGATGCAACACTGCCTACTCCCAATGTGTAGGACAGGTCCATTTCTTTCACCCTTAGCTCCATAGTATTTTATTTTCTTATTTTTCAGTTTTAAATACATTGAATCTGAGAACCTTGCATTTTATTTTAGAAGTTTATGAGATTGTTGACTATTAGCAGGCCATATCCTAATTAATTTTGTTATTAAAAGTCGATTTCAACACTTAAGGCTAGAACCAAGCACACCCACCTGGGAAGCGAACAGACAACCTACCTTTCAGTTTGAACCCATGACCCTGTTCTTTCAAGAATCCTCAATAAGAACATTGACATGTTCAAGTGTGGGGAAGGGAGTGTATGTACTAGTATGCAATAAAAGTCCATAGGACAAGAGCTAAAAGCTCAAAAAAATTTGCATATAGTACAAAATGTTCAAGTCAAAGCATAAAAGATCAAATATGCATAGCATATACACTATTATTGTGCATTACAGTTGAATAACTGAAAGAAAGAATGTATTGAGCCTCAAAAGAAGAAAAACAATAAAAGCCATAAATATTCTGATTTTTAGTAATTGGTAGATGTCTAACAAAAGAAGTGTGACTCTTGGCCTATGAAAATAAGTGGAAGGATTGGATTACACATAGAATTACGCTAGGCTATGGTATTGTTTTGTTATCAATCTCATTAGTGTTGATTTTTCGTTTTCACCCTTCAAATTTTCTTTCAAATTTATGGTATTGAGTCATTTTAAGTTGTCATTTTAGTTGCTAGGGGACAAGCAACATTTTAAGTGTGGGGGTTTGATAAGTGTGCAAAAATATACACTTTAGCACCTAATTATGATTTTATTTCACTTCATTTTACATCTTTCTCAATCCTATATTGAGTCTTTTAGTCTTATTTTATGGTTTTACATTCAATGGAGCTAGGATGCAGAAATGGTATTGTTTTATGTATTTGGTGAATGAAATGTTGGCATAAGCATTGTTGTAGCAGGTGTGTACCTTGCTGCAACACTAGATATTAGCACAGCTGGCTCAATCTCGATAGATATTTTGAAAAGTCAAATTTCAGAGGAGGGAGTCTTCTAGTACTTCTGGTAGATGATTATGAAAGAAGATGCCACTAAAAGATGCCTTACTTTTGTACTTAAGCATCTTTTGTACTTCAATATCTTTTGTATTTAAACATCTTTTGTATTACATGTTGGTTAATAACCAATGGATTTTTACCTTTTGTACTTTTTGATTCCCCTTTGCTACTATATATAGGGGTAATCTTTTGTTTTAGAGGGAACAAGAGAGTTTCACAAGGCCATCAGAAACAAAGATTCATCTAAGTTTTGGGTCTTTGCTACTTTTAATATTATTTTGCAGTTTTTAAGTACTTTTTAATTGTTCTCCGTTACTATTTGTTGCTACAGCAACCTTCCCAGTTTTTCCTTTACTTTTTTCGTAGAATTTACTTTTACATCATTTACATACAGTCATTTCCATTTATATCATTTGTTTTTAAGCACTTACATAGAGCCATGTTAGGCTAAATACCTTGTGAGATTAAGCCAAGTGTTAGTCGATGATTGTTTTGCTAATAACAATTACTTCATTATTCACAAGTGGTATCAATATTTCATCTGGTAATTTTTGACAAATTGCACATGTTATTTTATTCAGATGAGTTGGGCTTAAAACTAAGACAACACGAATATTTTTACTAAGTGTGTTATAGAGGCTATAAAGAGTCGTAGTAATCTTAGGGGTTGCAAAACTATTTGGAAAGAAAGGCAAGATTTGCAATAGTTTGATATTGATGCATCACCAAGTGCACTTCCAACATATGTTATAATCTGTACTTCCTTGGAAGACCGTTCAATCCAGTAGTGTTGTAGAGAGCTATTCCTGCAGCAACCTTGTGTTATGTTGTAGCAATGTTCACTGTACTTCGAAACTGAAATCCAATCTGATCTTGCATCCATACTATCTTTTAATTATTGTTACATTTCAGTATTTGGTTACCAACTCTCCTAAATATATTTTCTCTCTGAAGCTTTATTGCTTCAAAAAACATCTTTTTGAAATCTCATTTTAAAGTTAACTTTTGTGACTCTCTTTGCATTTTAAATATTTGTGGAACGATATATAGTATTACTTACCATTATTACTTGTTTTGGACGATACTTGTAAGCCTTGTATACTTGCATGATTTACTTGTAAGTATAGTCTTTTGAGGGTATAGATCAACCACACACCATTGAGTTCAAGTTGTTTTGTGAAAACTTTGTACATGCCAAAAATGTCCCATTTAAAATGTTAATGTATTTTACTTAATATTTATCAGATGTATTGAATATTTGATGAGATTTACATCTTTGGTATATTTGGATTATGACATCCCTAGAAAATATCTAGAACGATTTATTGATGTTTTGAGAAATCAAATGATATTTGAGTTCTACTCACATCTCGAATAAATTCGCGGACATATTCAAATAAATTCTGACCGCCTTATTTCATAAAAAAGGATTTATTGGGTATTTGGATGATTTTAGATAAAATATTATTTTGACTCATGAAAAGGGTATTTTGAGTTAAGGAATTATTTCATTTGGCGTTGTTGAATAAACTAAAGTGTTTATTGACATGGTATTGGTCAAGTATGTTTTAGGGACTTTACCCCAACTTGTGAGCTTTTGATAGTGACATATTAGCCCTTTTGATCATAAACGTATGAATATGTGAAATATGCATTTTTTTGCCCTATGCGGTTTATATTGGCTTTACTAAAATAGTCAAGTATTTTACAAGGCCTTTTAGTTTGATTTTAACTAAAAGGAGTTTTGGGGACACTTGTTCGGTTTATTTTGCTCTATGTTGAGCCTTTGGAGTTATATGAAGTTATGGCATATTTATTTGATATATTACATATTTTGGGTGCATTAGGATCATGTTATTTAAAATGATAATGCAATTGATCTATAGGCATAGGAGTCAGTTTGATGATTTAAAAATGGGATTATTATCCCTATTCTATAGCTTAGCGTCTATACGAGCAATAGACCTATAGAGTTTTTTATCTTGGCACCCACACGAGTGATAGACATGGAATGGTTGAGCTTGGTTGTGTCGATATTGCGAAGGAGGAGCCTGTGTGGGATGGACTCCGGGACCGTGGGTATTATAGAGGTGATCTCGTGTTTAGTTGGATTCTCGGACCCTCATTTTGAGGCTTTAGGCAAGTAGAGTTGACACTAAGTCATCAAGGGTATTATGGGGATGCACTTGTGTGAAGTCAGGCCCCAGGACTATTGGTTTGTACGTATATTTCTATAGTGTTTAAGTAGGCATTAGATTGTGGTATGGATCGGGCTCCGGGACCTTAGGTATTGCAGTGGAAATTTGAGAGGGTTGAACACCGAGACTTTGTTCTAAGGGCGCTACTCGATAAAGTCGAAAACATGGTTTACTTTATGTTACATTATCATTGATAGAAACGGGTCTCCTCCGTCACCGAAAGGTGTTGTTTTGGGTATAAAGTTTTACCCATTGTTTTTGGTGATGTTTTTTTAAGTATTGAGTGTTATTCAAAGCATATTTCTTTTGGGTTGTTAAGACTTAACCATGTTTTGGTATTTTGGATAATAAGGTTTTATTCGAGATTGGTATTTGAGTGTGCGTTTATCCTTAGTTGTCATGTCTAGCAAGCGAGAAAACCAACGAGCTAACAATGAAAGTCGATCTATTACAACCAACGCGGTTGTTCGTATTTCATTTTCTTCCATCCCATGTAGGCCTATTCATGCTCTTGCTATCCATATTGAAATCCTTCAACCACAAATGGGGTCCTTTACGTAGCCGATTGCCCGTTTGTTTTTCCTTATGTGCTTAACTGCTATATGGGTTATGGGCCCACATGCTTCTCCTGCGCCACTCTTATTCCAGTTCCAAGGTTGCCTCTGAACTCTTATGGAAATACCACCGAACTTTTACCAGATTAATCTATTTGTTGTGATAACCAGATCCTGGTTGTTACACAAGGTAAATTATAGGTGATAGCATGATAATTTGTTACGTGCTGGTATGTGCATTTATGTATTAGTTGGATATGAGTATATATATATATTGATATATATATATATATATATATATGTATGCATTCATGATATGGGTGGGTGGAATATAATTTTATATGTGGACATAATTATGCATACGTGTATGCATGCGTGGAAGTATGTTTAGGAGAGTGCTTGTGTGCATAAGAATATACTTATGGGGTGTGTAGGCATACACGTGGATATGTGTGGGTTAACCGACTCTTTTTTTTTTAGAAAGCATAAAAGGGGGTTACCCCATTCATGTGAAATTCTCCTGCCATTTTGAGAGAATTTGTGAGGTTTTAAAAAGAAGTCTTGTCCGGTTTACTTCAAGAGGTAATTTCGAGTGCTGGATTTCAAAAGGGTTGATTTCAAGAGTTTTGTGTTCAAAAGCTTTATAAGGTGAGTGGTTTCTAAACCTTTTTGGCATAATAATTTATACTGGTTTTTAGTTGAATGTTATTTATTATTTGAATCAAAAACCATATATTGTGTTTAAAGTTTTATCCGGACAAAGAGTGACCGGATTAGTGTTAAACCGGACAAGAGTGACCGGATTAGTGTTAAACCGGACAAGAGTGACCGGATTAATGTTAAGTCGGACAAAGGGTGAATAACATGTTGTTCGGATTATTTTAAATCGGACAAAAGGTGGACAGAGTGTTGTCCGGACTTGTTATCCGGACAAAGATGATTTTATTTCTAAGTGTTTAATCGTTCAAGCTTTATGCGGGGTATTGACCGGATTTGTTATCCGGACAAATATGTTAAAGTTTATTTTAAGTATAAATCGGACAAAGAGGGATAAGTTGTCCGGACTTTATATCCGGGTAACTTGTCCGAATAATTTCATGTTTGAAAATTTTATAAGTTTTATTTATTTATTTATATAATTTTAATGTTTATTTAATTATGGATCATAAAATGGTTATTTTATGTCTTTTCAAATAAAAAGTTATGTTTATACCAAGCGTGGTGACGTAAGTCTGTTTTGGTATGAAACTATATTTTTKGGAAACCTTCCTACCAAGCGTGGTGACGTAAGTCTGTTTTGGTATGGAAGTGAGTTTTAAATGGTAGTTCCCCCAGACATGGTGATTTTTGTCTGTTTTGGCTTGGAACTGGGAATGAATACTTTCAGACGTGGTGACTTATGTCTGTTCTGATAAGTAGCTTTGTTTTATTGGAGGAATAAGGGTGGCATATCAAGGAGAGGTGTACTTGGAATAAGGGT
>NC_037537.1:4141350-4198049 GCF_001531365.2 Cynara cardunculus var. scolymus | reverse complement strand
GGAAAAATGGTTTGTCATATCAGGCAAGTATTGCCTTAAATCTTTTTATGAGATGATTTGATAATTCAAGAAGTGTTGGTATTGTTTTATTTTGGAAAACAATATATATCTTGAATTAGAAATATTTTATGGAATGGTGATTCTTGAGTTTACATTATTTTGCATAATATTGTAAACTGCTTCAATTATTTGTAAACATTTTGGTGTTCATTATCCTGCATTTGCAAAGAAAGGATTTACTCACTAGACCCATATGGTCTAACCCTCATTTTCTGTTTTAAATTATGCAATGCAGGAATAGCGGGGTCCGGGGATAGTAAAGGGAAAGGGAAAATGTGATTATTTTCCTAATCTGTTTCCTGCTTTTGAAGATACATGTTACATTATATGTAATAGTACAGGATTTGTTTTTGAAGTTTTATATGTAAATTTTGTACATATAGCAATCCTTGTACTAATGGGACCTTTTTGATGTAATCCATATTTCTATGTAATAAAATATGTTTTTTATGCAAATGTGGTATTTGGGGGTGTTACATTTGTTCTGTAACACTCATTTTTCGATCAGTGACAGCCTCAGGTGTTTCCACGAAGTTCAGCTTATTGTCACATTTTGAGTGAGTTTTGGGTGTTGAAATTTATATTCGATTGTGTATTTTGATTCATAGCTTTCATCACAAAAATGGTTTTGGAAAGATGTTAGTTTTACGTTAAAGACATGTCATTTAAAAAATTATATTTAGTAAGTAGTCTTTCAATTTTACCGTTATATAATTATGATAAAAACTGTTTGAACTCACTAGGCGTTAAGTCTAACAATTTTTATTTGTCGACATGTGCATCAAGTCCTGATTGGGGTTTGGTACTAGCGACGTTGTGATGTTACGATCAAAGGCACAAGAAGGATCTAGTTATTTGATGAAGTATTCCGCATTTGGAGGTAGCGACTGTGATTGGGTTTTAGTAACATCCGACCTTGACTTAAATTTGATGTAAGAATGGGTTTATCAATTATTGATGTTGAATCTAGTTTGGTCATTCGAATTAATCTAAGTATTGAATTATAGAAAAGGATTTATTCCTTATTTGATGTATTATCGGAAACTTTAAAATTAGTCGCTCTTTCCAAATGTGAGGGTTTTACACTATAAAAGTAAGACATGAATGTAAATGACATAAATATAAAGTGCTTGAATATAATTGGTTGGAATGTAAAGAACTTGAAGTACATGACTTCAATGTAAAGACTTTAACAAAAATGGCATTGTAAATACTAAAGAACTTATTGTAGCAAGTTTGAAACAAGAACTCTTAACCCAAAAGCTTAGAAACTCATTCCCAAACAAACAAAAACAAGTACTAGAGATTTAGAAGTACTGGCTGAAATGGGTTTAGTGTGGAAATATTTGATTTAGTGTGGAAATACTAACTGAAAGTAATGAATTCCTCCTTATATAGTAGGAAATATTTCCAAACCGGTGGGGGAGGCACATAATCCATGGCGTAAAAATTAGACAAGCACAAGTGTCTAAAAGATTAAGAAAAATATTAAACTAATCCAGAAAAGCCAATTAAGCTTCCTTTTTCAATATGCTCTCTACCCTACATCTTCTTTGATTGAAAAAGGGTCTTCCAAAAGTCAACTTTATCAAACGTTAATACTTTCTCCTTAGTCTACTAGCAAAGCTGTGCAACCTGATGCAACAACTTTGAGCATATTATTAATATCGTAAACTTAAAAACCACAATAAATCCAAATCTTTAATCCTAGCTCCAGACTTAGTAACATGTAAAATCAAAATAAAAAGGACTTAATATATGGATTTGGGAGTAAAAAGATAGTAAAATAATATCCTAAATAGGTGCTAAAGTGACATTGTTGTAGCACTTATTACTTGGTCTAACATTTCCTATCTAGAACTTGGATCACACACTGTTTCTCCTATCTCATTCCCACATATCAAAATCCATGGATCTTTATGCTTAAGGTGAATTTTGTTAGATATAAGGGTACTACATCCTTTAATCAATGTTATAACCTCATACTCAATCAACTTTTTCTTCTCACTCAACACGTCCTTAAGGAACTAGCCAGAATTGGGCATTTTCTTTATGGCTTATACTAATGGAAATTTAACATGCAACTCTTTGAACATATAAGGGAACTTTATAGCAACTCATGTTTTTTATTTTTTTCGGCCTTTGAAGGTAAGGCACATAGGGTGGAACTGGAGTAATGACTACATTCTTTTGAGGAACCTGGAACCACACCTAGAAGTGCTTGAATGATGAGTCTTGGTTCTATCCTATAAGGTACTGTAGGAATGGTGTCAGAGAGTGCCACAAATGCTGTAACATCATCCAAAAGTGTTTTGTCCTCGTCAAAGTCATCAAGTGCTGGAAGGGTCATTTTTAGTTCTGTTTTTGATTTTTTCCTACAGGGTGTTATAGGACTAGTGTGGACAGATACTCTAGAACTACCATCAGATTGTGGCACATCTATAAAAAAAATTGATTTGGGCTTCTGGATTTCCTGGGGTTCATTAGGGAATAGTAATGGAAAGTTTGGTTTTTTCTAATGGTTGCAATATCAATGGGCTTAACTATTATTTCAGGCCTAATGGTACTACAAAACTGTTTCACATGTATTGCAGTAGCAGAAGTTGGTGTTGTAGTATTTTTTCTAGGCTCTGCCCTAGTTGGTTTTTTTGGTTCCTTTTAGATGTTTCTCTTAAGTTATTTACACTCCTCAAGGTTACAACCTTAACATGCTCTTTCCTAACCCTATAAGGGGTCTCTATGTCACTAGGTAAATATCTTACATATCTTTGTCTTATCTCCAAAGCCATTTGTTCAAACTTGTGTTTCAAGGTTTCTGATTGAAGCCTGAATTTTGGGTTATGAACCCTTTCATCATTGCTTCCAAGGAAGTAGATGATTCAGTAGGCTGAATTGACTGGTTTTGGAAAGAGGGTCGATGATTTTGTAGTTGAAAACTTGTTTGTTTGTTGAAAATTGGTTGGGTAGGGTGTTGTTGGCAAAAATTCTGATGGTGGTTGTAAGAACCACTTTGATATTGATGTTGAAGACCTATGGATTCATTCAAGGTTGGAGATTTATGTTGCCACCCTACATTATAAGCTTGAGAATCAGTACAATCTCTGCCTTGGTTTCCAAAAAAATAATTGATTCTAGGTCAGAAGCACATTGATCAAATGGATGACATCCTCCACATAACACACATGCTATATGATTGACAGTAGGATACGATATAACAACAACAATATGCACATCTGGGCTAACATTCATATTTTTAATCATGTTAGTCAAAGATGGGAGTTGTGTTGTAGTTGCTCTATATGCATTTGTTTCTTGTACCCCAATTGTTTGATTTTGTATTAATGCATGTGGATCAGTTCAATATCCATTATTATTTGAAATTTTCTCAAGTATGTCACGTCATTATAAGTACAAGTTGTGAAAAGCTCCTCCTATAGTAGCATCAAGCATTTGTTTAGCAACGGTTGTTAAACCATTGTATGTCTCTAGTTGAATACAATAAGAAATGTCATGGTAAGAGCATTTTCTCAACAACTCTTTGTACCTTTCTCATGCATCAGGTGTTGCTTTAATATCCATTTGTCTAACCAAGCATATTTCATTTTTGGACTCAACATTTCTGTTGGTAGGAAAATATATTTTTTTAAATTTCTCTACAAGGTCATTCCTAGAGATAATGAAATTTGCTTGTAATGAGTTAAACCATAAATTCGTTGCCTCAAAGATGTGAGCTCAAAGTGAGTTGCCTCAATGTGTGGCATTAGTTTTCCTGATTTTAATCGACTAAAAACAGGAATAACATAGTCCATGATTCTTTTATCCCGATAATCAACAAGGCGTCTGATGTTCTCCATATAGTAACAGGTGGTAGAAAAGTTAGTTTTTATAAACGTTACTTTAAAGAAAACTTTTGGTGCTTCTTCCCTGGTAGCGGTGCCAAAATTTGTTGTGTGGTTTATGCAACCTCAAAGATTCATGGAAATAGACCTCAGTAAAAGTATACGCCTTGGTCTATTATCGTCTCAGTAACAAGTAATAACGATAAAAGTATTGAATATCGATCCTTAGGAAAGGCTTGTAAAAGTTTCTCAAATGTCCAATCTTTAGAAACCAATTCAGATGGCAAAATCGAAGAATTTGATTGGTATGTGTTAGTTATCAACTAGAAAAACTAGGCGTAAAGAAGAAGCAAATGGTAAAAAAGTTTGTTAAGACAAAAACAGATGATACAGTAAAAGGATGATATAACACTAATAGACAATCCTATAGTACCACAAAATGGTGTTATAGTATTGTCAAAAGTATCAACTATTGGGTCAGACGGCCTCCCAAGAGTATACACATATCCACTGCTATCAATATCACATCATTTATGTTAAATTTCGTGAATCTTAGTACAACACAATGTTACTATCCTACATCGTAGGAGTATATCACTTGTTAGGTACTAAAGCTATTTATAGCCTTCTCATATCACCTTAAGTTTTCCTATTTTTCTTAACTCTGAAATTGATGCATTTTCATACATAAAATTAGTTGTCAATTAATTAAATGTAATTTTCAATGAAACAATAATCACCTGAAATAAATAGTTAGATAACAATGCTCCATATAAGACACCTTTATACTTTCATGTCAGTTTCGGTCTGAACTTTCCCTTACACACCAAGCTAAGACAATTAGTCCATTATCAATCGGATTCTTCTTACGAAAGATGCAATGACTAAAAAGCAAATAACGGAAATAGAAAATACATAGAAATAAATTGCAAAAATTAAAGACGAGATGTGAAACTTAGAGCCTAAGTTAATAACTACTACGGTAATGAAAAAGACTGAAAGTAAATAGCAAAAAGTAAATGACAATAAAATAAATTGCAAAAAGTAACTATAAAGGAAATTGTAGAAATGAAAGTGCGGTAATGCAAATGACAACAAAATAATGTTGGAAATGTAAAAGTCAAAGCGGTAAAAGAAAATAAAGAAATCAAGAACAATGATGTAGGGTGTTATAGTACTCGGTAACTGACACGAAAAGTTTCGTATCAAAATGTAAATACTTGCTTTAAAAACTTAGAAAACAAAAGTTTTCAACTACTGGACACTAGTCTCGAGCCACAAAAAGATTGAAAATCTAATGTATTGCCACGAGTGTAATATTAGCTCCAAAAGTAAAACCGAAAATAAGAACAAGTTGAAGAAATGATTTCAAAGCAACAAAACTTGGAATAATACTTGGAACTAAGGGGCTGTTTGGTTCATGGATTTAGATGGAATTGAAAGGAATTGGAATGACCAAATCCTTTGACCAAATTCCAAATACAATGTTTGGTTCATAGAATAAAACTGATGGAATCCTTTCAATTCCAATACATTCATTCACTCACGGATTTTACATTTCACGGCAATACCCTCGGATTTCAATTTCTTTCCGACAAATTCCTTTCCTAATCCAAATTCATTCAACGTTTCGTCTACCATCTCCTCTAATTGATCTCTGGTTCGATCTCCATTGGGTACGCTCTCGCTCTCTGTCTCTGTCTCTCTCTCTCTCGTAATTTCTCCATCTATACGAGATCGATAGACAATATATGTAAGCAAGGAATCAATTCAAGATAACTAGCAATCGATATCACTAGTCCAATTCTGTTATTCAAAAATCATAAAAGGTCATTTGTTGATATTTAATTCCGATTCCAAAGTTGAATTCCGTGAACCAAATAAAAAAAATTCCAATCCGTTAAGAATTTCATTCCAATTCCATGCAACCAAACGCAATCACAAGGCATGGTCAAATTCCATCAAATTCCATTCCATTCTCTCAAAGTCAAATTCATTTGATGAATTCCAATTCCATCAAATTTCATTCTACGAACCAAATGCCCCCTAAGAACATTTGAAAGTGTTTAACACAAGAGCTAATAACTAAAAAGTAAGTAAAAAAAATAGAGAAATTAACCCAATTTTTTTTAACAAAGGGGAACACTTCTTTATATAGTAAAATGCTACCTTAGGCTCCAAGTTAGCCCATAAGTAAAAGGGATGATGTTCCATGATGTAAGCCATTTTCTCCTGCAAAATATGCAAATTCAGCCCAACAAAAGTGAAACTTGGAGCCTAAAGTTGCTACTCCAAAACCGCTACAACACCATAACTTCAACAACATTAGTCTTGCAAGAATGCTATCTAATCAGCGTAAATTTATCAAAAATCTTATTTAAATCCCAATTAGCATAAAAATCCAATAAAATATCCAAATTCTATTTCTATCGCCATAAACAATAAAAGTATAAAATAATATAATAAAAGACTCAAATATTGCATTTTGGACAAATAAAAGTAAGGAGAAAAGATAGAGAAAATTGTGCAACAAGTTCATAAATAGACACTCATCAGTGGTGCAAGAAGACCAAAGATGAGAACACAATATGAGGGATGAAAGATCTAGGGATCTAACCGAATATGGGGTTTGTAGCTGGAAAAATAACTAGAAGAAAGGGGGGAGGGCCACCGGTTCGTCAAAAATGTGGGGAGAGAAGTTGCTGCTATTCATCGATGACGGGCACCATATAATGAATAAAAACCAAAGGAAGGAACGATCTAGTATATAAAATATAAAATGTAACAATCTTTCATAGAAAACTAAAAAAGGTACAATGACCAAATTGTCCCTAACTTAACGGAAATAGTTGAAAGGACGAAAATAGAAACGAATTATAAACCACATGAACAATAAAGTCGATAACCGTTATTTCAAAAGCTCAAGGACTAAAATAGTAATTTTCAACAAAGTATGGGAATGAAATGTTCAGTGGGTGTTTGAGATTGCTTATAAAAACAACTTATTGATTTATTCCGGTGTATAATCGGTGATAAGTATTTTTGAGTGTTTGGATAAACAACTTATACCGATGTCAAACCGGTAATAAGGAGTTTTTGAAAAAGTTAAAACTCTTCTAACTTATGATAAATTGATAAATACTTTTGTAAAAAAAACATAACTCCTTTCAAATAAGTAATCCCAAACACCCCACTTACTCTATTTTTTTTGTCAACACGATTACAATTTACAACACAGCCTAAACTCTTCTTGATTATTTGAGCCAGCTTTTCGCCCCCTCCTTCCTTCTCCCCTCTCATTATAACAAATCATCACCCCACAAAACCCTAAACACAAGAAACACATTAAACCTTACAATTTACAGTAGAAGCTCTAATGGCGGAATCCAAAACAGATGTGTCGTTGAAGGATCAAGGAAATGAGTTTTTCAAGGCTGGAAATTACCTAAAAGCAGCTGCCATATACACTCAGGCCATCAAGAAAGATCCTTCTAACCCTACCCTTTACAGGTAATACTATGTATATTTATGCGCTCTTCTGCTACATTTTCACACGGTGATATCAGCCATAGTAATTCACAGTTACAATTTGGTGTGTTCTCTCTATTGTTATGGAGTTGCTCTTCTTTCTCGGAAAAAATTGAAATTGTAGTTTTGTTATTATTGAGCTACAAAATGATGTTGGTGATTTCAGTATCATCAAGCATTTTACTGTAGTTGTTGTTTACATAAGATCGACTGGGTTTATTGGTTAAGCTATATTATAACAAATGACCTGTCTGAGTTCAAAATCAATGTGGAACTCGTATTCTGAGACAACACAACACGTTATATTTGAATCTTTCAATCATATTTACATATAAAATCCAAAATCTCTATAGTTTGTAGTTGAAATTGGTATGTGATAAAAACATGAATTCTCGCCATAGGGTTTTACTCGTAATATGATCTTGAATAAATTATTTTTCTTTTTCATTTCTGTTGCTCGTTTTCTTCTTGATAGATGGTAAAAAAAGATGGGTTTTTTTTCTTCAGGATTACATAGTGAAGTTATTTTGTTAATACTTGTATCGAGGGAGGGGGAGTGGAGAGGGCCACCTAAGGAGGTTGAATTGTTATCTAGTTAATTTGTCAGTCTTAACACTTTTGAGTCCCTGTTGATGCGATTGTTGTTGTGGTTGCTGGTATTTATGGTGCAAGGACAATGATGGTACACATGAAGGAAGTCAAAGAGGAACTTCAGCATTGTGTCAATGTTAAATATTGAGAGATCGCTACCTAAACAAAATTGCAAGATATTTTCAAATATTTTCAAAGTTTATGGTGAAAGGGTGCCATCTCTTAAGCCGAGGAAACTAAGGTGGCGTTTGTTTTTTAAGAGTTGTTGAAGTCTGAAGTCTTATTTCACTTCTGATTTATAAGAGGTGGTGCCGAAATCTGAAATTTGAATCAATAAGATTGTTTGTTAACTGATAGACGTCTGGATTTGTTTAAATTGTCTATTTTACCCATTAAAAATTATATTGTTGAATTTATAGATAAATTTATACAATTTCACATATTTATTCATCATCATTATGAAATTTACATCTAATTATATAATTAACATTCATTTAAACGAAAATATGTCCATTAACGGTATTTAACACATTTAAATTCTATTCAAATATATCAATTGAGAGAGGTGAGGATTGTTTTGGTAAGGATCGATGGATAGAAATGATAGATTAAGGTTAATCGATTTAGAAACGCCGTTGTTGAGGGTTTGAAGAACAATAAGAGGCAAATAAGAGGCTGGTTTATGATACGAATTGGGAATTAATTAAAAATGATGCAACCAAGCCTAGAATATTGCATGTGTATTCTAGAAGGGGTAAAACGGGAAATGAGAAAAGTGGCTGAGGTTTGTTAGAGGAGAGAAGAATAAATAGTGGAGGGTGATCTTGTAGTGGGTATTTTGTTTTCTTTCATAATTGTTTAGGCTCCAATTTGCTGATTGTGAGAAAGGGTTTTCCCTGAGTTTTATTCCTTTGTAATCTGTCCGATTCAAGTTCAATGAATTCACCATCTTCTTCTTTCCATTTCTGTATTCTTACTTGTTTTGCATAGAATTGTTATCGTTACCCATCATTGGTCCGACCTGCCCTTGATCTGCCCTTGACTGCCATTTTCTTTTGTTTTCCGTTTGATTATCGATGGAAACWCGTTCTGTTCAACATCGACTGGAGCAACATGAGGAGCTCATTCATCAAATTCAAGCGGATGTTACCGATATCAAAACCACTCTGCAGACATTGGAGGTGGATAGGGCTGAATCCAGCGAATTTCGTAAGATCATGTTGGGATGGATGAAACAACAAGGAAAACACCTGTTTCCGGATTCAGGGAGTGGTTCAAGATTAGGCGATCAATTTTCGGGTCCTTTCTTCGATGTTCACAACAGCGGCGGAGGACCTGGTGGTGGTGGTGGCTATAATCTTCACATAGTTGCTGATGGTTTACCTTGGGTAGTGAAGAAAGTCAAATTACCGGAGTTTTCTGGTTTTGATCCTCAGGGATGGATTCAGAAAGCTAATCTGTATTTTGACATCAACAGTACCCCAGCCCAYCTCAGACTACGTTTGGCACAATTAAGTATGATGGGGGTGGCTCAACATTGGTTCACCATCGTCATGCAGGTTCATGAGGCACTTACTTGGGAGCAATTTCAAACTGAGTTGCTGCAACTATTTAGTGGCTTGGAGATCCAAAATCCTTATGAACAACTTGCTACCATTAAGCAATCCTCCTCCATCCATGATTATATCGACGATTTTGAATACCTTCTATCGTTGGTTCCTCGATTACCGGAAGCGCAGGCGTTGGGATATTTTGTGGCAGGGTACGAGATGAGGTCAAAAAATGGGTTCGATTACACCGTCCTCTGTCACGTTTAGATGCGATATACTTAGCAAAGGATGTCGAAGAGATGCTACGTCCGTCATCAGGTAACCTGTCATACTCCCGTTTTCGTTATCATCAGGGTTCTGGTTTTAGTCCAGTGGGTCAAGGGGATGTTCGCCCTTCTACATTGGGCCGCCTAGATGGGATAGGCCCATTTACTCCTAAGTCCATGGACCGTTCATTGAATGCTAAATCCTCTCACAATTCTCGTCCGTATGGGTATCCGACTTCCGACAATTCTTCTGGTAATCAAAAGGATCGGGGGTATCGTTCTCTTACTCGAACGGAATAGGAAGAACGCCGCAAAAAAGGGTTATGTTTTCGATGTGGACAACAATTTGGACCGGCTCATAAGTGTCCCGAAGGGAAGCTACGAGTATTATTGTTGGGCGATGATGAAGATGATTTGTTTACGGGGGACCTCTGTTATGTAGAGACTTCCGACGAACAAACCATTACAGGAGACGAGCAGATTCCGTCGGGAATGTGTGCTGCCTTGGAGTATTTTGGGGTTTCCACTGAGGTGATACCAGGGGGAAAGATGATGAAGTTTGAAGTGGCAATTCGAGATATTCCGGTTACCATCCTAGTCGACAGTGGTGCAACTCACAATTTCATTTCTCAACATTTGGTAACATCCTTAGCTCTACCTTTTAATTGTTGTTCAGGAATTAGTATCAAATTGGGGGATAGCCATAAAATACTTGTTGATGAACAATGTCTTAATCTCCAAGTATTGGTGGGAAATCATGAATTCACGATGGATGTGTTGATTTTTGATGCTGGAGAACTGGATTTGGTGTTGGGTATGGCTTGGCTTAGAACATTAGGAGAAGTAGTCCACAATTGGGAGAAGGCTTGGATGAAATTCAATTTTCATGGGTTCCAGTTTTTATTCAAGGAATGCGTGTAACTCAGGGGTCCTTTGATTCTCTACAACAATGGTTGGTTAATTCCGAAGGATCAATAACTGCCATTTCTTCCCTACCGGAAAATGATGTGGGTTTTGGAAATGATTCAACCACAATGCAAGGAAAAGCCTTACAATTGCTTTTAAGTCAATTTCCAAAGGCTTTTCAGACACCCTCTGGCCTTCCTCCAGCAAGAACTCACGATCATGTTATTACTCTTACTCCTCATAACCCAATCTGTGTTCGTCCCTATCGGTATCCTCATGTGCAAAAAACTGAGATTGAACGACAGGTGCAGGAACTCCTTTCTCTGGGTATGATACGGTCCAGTAAAAGCGCATTTTCGAGCCCTGTTATTTTAGTACGGAAGAAAGATCAAACGTGGAGGATGTGCGTGGATTATAGAGCTCTTAACAAGGCTATGGTGGCGGATAAATTTCCGATTCCTATGGTTAAAGAACTCATTGACGAATTACACGGGCTCAATTTTTTTCTAAACTCGATCTGAAATCGGGATATCATCAAATCCGTATGCACCCGGATAGTGTTGAGAAGACAGCATTCCGTACTCATGACGGTCATTACGAATACCTCGTAATGCCTTTTGGACTCRCGAATGCGCCGGCTACTTTTCAAGCCATAATGAACGACATTTTTCGTACTTGGTTACGTAAAATGGTGGTGGTTTTCTTTGATGACATCCTAATCTATAGCTCTTCATGGGATCAACATCTGATTGACTTAGAGATGGTGTTACGAATCCTGGAACAAAATCARCRGGTTGTCAATAGAAAAAAATGTTTTTTTGGTCAAAGGTCGGTAGARTATTTGGGACACATTATCAATGGCKAGGGAGTTGCAATGGATCCTAAAAAAATTGAAGCGGTGTTGGCTTGGCCGATACCTAAGCAAATTAAAGGATTGCGTGGATTTTTGGGCCTTACCGGGTATTACAGAAAGTTCATCCGTAACTATGGCAGTATCGCCAAACCTCTAACAGAGCTGACCAAGAAGGATGCTTTTACGTGGCATGAGGGAGCACAAGAAGCTTTTGATCGATTAAAAAGAAGCTATGGTCAAGGCTCCTTTGTTGGCTCTTCCCGACTTCCAACATTCCTTTCGTGGTTGAGTGTGATGCTTCCGGCCAGGGTATTGGAGCAGTGTTAATGCAACAGCAGAAACCTATCGCTTATTTCAGCAAAGCGTTAAGCGATCGAAACTTGGCTAAATCAGCTTATGAGCGAGAAATTATGGCATTGGTTTTAGCCGTCCAACATTGGCGTTCCTATCTTTTAGGGACCTCGTTTGTGGTTTATACCGACCAGAAAAGTTTGAAATTCTTATTACAACAACACATCACTAGCCCGGATCAACAGAATTGGGTGGCGAAATTGTTGGGTTACAACTTTGAAATTTGTTACAAATCGGGTAGGGAAAACCGAGCAACTGATGCGTTGTCTCGTAGGGCTGAAGAGGGTGGGTTATTGACAATTCTCTCAACACCGCTGTGGCTGAAAGAGGCTGAGTTAATGGCAGAACATAAAGCAGACTCAGAAATACGAAATTTGAGGCGTGACTGTGAAGCTCAACCAGATACTCAGCTGGGGTATTCGGTTAGTAAAGGAATACTTTATTACAAAGGACGATTAGTAATTCCAAAGAACTCTAAATTTATTCCCAGTTTGCTCAAGGAGTTTCATCAATCCGCTTCGGGAGGCCACTCCGGCTATTACCGTACTTATCAACGAATTGCAGGAAATTTATATTGGCCAGGCATGATTGAATGAGTTAAGCAATATGTACGGGCTTGTGATGTTTGTCAATGGTGTAAGGCCAGTTCAGTTGCCCCGGGGGGACTGTTGCAGCCTTTAAACATACCTGATGCAATTTAGGAACATTTGTCTATGGATTTCATTCTGGGACTTCCTAAGTCTAGAGGGTTTGATGCTTTATTAGTGGTGGTAGACAGGTTGTCTAAGTATAGCCACTTCATATTACTTAAAACACCCTTATACCGCCAAATCCGTGGCTGAAGTTTTTGTTAAAGAAGTAATTCGTCACCATGGAATTCCCAAATCGATAGTGAACGATCGGGACCCTTTGTTTCTGAGTCAACTTTGGCAAGAGATTTTCCGATCCCAGGGTACTGAGTTACACATGAGTTCTGCATATCACCCGGAGTCCGATGGTCAGACCGAAGTAATCAACTGCTGTTTGGAAACGTACCTGAGGTGTTTTGCAGTTGATCAACCTCGTAATTGGTCTTTGTGGATTCTTGGGCTGAATTTTGGTATAATTCCACTTCTCATGGATCAACTGGGAAATCTCCATTCGAGGTGGTTTATGGTCGAAAACCACCAACAATCACCCAGTTCATACCGGGGGAAATACGAGTCCAACAGGTGCTTGAAGAATTAAAAGATCGTGATGAAGCTTTGAGACACCTTCGAGTTCATTTGTCACACGCTCAAGAAGTTATGAAGCGGAGTGCAGACAAGAAGAGACGGGAGGTACACTTTGCTGTTGGAGAATGGGTATACGTCAAACTGAAACCATATTGACAACTTTCAGTGGCTAGCCGCATTCATCAGAAGTTGGCGGCACGTTTTTTTGGACCATTTATGATCACAGCGAAGATAGGACCGGTGGCATACAAGTTAGATCTTCCTCCAACTTCGAAGGTACATCCGGTTTTTCACGTCTCGTTGCTAAAGAAAGCTGTTCATGGACCCACAGATACAGTTTTACCTCCAGAACTAGATTTACATGCCAATGAAATAATTACCCCAGTGACTGTGCTAGCCACTCGTACAAGCAGAGTTCATAACAGAGATGTTGAGCAATGGTTGATTCAATGGAAAGGGAAGTCGATGGAAGAAGCAACATGGGAAGATGCTTTGATGATTAAAAGTCAATTTCCTGAAACAAGTCTTGAGGACAAGAATTTTTCGGAAGGGGGAAGTAGTGATACGAATTGGGAATTAATTAAAAATGATGCAACTAAGCCTAGAATATTGCATGTGTATTCTAGAAGGGGTAAAACGGGAAATGAGAAAAGTGGCTGAGGTTTGTTAGAGGAGAGAGAAGAATAAATAGTGGAGGGTGATCTTGTAGTGGGTATTCTGTTTTCTTTCATAATTGTTTAGGCTCCAATCTGCTGATTGTGAGAGAGGGTTTTCCCTGAGTTTTATTCCTTTGTAATCTGTTCGATTCAAGTTCAATGAATTCACCATCTTCTTCCTTCCATTTATGTATTCTTACTTGTTTTGCATAGATTTGTTATCGTTACCCATCAGTTTACCTTTTACCAGATAAGAGGGACAATACGACATAAGTGCCTATGAAAAATTGGAAAAAACAAACAATTTGAATGACCCTACCTCTTAACGAATTAGAGATAAGAGGCTGATAAGAATTTTTTTGTAAAAAACAAACAAGGCCTAAATCTTTGTGAAACAGTGCTAGAAAAGTAGATTGTTAAAGTATACCAAGAGATTTTTGATATTATCTTATTGCAGAAAAAATGAGCTACATTGTGACTTCTACAACCAAAATATGTTTTTTGTATGCATTAAGCAATTGCTCAAACTGTGTAACTGTGAATTTATATGCGTTCACCATTCATCACAATTCACATGGAGTAAAATTGGGGTAAAATGAGTGCTAAATAAGCTCCAATTAAGATTCCAACATAACAAATTATACCTAGGGGTGCACAAAAACCCGACTAACCTGACCAACCCGGCCAATCCAACCTGACCCAACCTGAATCGACTTGATACTCAATCGAGTTGTAAAATCTTCAAACTGTAGTTATTGGGTTGGAAATATGAACCTAGTGGGTAGACGTTAAACATACTAATTAACCTATGTGAAGCAGAATGCCATTTCACCCATAGCCGAGGGTATGTTTTTTTTCCCTTTTAAATCTATATATCTGGGTGTCTATATTCATTGGGGCTTAGAAATATGGACTTAGTGGGTAGACGTTAAACATGCTAATCAATTCACCCATCTGGAAAATGAGAATGTTCATTGCCTTTATAATAGTGGTATATGTGTTGTGGTGTCTTATAGTATTATTCATTCAATAGCCTTGGGTTTATCTTGATGAGGGTGCCAAGTCACTTTGTCAAATCTCTTTATTCTACTTTCCAGCAATCGTGCTGCTGCGTTTCTGAATCTTGTTAAGCTACAAAAAGCACTCAGTGATGCTGAAACAACAATAACTTTGAATCCCAGCTGGGAGAAGGTACTAGAATGGTCCAGAATTTTGATGTTCATATATGGGTGATAGTTTGTTTCCAATGTCTTTGTGAATAAAGTGCCATTGTATATCTGCAGGGTTACTTCAGGAAAGGATGTGTATTAGAGGCCATGGAGCGATATGATGATGTATACTTATGGTTTTCTCCGGTGTTTTTGTTATCTCTATTGTCTTAAATATGAAGCCCATATTTGATACTGTTATGTATAATGTAGGCATTGGATGCCTTTAGAATAGCCTCACAGCACAATCCACAGAGTACGGAGGTGGCAAGAAAGATCAAGAGGCTTACACAATTGTCGAGAGATAAAAAGCGATCAATAGAAGTCGATAATATGAGATCTAACGTTGATCTGGCAAAGCACTTGGATGGTTTCAAGTCTGAATTGGTAATTTTATTTCGTATGATATTCAATACTCCTTTAATACATCCAGGCTTGTTTGGTGACTATAACATTTTTTTTCATTTTCTGTTTAGATACTTTTGTAATCTAAATGGAGCTTATGATTTATATGTGGTAATGAAACTAAAACGTTTCCTTTTAACTATTACGTTCTTTTCCTAGCTGGTAACCCACGATTTTGGAGTCATTTAATTTGTTTCTTTCTTTGAAAATTAAATCATCTTTTATATTCTATTAAGCGTCGACACAGCTTTTTTATTGACGACCACGTCGCCCATCTCTGCAGCCCTTGCAAGAATAAGCACGCACATATTGCACCACCCTTCACCGCTCTCGTATTACCACCCTGACCTAAAGCAATTAAAATCTGTCTTCACCGAATATGCAGCACCACTATTGACTATTTGATGCTGTACACTGTAACAAATCTCCTAGTCCTGTAGTTATTTTGTGGTGATTTTGATCAAATTCAACCTTTAATCATTAAAGTTGACTTTGGTATCTGCATTCCGTACAAGCCTAATGATCCATTGGGAGTGCAGGTGGGTGTTTTGACTTTTGGTTGTTAAAGTTTAATGGCCTCAATCTCAAGCTTGTAAGTGGTGACGGAAAATCTGTAGATCTAAAATTTTGAAACCCCCTAACCAATCTTTCCTAAGGTGGATGCAATTGCATGTCCACGGTCGACTATTAAATATTAATTATTATAGGGGTTTATTAATCTGGATGATTTTAAATGTAATTTTCTTACATATCCTCGAGAAGGAAATAAAGGCTTCGTGATGTTGTGTTGCTGGTGGGGCTCTTGTGGTGGGACAGGAGATGGAAGGGGCAGAGAGGGAGACAAGATGAGTGTTGATGGTTACAACTTTTAACTTTGAAATGTAGCTGGCAAAAACAAGTTTACAAGCCTACAACCATGACGATGTCTAAATCAAGTTTACAAACTTGTATCCAATGTCCAAGCTCTTTTTGTAAATTGGTTTCAGTTTTCAGAAAATCTTATCAGTTGCTAAATGCCATGTTTTTTCGTTATGTTTTTCTATATATGTGAATATACGTAAGCATCAGCAACATTTACCTTAAGTTTATGTTTTTACAATTAAACAGTCTTACATTGTGGTTGTTTATCTTGTTTTAATTAATACTGGTATTTCTTTCAGATACAAAAGCATGTAAGCGAGGAATCTTGGAAAGATACCTTCTCTTTTGTTGTTGAAACAATGGAGACTGCTGTAAAATCATGGCATCAGACATCTAATGTGGATGCTAGAGTTTATTTCCTGCTTGATAAGGAAAAGACAGACACCGAGAAATATGCACCTGTTGTCAACATTGACAAGGTATAGAATTTCTACCGCTGCTTATCTTATTGTCCGATTTTCCTTGTATATTCTTCAGATCTCATCTCTCCCTTTCTTCTCTCTCTCTCTGAAAAATGTATTTCACATGTTCATTTATCAATTAAATGTTTCTAATAGTTTCATTATTTTTTGTACTTAACTTATTCTTTGTATTTGGTAATGAGTCATAACGTATATCTCTTTGCTAAGTTTGCTGGCACTGCTTGTCGTTTGGGTCCTTCTATTTGGTACTTATAACTTTGCATCACTAGTGGGTGCTTTAACTAAAAAGGTATATTTTTTTATTCATGCTGTGGTGGTATATGATAACACATGGTTGACACTTAATATGGTGATGTATGGAGTATCTATTGATACCAATATCTATCTTGCTACTGATAATCTAAAAGATGTGCCAACCTTAAGCTACGTCTGAGCTCCCTGTTCAGGACTCTCAACTACTTATTCAGTCTGAACTCCATTCCTGATGCTGATGTTTTTCATTAAACAGGCATTCGAGTCACCCCATACACATGGTGATTGTGTTACCTTTTTAAGGCAATATGCTGTGGAATCTTTCTCTCGGGCAGCATGCTTAGTCGCACCAAAGAGTATCATATCGTACCCACAGGTAGCATGGATATCTCTCTTATCATGTTTCTTTGTATATTAGTGATTGATGATATCTTGGGTCTTATATACATCGTCTGAATACTGATGCATGAAGGACATTGAAAGGCCTAGGGAGCCACATGATGGGAATCTTTTGAAGATATCCTCTGGAAACTTATTTTTGCAGTAGTAAGAAACCTTGTATCTTTATTGCGGTAGAATTGTATCTAATTAATCCATCAAGGATAATTGGTGATTTGGGATAGCCTTTTCTGTTGTCTCCCTCATAATTACCCTTCTCCGCTTTGTCCTGCATCACTAGTTCTGTTGCCAATATAGAAAATGCGGATGAATCACTATCGGGCATAACACAGATGTCTAGTGCAATGGGGATCCATTTGTGTAGGAGGTTGAGTTGAATCCTCTTGCATCATTATGGGAACTATGTATAGGGAAAAACCCATCTACAAGGGACCCCTTTTCATAGTAGTTAGATCGTGGCACGAACATGGTGTCAACCCAAAAATGAGCCAAATGATGCACAATGTGGTGTGTTCCATTTCCTAAAATTAGGAAGAAGGAAAACTTTTAAATGATAACATTGAAAATAGATCATTGTTAAGCACAATAAGCAACAAATTGTTGACTAAATTATAGAAGTGCTTAATATTTCAAAATAGACCCACTGTAAAACAGTGATCAATATTCAGTTTGTCAAATTCAGAAATGCATCCATTCTTTTGGCATAAAAAATAATAGATTACAGAATTTTGTTTCAATGTACATCAAATTTTTGCTTAGATATCAGGATAGTAACATAACAATGAAATAGTCAGTACACCAATGTAATGATGGCAACACCTATATATTAGACTGAACAATCAAAGAATTTACCTGTATGGATATGTTCAGGCTCTTGGCATAAATAAATCATCATAATTGGGGAGAGTTGACCACCAAGAGGGGCCAAGAGGCTGAGGTAGAGGGGGAGAGGATGAAGGCAAGTTCTACAAGTGCTTACTAGCCCTTCAGCGAGTCTCATTGATTTTTTCTTCTTTGATTTTATTTTTGTAAATTGTTTGTAAAAGCAGTTGACTTTTAACAATCAAGAGATCAAATCATCATGTATATTGATAAACTCTCTCAATACATGTTTCTCTCTCTACAATCTCTCTCTCTAAGCTAGACTCTCTACGTACGTATCTTTTTAACAATTACCATTACAAAGCTATTTATATGATTGACTAAACATACAAGTCAAACTACAATTAAGCACAAACTATAACATTGACTTTTAACAATCTTTAACAACTTTGACTTTCTTTGATCATGTTGACTTTCATCTTTGACTCCTTAAATCTTCAATGCTCAGTGATCTCAGATACAATAATATTTGACTTAACAATCTTTCCCTTTGTATTCGAGATCACATTCTTCAAAACAAATCCCTTTGTCTTCACTTCGAAAGATCTTTGACATAAACAATCTCCCTCAATTACAATCATACTTTATCAACCTTCAAATAAGATGAATCTGGAAAATAACAATCTTCCGTATTAACAAATATATCCTTTAGATCAAAATCTTCACTTTGAAACAATTTTTAAAATCATTTAGAAACTTTCCCTTTTGAGGTCTTAAACAGTCAACAAATCTTCAAGGAAACCTTTTGAATCAACAAATAAGCTTTAGACATTCAGGCTTGAAGCTTTGACACTACATGTACTAAGCTTGTCACCTTTATATCATGAAAAAATCCAACCTTAACAAACAAACTCTTCAAATTTTTGTCTTGTAAGCCTACAGATGTCAACAAGTCATAACAAATTCTTCAAATCAGCACCAACCTTTTCATCAACATCTACAATCTACAATCTTATGGCTTTTCAATCTTAAATCTTTGATAATCTTTTGTCTTCTCTTCTTTGATGTCTTTGATACTATTTCTCCCTCTCATGATGATTAGGAGAATCCTGAACATCATGAACACTCAAAGACCGAAATTTCTCCGCTATTGAATAATACAAAACATTAAACAAAAATTTCTTCAGATAATACTCCCCATGTACAAATGAATCAGATTATTTTTTCAAGCAACTTCAGTTAATCTCCTCCTTTACACAAAACAAAATTCTCTTCTTCAGACAATTAAAATTTCCATCACATCTCTCCTCTTGAAAATTAGGTAACCATTTAACACAGAAGCACGTTTAGCAGCTGTCATCACAACAATTAAATCAATTGTTTGGCCTATTTTCAGAGTTCCCAATTATAAATCTCTGATAGGACTTCTAGTTGTCATAGAAGTAAAGTTATTGAACTAACTTCTCAAAGTATTCTGGCATAAACACAAAGATATGCGATGTGAATTACAAAGACTCGTGAATGTGTCAAGAAAATATCATTCAAATATATTTGGCTCAACGCTCATTAGACTCAATGTGCATAGAATATGAAGTTCGAAGACCATGTGTGTTTTCTTGTTTCAATATCTAAAACTTCCGAATGAAGAATAGATAGATTATATGTTAATTCTCAATGATATATGAAACAAGCACCTTTTGAAGATCGTTTATAATTCAAAAACATTATCAGAAGGTTTGAAACCTATTTTGGTCTTAGAAAGAAAAGAAGAAGATTTGTGTGAATATTGCAACTTGATTACAAAGGGGGAGAATGTTGGGGCTTATTTTGTAATTATAGTCAAGTTGTAGGGGCTTATATTGTAAATACCCCTGTGGTATAAATATTTTGTGTTAGTTTATTTTGTAACCAAGCTCTTTCATTGTAATACGTATCTTGGTTTAAAAATGCGCGCATAATGCGCTGTGATGCGTGATGCGCTATGATGCGCTGAAGAAAACGCATCATAGGGTCTGATGCGTTGCGATTCCAAGATGCGCTTGCATCACCTACGCATCACACGATGCGTGCATCACTTATGCATCAACGCATCATGTATGTTGCATTTTTAGGCTCCCTTTTTCAGTTTTTAGTTGGGCTTCTTAGTTAAGTAAAATAGAACGTGAGACTATGAGAGACCTAATAGAAGAAGCCGACAGTGAAGAAGTAGAAGTCGCACTGTGAGAGACCTAGCATCGCATATCAATTAAAACGTGACGTGAGTTGTTGTCGATACTCGACAACCAGCAAAGAAGTAGAAAACGAACTTTTTAAGATTCTAATGCTACTTTTTTAACTACTTTATGTTATAAATGAAGTATTTTGATAGGGAAGTATTTTTAAGGTAGAAATTGATATGTAGAATTAATTTATAAATATTTTTTGAATACCGGGTGCATCACGTGCGTGATGCAAGCGCATCAGCATCACGCATCACGCATCGGCTTCCGGGACCCTTAACGCATCGGACCGCATCGCGCTTTTTAAAACCAAGATACGTATCTTGTTGTAAACTTTCTCTCAATATCAATGAAATCGATGATTCCTCCATTAATGATTCTTTGAATCTTAGATCATATTACTTGAATCTGGGTTTAAGAATAATCACACATGCTTCTGAATATTTGTTAACCATCTTCGTCTACAGGTGTGGAAAGGTCAGGGACCAAGAAAATGGAAGCACGGACAGAGCGATGGATTTTTTGTGCAGTTTGAATCACCTCTCCTCAGAAAAGAATGGTTCATTCCCAATTCTTCAGAGAAGGGGCAAATATTATGCAGGTTTGTGCCTGTAAACAACTTGGTCATGAGTAATACATTTTCATGTATCTTCTGTGACAGATTTAAAAATCTTTTACCATTGCAATACTGATATATTACTTACCTGAGCAGCCAAAAAATTTGGATTAACATGAGGGAAAATAGAGTATGGTTCGATATGAACTTTGTTTACACCAAGAGCATCCAAAGCCTCTATGTTTGAGGATTTAGGTTTTATACAAACGCCCGAAAAACTAAAGAAGGCTAGTTGTAACAAAAGTGAGTACTTGCAGTATTACAAGTGTTTTTAAGTTGACAAGAAGACTCATTAACAAGACAAAAGCACAACACCATTCTAACCCTAATATATCATATTGAGAGAGTCCTTTTCACTAAACTTCAAGACATACCAAAAATGTCTTCAAAGGACTGAACCTGTTGTATTACACAACAGCTCTAGTGTAAACGTTGCATTAACATGGCATGTACCTTACTCTCTACCATAGAAAAAATATACCTAATATCCAAACAAACTAAGTAGCGAGAGCCAAATAAATCCAGCTTCACTTTAACCTATCATATGCATATTAACATTACGAATACACCTAGTTAACAATACCACTGTTCCAATGAACAGTAGCAAATTAGGCTAACTGCAAAATCCCCATGCATAATTCATCTGGTGCAACCTATACGAATTTGATTATGCAAGACTTCATTCTCATAATTAATACATCATAGACCTACTCCATCAACCGCCAATAGAGGCCACACGGGGTATCAAGTACAAATAGATAGATAACTTACAGGATGCAAACGTCGTTCCTGAAAGACCCGAGTTTCAAGCATCACCTTGTGCCTCAAGAATCAACGGATGAGTTGTGGTTAGGGGTGAAATGCCACTCGAACCCAGAGTTTGTTGGTTCTCCCCGAAATGCATATTCATATTAAATAAAAATCAATAAAATAAGTAAATAAAAATGAAGTTAGCATGGGCTCATGAACGCACACCTTTGGCCAATTTGATTCGTTGGACTTAATTATTCCATTGCGACGGTTCATCTAGTCGAAGTAACTACAGGTGATCTATCCATGACCAGGATGAAGCTTGGGTGAAACTAAGTGATCCCCCCTCCGAGAACCGTATATGAGATTTTCATCTCGTACAGCAGGAGAGAAATGCTATCCTCACTCGGACTTGTCATTCACATCACCTCATCCTTATGATATAAGCATTTTGTCTCTAGACATGTACCACGCTCAACTCATTTCAATTACTTCTTTGTTCATACCAACATATTGATGCGTAGGTGGATGAGTAAAAAGAGGGATAAGACTAGGGTGAGATTAACAATCTGATTAGATCAAGGATAAAGTACTTAAACGACACCAAGATTAACCAAATTGGTGAAGGTTGATGTTACTAGTGATAAAGCAACAACACCACACTAGCAACAATCAAGGATCGACTCCTTTTGTGTATGAACACTCAAAACAGCTTGACAAGCTATTGTGAACTCAATATACAAAAAAAATATGCCTTCCAGCTACAACTTGGAAGCCCATATATAGGGCTGGAAGATAAACATAACTCTTGAAAATTGAGAAGACTAAAGAAAGACCAAAAGTTGGAAAGCAATTAAAGGACTATTAATGAAGCGTTAATGAGAAAGAATCTTAATCTCCTTTTGGGCTGCCAGAAAATTACACTCCTCCCTTTAATTGTTTCGAACCCAAAATAAGAGTCTGAATCAAACCCAAGGTGAGCTGGAGATATAAAATGGGCTGCTCTTGTACTGGCTGAAAATAAGATGGATGCCTCTGCATCAACCTCCTCTGGCTGGGAAAGATTTACCCTTAAATCTTCCAATGGACCATCTTCAAGATAAGGAGAAAGATCTCCAACATTGAAAGTTGTTGATATGTTTGTATTCCCAGGTAATTCTAATTTGTAGGCATTATCTCCAATTGTTGCCAACACCTTATATGGTCCATCTCCTCTTGCCATTAGCTTGTTCTTCCTTTTTAAAGGAAATCTTTCCTTCCTTAAGTGCAACTACATGAGATCTTCAAGTTGAAAGAGAGCCTTCTTGCGATGTTTGTTAGCCTTTTTCTAGTACAAGTCGTTGACATGTTAAATCTTTGCTTTGACATGTTCAGTCTTTGCTTTGACATGTTCAATCTTTGCTTTGACTTGTTCATGAATCTTTTGCATATCTTTGGCTCGAGTTGATGCCTCAAAGTGAACTTCACTACCCTTAGGCAGTTGTATCAGATCAATAGGGGTGAGAGGATTCACTCCATAGTTCACTTCAAATGGTGTGCATCCAATAGCATAAGTTGGAGATCGGTTATAAGCAAACTCAACAAACAAAAGTATAACATCCCAATCTTTCAAGGACTTGCTCACCATACTTCTTAGCAAGGTTGTGAGTGTTTGGTTAGTTACCTCCGTCTATCCATCCCTTTGCGGATGATAGGCATTGCTGAACAATAACTTGGTGCCTAATAACTTCCACAATGATTTCCAAAAGTAACTCAAGAACTTGACATCTTTGTCAGAAACTATGGTCATAGGGACTCCATGGAGACGCACAAATTCTTTAAAAAATAAATCAGCAACATGAATGACATCATCTGTTTTGTGACACGGAACAAAGTGTGCCATTTTGGAGAAACGATCCACCACAACCATTATAGCATTTTTCCCACGTTGAGTACGAGGCAAAGCCACAATGAAATCCATAGAAATATCTTCCCATGGTTGAGAAGGAAACGGTAATGGAGTATACAAGCCTTGATGAAACTGGCTTTTAGCTTGATGACATGTTACACACCTAGCAATAAGAGCAGTAACATCACCTTCCATGTGTGGCCAGTAGAAATGTTCTTGTAATGCACCAAGGGTGTTGTTGATGCCAAAATGACCAGCCAATCCTTCTCCATGAGCCTCTCTAATTAGTAGCTCTCTTATGGAGCTCTTAGGAATGCAAAGTTTGTTGTTCTTGAAAAGAAACCCGTCTTGTATGAAATAAGAACCACAAGCTCGTTCTTTCCATTCTTGAATAACTTTTGAAAAATCCGGATCATTTAGGTACAATTCTTTAATGAAATTAAAGCCTAGCACTCTTGCCCCAAGAACAGTAAGCATGCATATCTCCTTGAAAGGGCATCTGCAACAATGTTAGAACACCCTGTTTTATACTTTGAAACAAAGATAAATGATTGGAGAAATTCTATCCATTTTGCATGTCTTGGATTTAACTTGTTTTGGCTATTTATATGCTTCAAGGCTTGATGATCAGAATGTAGAACAAACTGTTTTGGCCTCAAGTAATGACTCCAATGATCTAGGCCACGTACAATAGCATAGAACTCCTTGTCATATGTACTATAGTTCTTTGATTCATTCAATTTCTCGCTGAAATAGGCTATAGGGCATTTTTTTTTTGTACCAAGACAGCCCTATGCCAACTTTGCTTGCATCACATTCTACCTCAAACAATTGGTTGAAATGTGGAAGGGCCAAGATACGCAATGTGCATAAACACTCTTTGATTTTCTCAAATGCATGTAAGAACACAACCCGAAGACAACCTGGGTTTACTCTGATACCAGTTGATGCATAGGTGGATGGCTAAAAAGAGGGATAAGACTAGGGTGAGATTAACAATCTGATTAAATCAAGGATGAAGTACTTAAACACCACCAAGATTAACCAAATTGGCGAAGGTTGATGTTACTAGTGATAAAGCAACAGCACCACACTAGCAACAATCAAGAATCGACTCCTTTTGTGTATGAACACTCAAAACAGCTTCACAAGCTATTGTAAGCTCGTTATTAAAAAAAGATGCCTTCCAGCTACAACTTGGAGCCCCACATATAGGGCTGGAAGATAAACATAACTCTTGAAAAATGAGAAGATTAAAGAAAGACCAAAAGTTGGAATGCAATTAAAGGACTATTAATGAAGCGTTAATGAGAAAGAATCTTAATCTCCTTTTGGGCTGCCAGAAAATTATACTCCTCCCTTTAATTGTTTCGAACCCAAAATAAGAGTCTAAATCAAACCCAAGGTGAGTTGAAGACATAAAAATGGGCTGGTCTTGTACCGGCTGAAAATAACATGGATGCCTCTGCATCACATACAAGAACAAAAACCAATTTAAAATGCTGAACTCCTTTCAGTTCTTGTTGAGATGTTAGTCTTTCATGTGCGATTTTGCCTTGCTCCATTTGTTTTTATGTTTCTAGAATCAATCTCTTTATTAATGTCTTGTAACAATATTTATGGCACTACTTTTTCTTATTTTACACTAGCAGCTTCACAAATCTGAATCCTTCTTTCAAAAACGGATCCATCACCATTGAAACTCTCATTTTTCATACCTTATGAACCATCACCTTCCATACCCGCTATTCTTTTCTTTTATTTTCTTGATTTGAGATTTTCTCTTAGCTCACAATTTATTTCTTTCCTTTCCAACGATTGTTTCCCGTAGGCCCTAACCACCCCTTTTTCTCTTTCTTTTGCAAATCTAGAACCCTAATTACCATTTACCTTTTTGACTAAACAACCTTTTATACTTTTGCAACATGTGCTACTTTGGTGTGGATCAGTGTGCCTCCCTTTTCCCTTTCCTTCCATTTGGTGTTCCTTTTGTAATGAAAACACATCTATCATGGCCTAAGAACACACTCATATTTATCGCTTTGAGTCTTTCAAGTTTTATCAATGTTATTTCAGCTTCGAATCTAACCTCCTCATGTTGTCTAGTTGGTAATAGACTATGCTGTCCTTTTGTTCGTCTATTTTGCAATCCCAGGATTACTTGTGGTTCAATTGGAGCTAGGCATGTTGATTCATTTAAAAGTTCAATCCCCATAATGCCCTTCTTGGATGAAGAACCTAGAAATATCTTCATGACCTCATGATTCTTGCCCAAATCGTATCATGTTTGAGAAATATCTTTGCGTATCTAGTTAACCTTTATTTTATACTTCATTCCTGTGAGTTCCAATGGCGTGAAAATTTGACTTGGGCTAGAGTATTTGTAACATTGACTCTATTCCTTCACCTGCATCTCTTTTCCCTAGAAGTGTATTACTTTCTAGCTTATCAAGGGAGCATATTTGTACAGAAATCCCTACACGTTTGGATGATTTTTTTTCTTCGAAATCTACTTTCTCCACTAAAGTGAATTTCGCTTTTCTCACTGAAAACTTTATAGTGATGCTTTGAACTTCTGTATGGTGCTATAGCTCTATATTTATGCCATCTTAAAGAATGTTTATGTATACCCATGAAGCCTCCACTAGCTTCCCATTGTGCTTCAAACCTTTTCATTTCTTCATTGCTTGCATCAATTACACACCCTAAATTTGCATTTGCATTGAACAGTGTGTTAGATCCCAATGGGAGAATACCCCTTACCTTGATCCCCCAATTTTCCTTGGTAAAATTTTCTTGTTTAGTTGTTTTACCAGAAAGGGGCAGGCGAAAAAGTTGAAATTTTAAGAAATAAAAAATCTGAAAAATCAATGAATGCTCTACAACATGAATAACATCTTTCATGTCTGCTTTGTAACTCCAAAGATATTTGATCCTTATCTCTATGAGCTACTACTCTAGTAACAATCCCAATCTTGGTCTTTGCTTGCTTATTCTAGCACATTCATCTTAATACAAGTCTTTTCTTATTGGTGCATCCAACAGTCAACTTTGGAGATGATAAAAAGCATATGTGTAGACTGTCATTTGTTGACTAATATTTCATGACTAATGTAACGGATTTTGGCCTATTCAATCTATATAAATCACGGAAAACAAAAGAAAAGGTTAACCGGTTAAAACACAGGATTATGGTAAAGTAGAAGTCTTCATTCAACAAAAATTACATCTATTATGAAAATTTAATTGAATCAATCTCTCACTCACAAAAACACGACCTTCTACGCTGGGTGTGCCTATTGCTAAGTATCACCATAAGGGGTGCTTGGTTGAGGGGTTTTTGATGATAAGTGAAAACCCGCCCCTCGTAGGAGTTGAAGTTAAAGATCTAGGAGAAATAATGAAGATTACTGGTAAGTAGTTTACTGATGGAAATAAGATTGCAGCAGAGTTCTGGAACCTGTAGCATAGCAGGGTTGGAATAACTGAGTTTTAATGTCATGGTGTCACCTACTCCGGCTGTGATTGAAACAACCATCAACAATACATACTATGTTTCTGTTGCATGGTTTGTGAGAGTGGAATATATTCGAATAATTTATTGTGAAGACAACTGAATGTCTTTACCGGATTGGATGAAGGAACATGTTGGGTTTGCAGAAGACGTGGATTGGAATTGAAGCATTTCAGGATTTGCTCAAATTGGTCCTTTGTGAATTGAGGCTGCTCTGGTTAAATGAGTAGTTATTCTCGAGTTATCTATCCATGGTGTTACGAGCTCCCTCAGAGCGACATTTCCACTTTCCAGCCTGGTGGTTTGCCATGGGTTTTCCCGCATTCCTCCCTAGTATGCGCAAATTTCTTGCAGAAGTCATGAAATGGATTCTTGTTCGTGTCATTCCCCTGGTTCGCTCACTAGCAAAGCTGAGGTGCCAGCCCCCAACATTAGTAGGAGTATCACCAGGAGTCATAATATTCTTCTGGCTTTCTTCAACCTGAACTTTGACAAAAACTTCTCGATGAGAGGAAGAGGCTTTCGGCCAAGAATTCTTCTTTTTACCTTGTCAAGATTGTGATTAACACCTGCATGGAACATGAACATACGATCATTCTCCTCCCCCTTCTTTTTGTCAGGCACAGTTTACATAGTTTTCCCAGACATCGTCATGGCATTGATCCATCTATTTCCAAAGTACCGCCATCTCATAGTAGTAGCTAGTAACATCCGGTTGTCTTGTTTGGATTGCCTTAGACGTGTCTTTAATTCAATGATTTGAGAAGAGTTCTCAAGGTTTGAATAAGTTCCACTGACATAGTCCCATACTATTGGCTGACTTCATGAACATGTGCAGCTTGGCAATGGAGGTGTCCATCAAATTGAGTAGCCAACTAGTTATAATGGAATTTTCAGAACGCTGTGTGCGGTAGTTTGGATCTGTGGGAGCAGGTTATGGGGTGGTTTCTCCTATTTAAAAAACCTAACTTGCCTCGATCATCAATGTAGTTTCACCAATTGAGGTCAGGGCAAGGCTAAAGTTCGAAGCGATTGAGTCAGACTCACATAATCAGAATCTTCACACAACTCTAATATGTCAGCTGATGCAGAAACTGTGAGCACAGGTTGGAATTCACTAACAAAGACCAAACAGAGGTTGATTGATTGAGAACAGAAGAGGTCAGATTGAAAAGAAGGGTTCAGTTACCTTTGCTGATTGAGAAATTGCAAACAACTAAGAACTTGCCAACAATGGTCTTTGCTGATTGAAAATTTGGGACACTGTGAACTAAAAAACACAAAGAGGAAGGGGTCAACTAATTGCGAATTAGGGTTTTACTTCGATTAGTCTTGTCGCAGGCTCGCAGCTCTGAGACCATGTTTGTTTGGAGAAATCAAATGCTTCAATAGATTTGATTTCTCCAAACAAACAATAAGCAATTTGATGGATAATGAATAAAGGTTCATTCCTGCTTAGTTTGTGTGTGTGTGGGGGGGGGGGTTTGAAACTTGTTACTATTTCTCACCTTCTTCATTCCTTGATTTCAACCAAGCACCCCCTATACAAAAATACATGTTCATCATTATCACCACCATTGTCAAATTAAAAAATGGAATAAATGAAGTATCACTTGCTCTTTCAAGTGCCAAATATTATTATTTATGAACTACGGGTAAACAATAACTGATTATATCCAGTGATTACTAGCTCAAGCAGATAATAAATGATTGTATGATTACCATATTTGTTTCCTTTCTCAAGTTAGATATACGGTGAACAGGTATGAATGATAATCTCTTTGAAGGGATATGGATGATACTTCTTATAAACAAATGCAAGTGTCGATGGTAATTCCCTGTTTAGGGTCACTTAACCAGCTGCCTAGTCGCTAAGCCTCCTCCCCAATCACTTTGATTTCATAGGGCCTCTTAATGAGCTGTCTATGGACATGTTTTTACTGCTTCATATAGCTAATGGGCTGTTTGGTTGATTTTCCATAAAGTCCTGCATGGATAAAGCAGGCTGTGTGGATTAATCTGTGTGTATAGATTGGGAGAGTTTCTTCATAGACAGAAGGAGCATGTTTTTTAATTAGGAGAGGCAGGTTTGGAAAAGAACTCGGCTTTCTGCATAAAGCCCCCCTAGAAGCTTACTGAATAAGCGACTTTTTATATCATTAAGGCACTAGCAAAACGTCGAGTATACCTGACCTAATAAGCTGAGTCCTGTTAGCTCATTAAGCTGTTCACAAACAGGCCCTAAATGTTGAATTAAGCATTTCAACAACTTAAGGAGACATTGATCAACTTCTCTCAACTCCCTAGAGTTTTCTGTTCCATTCTCAGCCATTGTATCACTGAGACAATGAGCTAGTTATTTAGAAAAAGTAACAATGTCAAAACAACTGATTAGTAACCTTGCTCTGCCCACTTTTTAGACCATTGATCTTCAAAATGAGTTTCAATGAAATAGTATGTTATAAGTTTATTTTTCTCTTAGATAAATCATCTATTTTCAGGGACCCGGTGGCGTTAGACATAAGTGCCCATGAAGTGCTTCCGAGGATATTCAGGGATACCTAGTCACCGGCTGGTTCCTTTAGCTCGTTGTGGAATGCATAGAGCGATTTTACACTCCAGATGGATGAATTTTGCATTTGCAGGATTGAATGGCCTTGGTGAGTGTTGTTTGCCTGGCTTGCAAACGTTGGATACACATTGGTCAGGTTTTCAGAAAGATTTTGAAGCAACTTTTCTTCAGTTTCCATCATCATCATCATTATCATCATCATCATCATCATCATCATCATTATCATCATCATCATATCATCCAGTTGCACCCAGTTTTTATGCTTTTGTGTTTACTTTGTGACTCACTTCCACCCTTGATTTACTTTTTCTTTTATGATGAGAACTCATATGATGTACCAATTGGTCTGAGTTATATGTAATTGTTGTGCTGCAATTCAATTCAGGTAATTTGTTGCATTCAAACTAAATGTGCATATACTGCCTTCTTTCAAGGGAAATTTGGCAAATTTACAAGCAACTATTTTGGAGGAATCACAGAATTGGCCAAGCTTTTTCTTTTTTCTTTTTTTGATGTATTTATTATTTTTATAATGCAAAACTCAATACACATTGGTTGAAACCTTGACCTCTAAAGTTGAGATCTATTGATAACCAGGATACTATTGGGTCATTGACACTTTGGTAGCTTAGCTAACCATTTTCTTGGAAATTAACTGATAAACCAGTTTCAGTCTAAATCTTTTTCTTTTTGAATTATATGATATTTATATACAGTAGATACTACACTTTTGAACCCTTGACTAGTTGACTTCCTATTGAACCCTTGACTAGTTGACTTCCTAGTAGTAACACGCTTACTGTTGGGCTAATAACCCTTTGATTACAACTAATCTTGCTTCATTCTGTAGGGTACTTCATTACTCATCTAACTTTAGTTCATATACCCAATTTACCAGTGATCCTGACATTCTGAGTAAATTGAGTCTTAGATTCATCCTATGGTAGGAAGGCATGACAATTTTGTATCTTTTCCTTGTACCAACCTTATCAACGTTTTCAATGATTCGATCAGTGGAACAACATTTCACAATATAGTATTACCTAAAAATTATACGGTAGTCGGTTGTTCGGGTTTATGCATTCTATTGAGAGTCCCTTCACTAGAGATGAGCAGACTAGATTGGTTAAACGGGTTAGACCAGGTCTAGACCGAGGACCGATTACAAAATGACCAACGGAGGACCAGGTTAGTTCTTTTCCCTTTATTTACAATTTTGCCATTTGATTAACTACAACTTTGTCATTTTCTCATTCTCTATCAACTCCCATGTTTATGAATCATGGTTTTCATATATTTTCATGTTAAAAACTTCCAATTAAAAAATGGTCCACACAATTATGGTTCTTAAGCGGGATATTCAGTTCCCGAATTTTCTGTTGAAGTAATTGTCGATCATAATCGAGAATCATCGGTTTGACAAAATTACGACTTGTCAATATTATTGAGTGGGAAAAGAATTGGGGAATATAAAAATGCAGTGTGCTTTTACGGTAGAGAAAAATTCCACATTAAAACGACAAGTTTGAAAGTCTTGCATGGCGATGTAGAACTTTTAAGGTTCAAACAAACGAGAATTGGTCAAAACAGATCGACTTGGAGTTACAATGTCGAGTTAACTCAGTTTATGCTAGTGAAGTTGGTCATCCGAGAAGCATTGTTTGCTCACTTTAATGACTCTAGATTTAGGAGGTGAATCTAACCATTTATAACTGATATCGGCACATGTAAATCGTTCAATCCTTAAAACATGAATCATCAGGGAAATTACATGAACAATAATGCAATTATTACTGATGTGAACAATTAATGAAAAGAGTGAGGATGTAGGGATCCGTTAAGATATTCAAACAAATAAAATTGTCTATCTCTAGCTCCTTTTAATTGATATGTTTTTTTAATAATACCTTTCAGACAGTTACAAATGAGAGATGGAGAATTTTATTTTGCATTTACTCCTATGTTTGCAAAATCATTTAGTTTTGGTCTCTCCATATAACACCGTTTCTTTTGAGTTGTTAATCTCTCTCACATGTGTCTCCAACAGTGTTATTTTAATAAATTTCCTAAAACAGAGAATCAAAACATAGAATTTATAAAAAGAATTACATTCATTTTTAACAGATTCTTTATTTTAAAGATTTTTAGCATAAAATACCTTTTTTTAGGAAAAATCTTTTATAAAAAATAATAATTCAATTCTACTGGTGGAATTGAATAAAATAACAATTTCCCTCTACCAACATCAAGTTAAAAAAAATTCTATATATTTAGAGTTTTTTCCATAATTCTATATGTTAGAGAACAAGATAGCAAAGTTGTCGAAACATTTTAAAAAACAAAAACTCATAATTTTTTGTTTTATAGAAGCTATTGAAGATACGTACATTTTTTTTATATTTTTTCTGTAATTATTTTTCATAAATGTTGATCGGAAATTATTGATTATATGTTTATTATTTTGAAATCTTTTCACATAATACCATTCTACCCTACCCTTTTAATGATGAAGATTCATCATTATGTGGTTTTCAAGGCAATATTCAAGTGTCATGGTAAATTTTGTAGATTTGATGGATCGTGATGAGCTTTTTGTGCATGAAGTTGATGCCATGATGGAACAATTGGGTTATGAAGGTAATCATCCAATGTATTACCATTTTCATATGCGTTGGGTTTCGATGAGAATGAAAATAAGAAAAGACATCCATCCTTGAATCAATCATAATTAAATATCAACACTAATAAGGTGTATCAGATGCACCATATCAATTCCCTTCTAAAACGCAATTAATAAGATTAAAAGTGATCAAAGGTCCAAATCTCTTCTTACTTTCTTACTTCCCTTTTCATACGATCCTTCGCCATTCCAAATATAGCCTGTAATACTCTTCCGAAAAAGAAGATGAAGGCAGTGGTAAGGGTGATGTTATTGGTAGATGACACTGATTTCGTAAATGGTCAAAATAGGGGAAAGGGTGACACAAATATGGGTGAACAAGTTGGTGAAAAGAGTGCATTCGTAGATAACCAAATGTTACATGACTTCGAAAGTGCTTCAAGTGGTGATTTGTAGTCAACAAGAAAAAGGGGATTAAAGAATCTTAAAAGGAATCATAAAGCACAAGAAGATAGGGCTCTTTTCAAGCTTTATATGTTGGAGAAACTTTTGACACCAAAATGAGGTGAAAAAGATGATTACGTCTCATTTTGTTCAATGTAGAAAGAATATAACTATTGTAAAACAAAAAAATAGTTATATAGAGAAACATAAGAAGAGATCTCCTTCATTGGATCAATCCTAATTAATATTAACGAGGTGTACCAAGATGCATCAGATCAATTCCCTTCTAAAACGTAATTCATGGGTGAACTTGAGATTAGAAGTGATCAATGGTTCAGATCTCTTCTTACGCTTCTTACTATAACTTCTCTTTTCACATGATCCTTCGTCTTTAGTGAGGTTAGTATGTTTAATTCTAGTTGGTCACATAAGGACAAAAATGCAAGTGAGTCAAAGTAACACCCCAAGTTCCAACGCCTCAAGTTTCATATTTGCATATAATCATGTATTTCATATATCAGGAAATACAAATAATACAAGAAGCTATATTACATAATTTACAATCTAAATTTTTTAAAAATAACATTCTTGTACATAACTGGTATAGAAACAATGTTCCCAAAAATTCAGCAGATAACATACTGATTTTTATAAATCAAGTAAGTACAACAGGAAAATTTCACATTTCCCCTTCCCCTTATCTTTGAATAAATCCTAACCTGCAATGCATATTTTTGAAACATAAAATAAGGGTTAGGCCTTGAGGTCTAGTGAGAAATCCCCTTTCTTTGCAATTACTGGGTGAAAATCACCAAAACCTGTTATAAAATCATATTTGAAATTTCACGAACATCCAACAACTTTTGTAAAATATACTCAAATATTACAACAAATGAGAGTTATAAATTCTTCTTATCACACGGGGAAAACAACCACTCAGTTCTCATAATCATTAAATATGAAAATACCCAGAGCTCTTAAGGTTCATAAGGACTAGAGCTCTTAAGGTTTATAAGGACTAGAGCTCCTAATCGCAAGTTAAATCTTACAAGGAAATACGATCAACCAGAGTCCTTGGTTATCGACTAGAGCTTAAGAATTATATTTGAACTTAAAAGGAAATTGAATTTAATAATAACCAAAAGACCTTTTGGGTTCTCTATCAAATCTTCATCCTCTTTTGAACAATCAAAATGTAATATCCGATATCCCCAAAAACATTTGTTTATTCGAAACATGGGCAATTAATGTCTCTAGCTATAAGTCATTTTCCCCTTCTTAATAACATCATTGTTATTATTTCAATAAGAATAATAATACTTCATTGTTATTATTTCAATAAGAATAATAATTCTTCATTGTTATTATTTCAATAAGAATAATAATTCTAAGTCTTCATATCACAAAGAAATGTTAATTCTGAATTATCGCATCTTACGGATACGACGAGAGTTATAATTATAACACATATCTTACAATTTTCACCCTTTTCCCAAGGTACACCTCTCCTTGATATGTCACCCTTATTTCATGGTACACCTCTCCTTGATATGTCACCATTATCCCATAGTACACTCTCCTTGACATGCTACACTTATTTTCTCATAAAATGTAATCAAATATGATATTTTAGCCAGAAATGGCATCAAAACAGTTTCATTACAAAAACTTTATATTAAGAACTTTCACAGTTCCAAACCCAGTTTCAATGTCATCTCAAAACAACTTTAAAAAACAGTTTACCTTTCTCAACAACTTTGAAAGAAATGGTACCTTCCTTAATTTAAAGTAGATTTTGAAAGAAACATAATAGGCGATAACAACCCTTATCGGACAACACATAAACGATGATTGTCTTTCATCGGACAACATGTGAGCGATGAATTGCCTTCATCGGCCAATACTTAGGTAGTGATCATCTAATCCGGACAACACTCACCAGACATCACTTTTAGGCGATGAAACACCCTCACCGGTCAATGTTATGAATGATATACACTTAATCCGGACAAGACTTTGGAAGATTAACATCCAATCCGGATGATGCTTTGTCCGATAAACATTCTCATCGGACAAAGCTTTGGACGATGAATCACCCAATGGGGTTGATGTCCTGTCTGATAAACATCCTCACCGGACAAAGCTTTGTCCGATAAATATCCTTATCGGACATCGCAAAAAATGACAAGTGTCCTCATCGCTAAAAATGACAAAAACACATAGTTTCTCTCCTCACTTTCTTTCCCAAAATGGCAAATAAGATCACTTCTCAAAAATTTATCCTTATATACTCTTGCCATAATAAAGCGGTGGAGTTTTAAATATATTTTAAAACTCCCACTCTCACATTCAACATATATGCATGCATCATGGATGAATATATCACATAACCACAACAACACATACTCACTTTAAAATAATTACCTCAAATTATATAACCGGAACCCGGTTAACACAGTCAAGATGTCCTTGGGGTTTGCAACGTATCACCTAGAAAAAATAAGGAACCGTGGGCTACGAAAACTTATGTTGGAGCCTACAATTGTCTATAAGCCATAAAAGTGAAGTTGTACACAACAAATTGAAGAAGCCATTATTTCAACCCATACATTCCATTAAAACCCCGTAAAGATCAATCTCAGAAAGAAGTTCAAAGTTGGGTTTCAATAAACAAAAGTTATCAGGGCTAAGACGATGGGTATGGACAAAGCGAGGGAGACTATGCACAACAATATTCTTTGGTACACGACTACATTTTCAAATTGCGAACATCAAAATCCAAAAACAACAATTAAATTAGAGACATAATGTAAACTAAATCCAACACCACCTAAGACATTTCAAGAGAATGCATATCTTTTTTGAGGAAAAGGGTTGAAACAGGTGGGAGGGACCCATTAGGTTCTGAAGGATCCTTTATGAAAGCATCCCTTTCATGGCCAAGTACCAACTGTTCATAAAAACTGATGAAACAGACACATATCTGGTTGAAATAGGTTCCATCTCAGCATTGGGCTTGATCCCTTTTAACTGGTAAGAATGCTTTCTTTCAAACAGTTTATAGAATGCTCTCGTGGCTGTGTTAATGTGTTGTGCAATTTGTGTTTGCCATCTATGTAGTGAACAAGTAGAGCTCATTGTCATGTCTTGTTGAACAACATGTACAAACAACTTACAGCCACAGGTGGAGGGGACAAGCCTATCATATCTAGAATGGTGAACATAAATATCAAGTAAATTGGTTCGTGGCAAGACAAGTGTTGCACTCATCTCTTTAAGCATGTGGTGGCAGCAATATGGTTATAATTAATGCACTCGGTAGGGGAGCAATGGCTTACCATAAAATTAGGTTCACCCTTGTTACCATTATACATGAAATAGCCAAGAACGCACAACAGATTCATCATTATACACGAAAGGCAATTGCATTAATAAATGGTATTCACGATTACAAGTTTAGGGACCGATTTCGTTATGGTTGACAAACATTATATAGGGAAAAACTGAATTTACTCTTCATTTTATTAATCTGATTAACTATATGATCATTAGGAGTAAATTACACCAATTGTCATTGTGATTTGCTCAAACACTAGGGATTGCTATTACTCACCAAAAAGTGCACCAAACGCCTGTTGATTTGCTTTCATGGACGATACGGCTACACATGAGTTGGGTTGGCCGGATTGAAGACATTTGAACAACCCTATCTAATGTTTACGGTTCGAAAAATCTCAATCCCACCCAATCCAAGAAAAAGTACAACCCAAACCGTGTTGGTTGGTCGATTTGATTGGGTTGAAACTTTGGCACATCGTTTTACAATCTAGCTAAGCGTTTGTGTTTTTACAGTCTAGCTAAGCGTTTGTGTTTAAACTAAGTAAAATCAAAATGAGAACATACAAAAAATGATACCAAACTAATTTATTTTGAAGGTTCATACAAATAAGAAATTAAAATTATGGTTGGAATTATAATGTAATTTTGAATGTAACTAATTACGGGTTGGTCTAATGTCTAATGTATATATATTAATGAAAGGCTTGAATCAACTATGTGTCAGGTTACCTCACCCTAATGGATGGTACCTATAGTCAAATTTACATAACCCCAAACAACTATGGTAATTGAGTGAGCATGAAAGTATACATGTCAACGCAATACCGTCTTAAACAAGTAATAAATGCTAAGAACCAAGTATTGTATTTCACATGGATAGGTTTATTAAGTTATGGAGATCTCAAGGGAAAATTTAATTTCAAATGGCGAAGTCGAAGAAATTGGTTTGATTGAGTAATAATTAACAATAAATAACAACAAGAAGGTAAAAGCATGGTTGAAGTTTCAGCTCAAAGTGAAACAGAACCTTGCTACAACATAACATGGGGTTAATGCAGCAATAATTCTCAACATTTCACTATTAGATTGAATGACCTTCTTCCAAAGTCTAGTTAGACACTCAGTGGAAGTATCCTCATCGTGTCAATGATGAGTACAAATCCAAGCATGATACTAAACTTATTCTTCTTTCCATATAGGTGTAACCATACTGCATTATTCTACAACTCTTTAAATCTCTTTCTTTACGTTGTCTTCTTACTTATCATGATAAAATAACATGTGTCAGTTTGTCAAATATTATCAGATGAAAAATCAAGAAATGAAATAAATAGTGGAGTTAATGGTTTGGTGAGAGTAATTATCCACATGCGTGGTTGGCTTATTTTCCCAACCTTCACTCACACCCAAGCTAGGGTGATTAGCGCATTATCACTTTGCAATGGAATTTAAAGATATGAAGATAAATGACATAAATGTAAATGACTTGAAGAATAAAGACTTGAAAGTAAACTTGTTGTTGCAGAAATGTAAAGAACAAGAAGAAAACCAAAAGGTTATAAACTAAAAAAACTTGAAAGCAATATAGGAGAGAAATCTGAACTACATGCTCTAAAACAAACACACTACGGGGGGGAGTTTACTAAACGCTTACTCAGCAAGACTTACCCAGTAAGTACTTACCGGGTAATTTTCCTTACCGGATGAACATGACAAATGCCAAGAATCTTACCCGGTAAGAACGATGATAAGGATGAAGAGTCTTACACGGTAAGTGAGGGTGACGACTCTTATCCGGGTAAGCGCTTAGCAGGTAAATTGTTGTATATGATACGTTTTGATGTACTACAATCTTACCCAATAAAATAAATTATACCATTGACTCCTAACAATAAGCACTTACTGAATAAGCATTTAGGTAAACGGCCCCTAACCTCTTCTTTTAAACTCAACGAAGAGATAACAACAAATGGTAAAAACCCAAGGACTAAACAAAAGCAAGAGACAAGCCTCCAATGTTAATAAAAGGGCGTTCCTTGGTTGAAAAAGAAACTTCCAAAGTCAATTTCTATATCATTTCATGCATGGGATAAACTCCAAAAGTTCATCTCAAATCTTTTGTCTTTTATCAGGTCTTCATTGTATTACAGCCTACTGACTAATTTCTATCTCAATACAAAACACTTTCTGTCATTGTTGAGTTCTTAAATTTCGTAATTGATTACTCGTTTGGATTGATTCGCGGGACTATCAATTGGTATCAGACACAGTGATCTAGAACACTTTTTGGACTAAGAATTTGATGAATCTTTGAAAAATTAGATGATTTTTTGTTCGAACGATTCTGTTTGAGTGTTCTTCAAAATCTTGATCGAACCAACTCTTAATTAGAGTGCCATTATTCACTTGCAATTGGAAAACCTGAAAACACCATGAGTAGATGAGGCTTTGAGACAAATATATGTATATAACTTCTCAGGAATTTTCCATCCCTTAATATCCAAACAAATAAGTGCTAGTTATAATACATCAAACATCCGTTAACACATCCACCTTCACACATAAAAGGTTAAATAAGCAGGCCACTAAGAAAAGCAGAAAAAAGAGGCAGAAGAACCAATACTATCCAGAAGAAAAAGATCAAAAAGAAGAAGAAAAGGTGTAATATAAAAAGGCTAGCCAGCACCATTTTACCTGTGGGGAATTGTCAATTATGAAAACTTTGGCATGGTCAAAACATCATAAAAAATCAAGTGTTGTAATTCGATATTAGGTGTAATATTAATGGGTGTGTGTGTTTTCTTGAATCTTTATGTTCTAATCTAGTATTTTTCTTGAACAGATATTGAGTTTGATCTAACTTGTGTCACCTATGTAGGTTTAACTCGCACATGATTTTGTTTATTTACCAATTAGGAGGGGTTTTTGAGATTTTTTTTTTAAACTACGATGAAGATTTATTTGAAACTACGCATGCCTATATCATCATCATCATCATCATCATCATCACGAGTAAGAAACAGTAGAGGGAAGACGAGTAAGAAACTACGCATGCTCGACACAAGAATGTTCCTCTCGTTCTTAAACCAAAAAACGAAAAGCTAATCAACCATTGGTAAGGGAAGATGAGTTGGCTCATGTGGTGACACATGTGAAAACCATTTTTGACAAACCATCGAAGGAAGGTGATACGGATGCTTGTATGTCAAAATTGGAGAAACTTGGTTGGGAAGATAGCTTGTTGTATGACATCACACTTTTCCTTTTTAGCCAAAACATAGATTATAGGAGAATTTGGCTACGTTTGAAGGATGAGAGGTGTGAGTCATGGTTTAACTTTATGGCACGCCAACTTAACTTAAAACACACAGGTGATGTTTGATATTAATGCTTTATTTAGACCGACGTTGTATGGATGAATAAGAAACTTCATCACTTTTTGATGTTTTGTATGGACTAGTATGGAACTTTATCACTTTTTGGTGTTTTGTATGGTCAAGTTTTGGAACTTTAAGATGTTCGGTTTGATATTATGTCATTCTTTAGTGTTTATAGTTTAACATGATGTTTTTGTTATTCTAATTGTATGTCAAAGATCTATGTCATGTATGAAACATAATACGATGTTTTTTGTATTCTGTAATTGCAAGGTGTTGGGTCACCTATTGATCTGGTGATGACCCACTCATCTGTTCCTCTATCATATCAACACTTAGTAATTATTGGTTTCTTTGTATATTGGTTTTTTGGTACATACTTAAAGCCTTTGGCAAAATCAAATATTAAACGATGTGAAGACAGAAGGTCACCGATGTGGTACTATGGATCAACTATCTAAATTACACATCAAGACTCTAGAGTAGCTGATTTGAAAATGTTTTGAAACTACTAGCCGATTGAAAGAAGATCTTCATGCAACGAAGATCTGTAAGTAGATGTTTGAAGCTACTAGTTCATCCAAAGAAGATCTTTTTACAGACTGACCATATTTATGCAAAAGTTTGCCTCTACATAAACAGTGTTGTATGCACGCCGTGTACAATGAAAATGAGATATCAATAATGGTCAAGTAAACCCATGCCTTCTTATCCTCAGGTGACAAGTGTCTCATGCATTTAATGTATGAAGGTAGTATAAAAGGCAGTATGCATCTCCCATGCAAACTACACTTCATTGAAAGAATTTCTAAGTGCATTCTCAAGGTATCGACTCTCCTATTCTCTTGTGTGTGAAGAAATATCTTAGTGTTCTTCATTTCCTTGCAAGTACTCTCTATGTTGTTCTTGTAAGTTCTTCTATTTGTAAGATTATTTAGGTTAGGTTATCGTTTCTTTCTTCCGCAACAATCTATATTGTATCTCTATGTGCTAATTCTTGATATGCATTGATAAGAATTAAAAAGTTGAAAAAAGTCTATGTAATTGTATTCAACCCCCTTCTACAATTACTTTCTATTTATTGTTATCCCATTCGGGACCAACACAAGGTTATATGGATTATAATCAATTAATGATGATTATGGTGATTGCATATTGGTATTTGAGAAGAAAAGTTGAAGCAAAAAAATAAAGAATAGAAAGAATAAGAGATAGCAATTCAAATTTGACCCAACATGTCTATACACAAGAATTATTACATAGGTCTTGTGATGCTTATATACTCTTGTGTAACCATTTTAAACAAAACAATTGGTTGCAATCTAGTAGTCGTATAAGTGTTGAAGAGAAAATGAGAATGTTTTTAACTATTACTGGTCATAATGAATGTTTTAGAATTGTTAAACGGAGATTTCAACATTCTACACGGACTATTCATATATGTTTTCATGAAATGCTAAATGGAATGATAGAATTCGCAAGAGAATTCGTAAGACCAACATCATGGAACTTTGAACATGTCAGAGAGAGTCAGAAACCTCAAAGAAATATTTATGTATGTTATTTGTTTTGATAAATTATAAAACATGAGAAGTTCTTATAATATTTAATTTATGGTTTTCTTATAAGGGGTTATAGACGCACTAGATGGAACTTTGATACATGCATTTGTGTCCACAAATCAACAAGCATGATATATAGGAAGAGAAAGAGGTGATTGCTTTCAAAATGTTTTGGCAATGTATACTTTTAACATGATATTCACATATGTTTGGACCGGATGGGAAGGCATTGCACATGATGCTAGAGTTTTGAGAGAAGTTGCAATTGACCCAAATTCGAGATTTCCGTTTCCTCCACCAAGTATGTATCATCATTTTTTTCTAATAGTGAAATGTGATTATTTTTCTTTATTCTTTTAATTATATTTGTAAGCGCAGATAAATATTATCTCTGTGATGTTGCATACCCTAATACCCGTGGATTTTTGACTCCATATCGCAATACATAATATTGGTTGGCTAATTTTTGATGCCGACGTACAGTAACTAAAGAAGAAACGTTCAAGCATGCACATGCAAAACTTTGAAACATTATTGAACGTGTATATGGCGTCTTGAAAACAAGATTCCTAATTCTGAAGCAAATGACTTGTTATCCTTATCCAAAACAAATAGAGGTAGTAGTTACTTGTTTTGCAATCCATAAGTTCATAAGAAGATGTAACATCCAAGATCAACTATTTATGAAATATGATGAAAACGTCATGTTTACTGCGAAAGAGCAACATGGAGGAGACATTGAAGAAGAAGTCGTTGAAGTACAATTTGGGGGGGGGGGGGTTGTTCTCAAGATAATGGATATATGGCTAATCTGCGGGATTAGATTGCAACTCAACTGTTTTCAAATGCTTCAAATGATACAATTATATATTGTAAGCAACAAATACTACATTTGGAAAAGTAGCTAGAGATAAGTGTCCAACAAAAAAATATGATCTCTTATTTGGGTTTACGAGTACCCGAACCCTTGAAACAGATTAACTGAACCTTATTTGATTTGGTTATCAAGTAGTTTGGAAAAAAGTTGAAAAACAAATAATCCAAACCAAATAACTCAAAAACCGATTTAACCAACCAAATAACATCCTTATTTTTATTTTATTTTTGTAGCAATAGAACAAATATGAATTCTTGTACAAATTAAAGTCAGAAAAGAGGGAGGGGTCATATTAGAGTTTTCAGTAAATTATGTTTTAGTCCTTGTGATTCCTTTAAAATTTCTAGTTTAATCCTTATAATTTTAGAATTACAGTTTATATTCATATGTTTTATTATTCATTACCTTTTTTGTCTTTATGATTTAAAATTTATTGTTTTTTCCCTACGGTTTACAGCTTATTTCTACTTTAGTTCTTCATTCTTAAAAGTAGTTTTTTAGCTTCAGGGACGAAAATAACAATGAATTGCATGTCATGAGAATGAAAATCAAATTCTAAAATCATAAAGTCGAAATCTACAATTTTTAACAAACTATAGGGACGAAAAACGTAATTTACTCTAGAGTCTTTTTCAAAGCAATAAAGTTAGAGTGTTTGTTTTTCTTTCCATATGTTTTCTTGGTCTCATTTTCATACCATTGTATTAATGATTTCAGATTATTACTTTCTGGTCATATGATGGATACAGTTTTGGTCAATCCAATTGTTTTTTATTAAAGAATATCATAAGTTCTTTGAATTTAATGATAAATTGGATAACAATTTTCGTTTTCCTTTTAAACTTAAAAATTTAATTTGATTTTAATAAGCAAAATTAAGATACAAATATGAATATGAATTGAATTTAAAAAATAAAATTAAAAATTGACAAGACATAAAAAAAACTCATATTCAACAAACCCAAGTGGAAAAAAGTAAACATATTAGTCAACATCTCAGTTTTTTCGTATGGGATGATGTAAACATTTTTTTCAATTAAACTAATAATCAAATAAAGTTCAAAGAAACATAAAAGAGGTAGCTTTTGAATTATTAAGAGCTGAATCTTGTTTGATAAAAAAAAGTTTGTCTCTTAATGGTTCTAAAAACCTTCTGAATGATTTTGTATATTGAACCTCCCTTAACCATTAAGCATCCTAATTTCATTGTAAACAATTATCAAACAATTATATTTCATTTTGCACTATATCATGAGAGCATCTTAATCATTCTGACCACTTAATCATTCTGCACCAAACCATTCAGCAACTGTCAAACAACCTCTTCATCATTTTAATGATCAAGTCTTTAAACTTTTTTTTTCCTGAATAAATAACCACTGAACTTTCTCGCTGTTTAATGATTAAGTCCCTGAATATTTTATTTGAATAAATAAACTATCAAACTTTTAAAATTGGTTACTTGCATTTTTTAACCAAAAAAATCAACCTATAACCATCTAGGAATTTTAATGTAAAAAACAAAATCAATTTTACTATTCTCAAACTCTATGCCATTCAAATCCCTCACACCCAACACCATCGTTCCCCCTCATCGCCCCATCGCTGCCCGCTCTCCATCACTGCCCGTTGCCGCATTGTTGCACGCAACAACAATCTCTCTCTTTTTCATCTGTTTTTTTTTTTTTTTTTCAATGCTTCCTCCTTTTTGAATGCCATACAAACTTGATTAAGTTGTTGAAAAACATGGAGAATCGAAAGATAAAAAACCGATCAAAAAGAGGAAGACTAACGACAGGACAACGGTGGCGATGGATGGTGATGGAGATCGGATAATGATGGGGCAAAGAGGGGTGGCGAGGGGTGCGATAACGTTAGTGGAGGGATATGAGTGACGTCTCGTTTGGATACGATAAAACTTATTTATGTTTTTTACTTTAAAAACCTTGCTAGCCGATTACATGTAACTTTTTTGGATTAAAATGATGTAAGTAACCAATTTATAAAAATTAAATGGCTTGTTTATTAAAAAAAATGTTCAGGAATTCAATCATTCAAAATATGAAAATTTAATTATTCAAAAAAAGTTTATGAACTTAGTCATTTAAAACTAGAAAGGTTATTGGATTTTTCCCCAAATAATTAATAGACGAAGGATCGTGTGAGAAGGAGAGCTGAGAAGCGTAAGAAAGGATCTGAATCCTTGATCACCTTTAATCTCAAAAACTCAACCATAAATCGCGCTTGATATGGGGATTGATCAGTGTATCTCGATGCATCTTATCCTAAGATACATCCAAGGTAAAAATCCCTTCTTACCTTTCTCAAATTAACTTTTATTCTCAATGAAATCCAACACATAAATAATATGTTACATACGACTTTAAAAAAGCATAATATAACTTTTTAATAAAGTGATTTTTCTGACTTATCAAAGGAACCCACAATCCTTAGGGGCTATTTGACAGCTACTTAATGATGTGATGCAGAATGATTAAGTGGTTTCACGACGACACATTTTATGGGTGCAGGGCCGTCCTTAGGGGAGGGCTCGTGCACGTCCAGGGCCCAAAAATATCAGGGGCCCAATTTTTTTCCTTAAAATACCGTAGTAGTCTTAAATAATTTAATAAATTAAAGAAACCCAAAAGTTGTAGCATATAATAAAAGGCAAAAAGAATTTAGTAGATAATAAAGGCCCAAAATATATCAACTAACTAGGAGAAGAAAATTAAAAAAAATGGTCATTCATTATATACTATTGTTTATTGTCTCTCTATTTTTTTTAGTCCCCAAACAGAGTCTAATGATATTGGCTATTGCTATTTCTATATGTTTGGCTGTTTTCGTGCTTCAACAATTCAACGTTAAAAGCATGTGCTTGTTATTGCTATAGATTTTTGTTGGATATTTTTATTAATTTCTGCTTCTATTGACTATTGTTATTTGTTTATGTTGTTCAAATTATTTTTGTTGACTATTGTTATCTATTTTTGCTTCTACATAAAATATTTTACTATTGTTTGACAATCAATCTATTGCTCTTATAATTTATGATGTGTTTCATGGTTTTGTGATTAATCAATAAATTTTTTCTGCTAGATGTACTTAGTAATGTCTCTTATATATGTCATGTTCCATAAATTTTTAATCTTAACATCTTATTTTAGTTGAGCAAAAAAAGAAGGAAAATAGAATTTAAATATTTTCATCAATTGTTTGACTTATGTATCTTTCAATGAGATTTCACCACACCACAAGATTCTATTTAAGTGTTCAAACAATCATTTGTTGAGCGTGCATATTATATGTTTAATTTATTATTTATTTTTATTGAATCTCAATGAATCATCTTTTCTTTCATATTCTTATTGATCATCATTTGTCTACTTGTCTAGAAAACCTATCTTTTTTATTATTGATCTCTCATTGGCCCTCACGATTACTTCATTCACACGAATTCTCTTTTTGTATCAAAATAACACATATTTCTTGTTATGAACTAAAAAAAATTCTTACTTTTTATAAAATTTTATCAACCATAGTTTCTATACTCTTGGTTTTAGATTACCTAATAAGAAGTACGTAAATTTAAGTATTCTCTTATATATCTATAATAAAGATAAATAAAATTTCTTTCCTCAGTAAATTATTAGCATTTCTTGTACTCAATTTTATACTAATAAAAAACATTTACTAATTTTTTTTTTACTTACTGAGGGTCACTACAAGAAAAACAAGCTTTGACGATGCACCTTTTAGCGATGACATGTTTTCGCCACAAGTTATAGCGATGACATGTTATATACTCATTCTGAAGATAAATAGACTTTAGCGACAACAAAAATCGTTGCTAAAAGCCTTGTTTCTTGTAGTGAGCCCTGTTTTTACGTTCGCCCAATACTTATAAAATGTTAGGAACGGGCCTACTAATGAGTGCAATCGACGATTCTCGGTTATACTGTGGCAGAGATCGTGGGTGCAACCAATGGTTCTCGATTTCACGGTGGCAGAGATCATGGGTGCAACTGCTAGTTCTTGGTTTCACGACGAAGTCCAAGGGACCTGTCAATGGTGCTTGAATCAATTTCAGATCATGTGGTGATAATTTCTTGCATAGGATTTGTAATCTAATGTTGACCATTTCTTGCAAATCAATTTTTTAATATAATTAACATTATTTCTTAAAATAAAGTAAAAGGATAATTTGGTAATTTGATAATTTGAATTTTTACAACTAGGCAAATCCTTAATTAATTCTCCCCAGTCCATATGGTTAGCTAATATTAATCGATACGGTTACCCTACGTAATTATTTTGAAACCACAACCTCTCTCTTATCCCCTGTTTCTTGATTGAACTCTCGCTGGAGATGTAACCCAGATCTCGCGGATGTACTACGACCATGATCTCGTGCGGTCTTTTGGTAGGTTTTGTTACGTTCAAGGACGAGCAGTCTTTGAGAGACACAAGCGAAGGGATGAATAGTTAGAGCCTTAAAAGACGCAACATCACAGTCATTTAGGCTCAGTCTCCCATTGGTGGAGGCAATGGTGGTCATCATCGTGAAGGAAGCGGTGAATATAGAGGCCATGGTTACTGTGTAGAAGGTGGTGGTGGTTACGGAGGTGATGGAGGCCATGACCGTGGATACAGTGGTGATGATGGTAGGTTTCGTTAGTCAAGGGGAGGCAGTGGTTCTGAAGGTAATTGGTGGAATTCGATTATAGAAGATTAGGTGTAAGTTTATTGATCTTTGTTCCATATTCTATTTTCGTTGCCTGTGTGGTCGTCTGCATTAATGTTAGGGTGGGTGGCGATGATTGTTATCTTGTTCGTTTTTGACATGTTGTTAAGCATTTGGTCTCTTTATATGGTTGCTATTTGGATCTCATTTTAAACAATTCTTCCAAAGTGAATCGGTTGGATTTGATGAGGGGAAGATATGATTATGATATAAAGGTCAAAAGTGCTCGGAGATCACAAGTTCAAATCCAAGAAAGAACAAAAGTCTCTTTGTGGCCACGAAGGTTCAAATGCGGTGACTCCGGGCTACCTGCAAGCAAGCAAGCAAGCAGGTGGTCGCCCTGAGATTAGTCGGCTCGCGTAGCAGGTTAGATATTCAGGTTAATAAAAAAACGAGAATTTTGGGAAAAAGATCTTTAAGATCTTTTCTTTTTCAATTTTCTACTCTAATATCAATGTTGTAATCTTTTTTCCTATTACTCTTTGTATATAGTGTAGTTATATATTTTCATTCCCTAAGTTAATATTTTTAGCCACGCACACATTGCCTTGTGTTAAACTAAAAAAAATATTTAATATTTTTATTAATAGCTATTGGTAAAACAAAATGGGATTTAGAAAGAAAGATAGAGTTGTTAAATATGGGGAGAGAGAGAGAGAGAGAGAGAGAGAGAGAGATATGTTAAATAATTTTAATTAAATGCAAAATGGGATATCAAATTATTAATTTACCCCTTTTTAATTATTTTTTTATTAATTTACTTTTTTACTTTATTTTAAGAAATATTATCTATAATCATAAATAATTAGTTCATATTGGGTCTCACGGTTATACAAACTACTAAGTTCTCATTTGATTAGACCCATAAATATATAAGAGTCATCATTTGCAAACCACGCGAAGGTTTCAAATTTTACAAACCCATCTAGACCGTCCTTTTTTTTTATCAATCGTTGGAGGGAATTTTGAATTTGAATTGATTAAAAAATTAAAGAAAGGATAATTTTGAAAGAGATTTTAAATATTTTAAATTTAAATTTTAACAAATAATTAGAATTATCTATTTTTGGTTATTATCTCCACGATTATCTCTCTCTCTCTCTCTCTCTCTCTCTCTCAATCAATTAGTCAAGAATGACATCTCTTTTCTCCACACTCGAGTACTCTGGCGGCCTAACCGTCGTTGCAATCTCTTTCATCATCGCCGTCGTCTGTGAAGCGATCTCATGGATTTTGATCTATCGAACCACGTCTTATAAATCACTCAAATCCTCCATCGACCAAGCCTCCAAGAAACCCCAAAGCATGAAAACTGATTCATAAACGATGATGGAGGATTAATAAAGGATGGCAATAATACCACCCAAGGGTGCATCCTACAAATCCATAAATGGGTCAAGTGGTTTCATAAACGATGGCGAATTCATAAACTTGTCCAGTGGTTTTATAAACCACGATGGATTCATAAACTCGTCAAGTGATTTTACTATGAAATGTTATTATGAATTGTTTAAAACAAATTAATATATTGTTCCACAAGTGAAACAACACTAATATGAAGCGAAGGTAACAAAATCTGTTATTGTTTCATATGCAAAACCAAAATAATTGGTTTGATTTCATGTGGGAAAACAAAAATAATTAGTTTGGTTTCATATGAAGAAAAAAAAAACAAAACAGTTACAATGAAGATGGTTGGAGAAAGGGTGATGAAATCATTTATGGCAACTAGAATAAGATTTTTAAGTAAGATATTATTCCTAAATTAAATTTATTAAAAATGATAATTTGTGAGATATTTAAGGAAATTAATTATACATAAAAATACAAATTTATCGAAAAGACTAAAATACCCTTGTTTGTAAGGTTTGTCACATTCAGATGGTTTGCAGAAGAAGGAGCCTGTCGCATATACCCGAATCCGAAACCCGGTCAACCTGAAGCAAGCCTGAAATCTGATTCCTAAAATTCAGGACTTGTTTTCCATAGTAGAAATCCAATAGGATTTTTGGTTTGCCCATTCCCCTCCCCCATGCACACCCCTAGTCTAGGGACCAATTCCATAAAACCACCATGCTAGAAGGACCAAATCAGTAACTTACTATATATATATATATATATATATATAGATTGTAAATGGTAGAGTAAACTACAATTTTGGTCCCTGGAGTTTACACCTATAAACAACATTCCTAAACTTCGTTAATTACAGTAATGGCCATTGTAGTTTACATTTTACTTTGAAAAGGATCATTTGACATAATACTATTAAAATTTTCCAGTTAAATGAGGAGTATTTTCATTCTTTTACCTATTTTTTGTTCTTTTATGTTTCGTCTTTTATCCAAATAAAAAATAAAGGACCAATTTTGTAGTTCATTTTTATGCGTTCTTGTATTTTCTTTGAGTAAACTATGTGTTCATCCTAGAAAGTGTTTGTAGAAGGAAGAGGTTGAATATAAACACAAAAGATTTTCAATTTTCAATTCTATATTTTGTATAAACATAGAATTATAGATTTGTTCTGAAAACTAGAAAGGTAAGACCTGTGATTCTAAACAATCTGACTCTGACAAATTTGCTAACACTGAAAGAGTTAGGAGATGAAGTACTCTTTCAGATCCGAAGAACTATAGAAGTTCTTTAGATGTTGACGTCGATTTTTTCTAATAGACTATCACAAATGTGTCTTTATTTGACTTGTTGATCCATTCTTGCGAGTACTCTTCATTTCAATCTTTGAGACACCTGTTAACCTATCTCATCTTTCTGTATGCCGAGGGAACAACAAAGGAAGTACGACACTAATAAAATAGTGTCTTAGAACTTACTTTCGGCTGACATGTTGTGCATGTTCTCATACCAAGATGGGTGTTGGAGAGTTAGTGAGCCAAACTTGCTAGACAAGTTTAACTTCAAAATTCGGCTTGCTAGTAGTAGTATTTGTCATACTACTGGTTGACTATTATAAGGCTTTTACAAGTACAAATCTTTTTTCTAAATATAAACTATATATCAGATTTCCAGTTACAGAATTATTTTGAAGATGCTTTATTGGATACCAAAAGGACTTGGTACATATTTTTAATCTTTAAGCTTTATGTGACACAAAAAAGTCTTTCGGATTTCCATCTTAAAGGTGAAAGAATTGTCTTCACAATCTATACAAAAGGATCCGATGAATGAGTTACATTAGAGACCTAAAGCCTGAGGTTTGGGTTGAAACTATATCCAATGGATGAAGGTCATCAGATATATTCCTTGTAAGGCAATATAAACAAGAATTTTTTTTTGAGTGTTTGTTCGAATATTATGAGTATTATTTATAAATCCGATGGTTGAGACTGATGATCTCCCCTATTTGTTAATAATACAAATAGATATCCATGAGATGAACACTTTGAAAAAACAGTACTGAAACCTAAAAATTAGAACTCATAGATTCAATGATACATTTTGGATTCTTTTTGCTTTTTCTCTTTTTGTTCTTTTCTTTTTCCAAGGCTTTTTCTTTTTATTTTGTTTTCTTCCATCCTTTACTTTTATTTTGATCAGATTACAAGACAGCGTAAATAAATATACAGGGACATAAATTAATTAGACATAATTGAAGTACTTAAAAATGTAAATTTTCAGATAATCATAACAAATACTAGTTTGTGAAAGTTTACATCAGATAGATTTGGTTTATTACTTAAAAATCAAATCTTCAAATCTCACATCACCAATACCTCTCCCTTTCTGATCAACCCGGTTTTGAAGAAAATATTTTATGCTATCTGCGAATGCCTTTCCATATTCATTCGTTGAGTGATACTAAGAAGTGCATGGAGATGTCATGTATCAGTTACTGATTGTTGGAATCATAGATTTCCAAGGAGATCATAGAAATACATCCCTGCAACTGGAAGGAACAATACCGTTCCATATGGTATCACATCTCCAGGTTGATAGGATTGAATGAACAAAGGTTTTAAAAGATCTTTTATATACTCGAGGAGTATGAAATCCATATTTCTTTTTGATGTTGGATAACTTTTCAATGAGAGCTTGAATCCTTTGCATCACTCTGTACTTGTACACACTTTGCTACTTCAAATAACATCAATGATTTCCAACCATTTTGTGCCCCCTTAAATAACTAGCCAATGAATGTCTTCATCTTTTCTGGTGAAATCATCATGAAGCAGCTTTATCTTGATTATGGATCCTTGTATCCACTCTTTATACATATGACAATTGTGGCACTGATAATTCTTGCCTTATGACTTGTTCTTAAGAAGGTGTTGTTGAATTCTTCCAGTCGTTCATCTCTTTCCAATTAAAGAGCTTTGGTTTCAACTAGCTCTTCTTTAGAAAGATCTAAATTCCCCAAATTTGAAGGAGGAGGAGGTGGAGGCATACGAAGAGTGTTTAAGTCAAATTTTCTTCATGTTTGAAGAATTTCAACTTTTTTTTCTTGATTCTTCTTCTTTATCAGCTGTCATAATTCCTTTCCTTTATCTACAATTTTTATAGATGTATCATATTAGAAACACAAAGGAGGTTTTGGTAACAAGAGAATAGACTCAGATGGCATAACCGTAATATCCGATTGGGTTGTTGAATGTTTTTCTACGACTTTGATAAGATACTTCAACATATCGGATTCTTGAATCATTGGTACCACATCAGATTCTTGAATGGCTATCCCAACATCGAATTCCATAATGGCATCAAATTCTTGAACATTCCTTTAAAAGGTTTGATCATACGTGGAGATTTATCCCCCTTAACTAGATGCCCTTGTTCATGCTCATCTTGAGGTTTCTCCCCTTCAGCGGGTGCTTATTCGTCTTGAACAACAAGATCATCTTCTTGAACAACCTCAAGAAAATCCTTACTAGAAGATCCTGAGTCTTCATTAGGTAGAGCGTAGGATTTGTCATCTTCATTCGATCCTAGGATAGTAGACTGAAGAGAATTCTCTCCCTCACTAGCATTAGGAGTCGGATCCGATAAGGATTGGAATTGTAAAATGATATTATTGAACAGTGCTACAAGATTTTTGGTGTGTCATTATGTGATGTACAAAAGTTCTCTATCTTTCTGAGAGAATGAGGAACATAGCCCAACAACTAAAGTTGGTTGATTAAGTTTCTGAAGAATGCTGATGATTGAAGTTGACCAGTGAATCATATCTAAGTTATCACATCCGATGATGATAAAATTGGTTATGATCCAATTGTAATCTGAAGAGAAGGACTTTTAATGACCATTATTTGAGATTCATGTGTCATTGGTTTATTATGTGAAGGAGGTTCAAATGAAGTTTGTTCTTCTCTTTCAGTTGATGAAACTAATAAAGTAATGATCTCAGGGGGTGTTATTGGTATCTCCAGAGTTGATTGAGCCAGGTTGCCAATATTACCATATTTCATAGTAACATCTGAACCATGGATTTCTTGCAAAAGAGCCATTAGATATGTATTGTCCTCTCCTATAGATGTTGTTATGGGTTCATCGGATTATGCAGGTGATCTTGAGTGTGATGGTGAGGCTATTGAAGTAGTGATCAAAGATGTTTGGATCTAAGGTGGATCCTTATTCACACCACTAGCCAACATAGATGCAGTGATGGATTTAATGAGCTCTCCTTTTGTACAACAATACCCTTTTAGGAGGGAATTGAAGTGATGGTTGGGTAATCAGATGCCATGGACTCTGATTGGCGAATTTCAATTTCCAACAACTTTGAGAGTCTTTGGATGGTAATATGGTTTTAGTCCTTTGGGATGACTGAATTTTCGTTAAAGATCCCAGTTTGGCTAAAGACTGTAACTTCCGTTTGTTCTTAGAGTGAGTAGAGACTTGGGTGGATTTCGAAGGTTCTTTGAAATCATAGTTTCTGTTGAAATAAGATCGAAAGTAGCTACCAAGGAAGTTGTAAGTGAACCTAATACTCTTTTTGAGTTTGTATTAGATTTCTTACTTTTCTTGGATGACCTAGAAGAAGATGAGAGAGAAGAGGCCACTTTTGGTTCTTTTTTTGGGTAAGGAGGAAATTTTGGCTAATAAGAATTTTCGAGTTGCCTCTCTATTCGATGGAGAGTTCCAAACCAATCTTAGGGACTGAGCAAAAGAGATTATACCTATAGGCATTGGTGGTTCTGATGGTAGGGTCTTCTTTCGGAAGATGTTGGAGGTAATGTGGTTGATCTCCAATCTGATATGAGAATCCGAAAGAATATGGAGAGTACGAAGAGATAAAGTAATTTTAAAAACACGAACTAAATATCCTTTTCTAACATAGTCTTTTAGCAGGGAATAACAACCAGTCATTGTTTTTTAAATAATATTTGAGTATGAACTGGTCTTTGCTTATCAAAGTAATTAGTTTTTTGGTACCCACCTTCTGATGTGTACTTTTGTTTTTATATATTCTTCAGAAAAATCTTCAATTTTATTGGGAGGACAGTCTTTTGCAAAGTGAAAGGGTTATCCATAGTTATAGTATTTTCTAGAAGAGGATCTTTCGAACTTGTTAAATCTTTTCTGAAATTTTTGAAACTGGGGATTCTTTTTGGGAATATGAGCATTGATAAATGCAGATGGTTTGGTCCAAGAATGCCCTTTTTCTTTGTTCTTTTAGGTATGAAGGAGAATTCAATATTTTTCCCTTCTTTAGAAAAAGATTGTGGTTTCGGATGAGAAGAAGATCCAATGGATTAATATTCATTTTCTTTTGACACAAAGTCAACCCAGTTTTTAACAAGAGGAATGAACAAAACCATCTAACACTTTATCTTCTTTCTCAAAACTTTTTGAAGAATTACAGGAGGGATGTTGAGAATAAGAGGATCTTCCAGGATAGGTAAAATCATTTGAAACTATTTTTAAGTCTTTTGATACAAAAGATAAAGAAAAACCTAATCCATGACCATTATTGGGAATGTGATAGTTTAAAACTCTCGTATGTTCAAGTGAGGCTTGATTCCAACTTTTTGTGTTTGACTTTTCTTTTGCAATACCTTGTAGAAGAAGATGTTTTTCATTGCTAATGTATTTGCAAATGATTTTCAGATCTTCAACCTCATGTTGAATTCTGTCAAACTCCTTGAGTTTCTCAAAACATTCAGAGAACTTGATAGTTAATTCTTCTACTTTCTTTTCAGAATTTTCTTTAAATTCAAGAGCATTAAACATTTTTACATACACGCGATGATAAGATGAGAGAGAGAGAAGGAAGTACCTGATTGTTTGAAGGGTGATGAGTTTTATCTAATGAAGATTCAATTAGATGGATCTTATCACAATCTCTTAGCTCAGAGAGGTTAGCCATGAAACATATGTTTGATTTATCTTATTGTTCATTGTTGGATGATGAAGCAGATTCTACCCAATGATGGTCTTCAACCATCATTCTATTATCTTTTTTTTAGAGAGTTATTTTGTTGAACTTGTCCCTTTGATTTTCATTTCTTGCTATTTTATAAGAGGATTATGATGCATGCGATGTTCTAGAAGATAGAGAAGGGTCTGACTTTTTGGATCTGCAATCAATTGCAAAATGTCCTTTCTTTCCAATGTTGAAACAAACATCATTAGATTTATCATGAGTGGACAAACTTTGATTGAAAAATGATGGTCTTTTTGAGAATTGTCCTTTTGACCTTCTCTGAAAGCTACTTTTGCTGGAAACTTTATTGAGGTTTTAAGCAAATAAAGAAAGAGAGTCACTTATTTCTTACATTGATAAACCTTCAGTCTCATTATCAGAATCTTCATTGAGATTGAAGGAAGATTTATCATTGTGATCATGAGAGATGCCAGAGTCTACGTCATATGAAATGTTGGACATAGATCCTATTCTCTTAGACTCGGAGGAAACAAAAGCAATATTTGTACTGTTTATCTCCTGAAAGATATTTTTCTTTAGTACTTCATTTTTCTTGTAATTATATAAACTTCCATATAGAGCAGTTAAGGGCATATGATAAAGATCCTTAGATGTTTTCAAGCACACAAATATATGATAAAGATCCTTAGATGTTTTCAAGCACACAAATATATGATAAAGATCCTTAGATGTTTTCAAGCACACAAATATATGTTTACAAATATATTTGTAAACCACCTCAATATTATAAAAAAATTATCATCTACTTTAAGATCATTTAGAAGAGAGTTGAACCTGTTGTAGACATCTGTGAGAGATTCATGCGTGTGGCATATGAATAATTCACATTGCCTGATAAGACTAATTCTCTTGCTTTGTTTTATTTTTGTTGTCCCTTCATATAGAACAGTGAGAGTGTTCCACATGTCTCTCGCTTTGTAAAGGTTCATGATTGAATGGTAGACATCATCTGGAAGAGACATAACCATTATAGTTTTGGCTTTGGTGTTAACTGCAACTAGCTTCTTGTCTTCTTTTTACCATATGTTAAGAGACTTGAGTATTTGTCTTCTTGGTACAATAACCTTGTCTTTTCATCTCTGACACTAAGAAGGAAAGTAGGAACATATGGACCATTTTTTAGAATATGTGGGATTTGATTGTCAACTCCTTCAAGAAAGAGTGTCAACCAATTTTTCCAAAGAAAAAAAGTTATCTTTTTGAAACGTGAGGAGGTTTGGATAGAAAGACATTATCATTGATTATGGAAGTCATTAAGATCTTGTTTATGAGTTTAAACAAACCGCTCTGATACTACTTGTTGGTCCTGGGAAGTGATAACTTTCATAGGAAGTGTTTGTAGAAGGGGGTTGAACACAAATGCAGTAGATTTTCACTTTTTGATTTTATATTTTGTATAAAACAAAGAATTGGATATTTGTTGTGAAAACTATGAAGGTAAGACTTATGACCTTAAACAATGTGATTGTAACAAATTTTGGTAAAAATGATCAAATATAGTTAATTGTTTGGTCCTATAAAAATTTAATCATTTAGTCCCTTATAAAGAAAAAAAATTAAAGTACTATCATGTAAGTGGTATTCAATGACTTACACTTGAATGACGTTAGTCACATAAAAATCGAACTAATATGAAACCAAAACTATAATGACAAAAAAATATGAAATAACGAATTGTGTAAAAAATATTTTATTATGTTATCATAAAGAATAACATAATATAATAAAATTTTTATGTATTAATTCTTTTTATCAAAAAATACATAGTTTGATTAAATCAAAAGGATTAAAATACGAAAAAAAATTATTTAATAAACAAAAAGAAAAAAATCAAAAAAACTCTTAAGGTAAATGGATGATATTTAATAGAGTTACGCCTTGTTTTTTCATTTTCAGCTCTTAATTACCACTTATGTCTTATTCGTTCAGATGTTTTATAATTCAGAGTGTTTGTTTTTTTTATTTTATTATTTTTAGAGTCTCTTATAACTTAATATGATCTGAATAAATAAGAGGTAAACTAATATCTTAATTTCTTTTATTTCCTCTTTTCTTTGATTTTCTTTTGCAATTGTTTCTTTCTCCACTAAGGATGCGACCGTTCTTTCATCACCCATGTGAAATGGAAGCCCCCCACCTTTTCTCTCTCTCTCTCTCTCTTTATATATATATATATATGTGTGTGTGTGTGTGTGTGTGTGTAATTTTTGTACGTGTAGATTAGCTTAGAAGATTAATATGAAATAAGTAGTTCTATCGGTGATCTACCATTTATCAAAAGTACCGGTCTTTCCACAAACAAACTCATTGACGTCAATCCCGATTAGAGGTGGCCAAAAACCGGTCCCGGGCCGGGCCATAACCGGTTACGGCCGGTCCCGATCAAGACAAAAACGTTTCATAACCGGTCCCGGTTCTGGTGAAATCCTCCATAACCGGTCAAGCTTACCGGTAACCGGTTAAGCCGTCCGGTCCCGGTTCCGGTCCCATAACCGGTTACGGCCGGTCCTTTGCAAAAAAAATATTTTTTTT
>NC_037537.1:4140001-4141149 GCF_001531365.2 Cynara cardunculus var. scolymus | reverse complement strand
TTTAATTTTATAAATACGTTTAAAAATATGTTTTGTTATATATATATATATATATATATATGTATATATATATATACGTTTAATCTTATAAATACGTTTTGTTATATATATATATATACACGTTGACTTTTGTTGACCGGGCCGGGCCGGGCCGGTCCTATAACCGGTCCTATAACCGGTTCCGGTCTTAACCGGTCTCGGTCCTAAAAAAGGTTAAAATCCATAACTGGTTCATAACCGGCAGTCCACAACCGGTCCATACCGGTCCCGGGCCGGTTCCGGTCCCTCTCCGGTCCCGGTTCTGGTCCTCCGGCGGTTACGGGCCGGGCCGGGCCCATTTGGCCATCTCTAATCCCGATAATATTAAAAGTCTGAAAGGTATCCAAAAGATTCTTACTGTGTTCCATCCGTTCAACAATTGTTGAGATGAATTTCGGCAATGAGAATCTTATGAAATCAATAGAATCTTGCAAAAAATTTGCACATGGTTTATAAAAACAAACTATCTGTTCAAATTTCAGACGTTTGTCAGTTTACAAAAACAAACAATCTTATTAATTCAAATTTTAGACTTCAGCACCACCTCTTATTAATCAGAAGTGAAATAAGACTTCAGACTTCATCACCTATTAAAAACAAAAATCACCTTAGTCTTAGAGAGAAAAATAACAGTAAATAACTAATAATGAAGACAAAAACAACAACTAATAGCAAATTATAGGGACGAAAATCAAAATTTTAAAACAACAGGGATAAAAGTCATAATCTTTTAAAAACCGCATAAACAAAAATCATTGTTCACTCTTTTATGTTTGATACAAAATAAACAAAAAGTATAAAAGTAAAAAATACCTCTTATTTAATTGAGAATGATGTCAAGTAAAATGACCATTTAGTAATCATTATCTATATCTATACTATATTATAAGGTATTTGACAAAAACTTTTAAGAACCATTTTTTATGCGTAAAATACTGTTTATTAATGCATATTACTTAAGACTCAAGATTACAAGTAGATTGTGCGTAAGTACAACTTATTAAACCTCCATATATGAATTTGTGTAACTAATTGTAGATAAACATAATCAAATACAAGATAAACATTTCATTTTAAATATAAAAAATCTAAAATATAATTAATTGAAT
>NC_037537.1:4134825-4137738 GCF_001531365.2 Cynara cardunculus var. scolymus | reverse complement strand
GCGAGTACGCTTCTAGTTGTTTATTAATGCATATTACTTAAAACTCAAGATTGCAAGTTGATTGTGTGTAAGTACAACTTATTAAAACTCCATATCAGAATTCGTGTAACTTGTTATAACTGGGTTTTTATCAAACCTGGGTCAAGGTAACCTTATGTGTTTATTATGTGAATTATGTGATAGCATACATGTTATCTTGGTATAAATGCATGGATTATGTGCACATGAGTGGTAATATGATATTATACATACATGTGGAAATATTAAATGAGTATAGGCGGATTATGTGGTAAAATGTTATATGAACATATTATTATATACATAAAAACTCAAACCTTCATGGTAAAGAAAGGATTGGTTTTAAAATATTATCTTCCACTGCCCAAGTTATTAAAATAATCCCCATCGCCTTTGAAAGAGTATTTAAAGAAAAGAAAAGAGGATAAGATCATTTTCTTATCACTTTTAGAAAAGAAACCGGTTTATGAGAGAAAGTGTTTTTAGGCGGTGAAGAGCATCCTTGAAGAATATTGCTGTTTTAAAAAGTACTTTAAGATTCTGTGATTTGTTGCGTGTTAACCTGCAGAATCTGTGATTGTTAAGGTGAGTTTTTGATAAAATAAAATCTTTGTATTTGTAGTTATATGTATATAAGCTGTTGGGTTCGGGAATTTGTGATCTTGAAAGAATTTGGTAAAAGTTGTTTTCTAACAGTTTAAAACGAAGTATTGATGATTAAGAGTTTTGAAACTGTTTTGAATAAGATAAAACAATAGGTGTGCTTTAAAACATATTTGGAAAGTTGATACTCTGTTTTAAAAAGGATTTAAAAGAGATTGGATATATGAAACTTATGATGGAACAGATTGTTCTTAAATTTGAAGGTTTTGATGGTAAAACTGTTTTGGAAATTGTTATTTGTTAAAAACTATGGAGGATGTTTCATCAAGACGGTTGTGACTTTGGTCTGTCTTCGTTTGGAACTAATCCATAGATTTTAGTGAGGAAATAAGGGTGGCATATCAAGGAGAGATGTACTTTGGGATAAGGGTGACATATCAAGGAGAGGTGTACCTTTGGTTATAAGGGTGACATATCAAGGAGAGGTGTACCTTTGGATATAAGGGTGGCAATTGAGTGTGATTATTATAGCTCTTGCTATTATGTCTTTTAATATTACAATAAATTTAAGTACTTACTTCTTGGTGATTTGAGGACTCATAGATGTTGTTCTTATTGGAAATGATAGTATTGATGTTATTGAGAAGGGGAAAACTTGGCCTATAGTCATTGATTTTGGATATAAACTATTTTGGATCAAGTGTTTGAATACAGAAGAATCAGAGAGGCTCTGGTTGATCCTTGATAGGAACCAGAAGGGATCTGGTTGGTACTCATTATAGAACCAGAGGGTTCTGGATATTACTTAAAGAATTATGCAAAAGTCTTTACTAAATGTATTAGGTGGACCAGAGGCTCTGTATCTATAGATAAGAGCTTATGTGTCAAAATCATATTCTTAGAAGTTTTGAAGGGATTTATACTTAGAAAGTTTTCTTAAAATTTAAATGGACCAGAGGCTCTGGTTGACCTATACGGGTTGAACCAGAAGCTCTGGTTGGTCTTACATTTTGGACCAGAAGCTCTGGTTGGCCTTCGCGGGTTAGACCAAAAGCTTTGGTTGGTCTTTACTAAATGTATTAATTGGACCAGAGGCTCTGTATCTATAGATAAGAGCTTCTGTGTCAAAATCATATTATTAGAAGTTTTGAAGGGATTTATACTTAGAAAGTTTTCTTACAATTTAGATGGACCAGAGGCTCTGGTTGACGTATACGGGTTGAACCAGAAGCTCTGATTGGTCTTACATTTTGGACTAGAAGCTCTGGTTGGCCTTCGCGGGTTGAACCAGAGGCTCTGGTTGAAGTCTTGCAGGTTTTGGAGCCATAAGCTCTGGCTAGTAGAACCAGAGCTCTGGTCATGCAAAATCTTCTCAAAATATGTTCTTACTTATGAAAAAGCTATTTTAATATCCCTAAGTTTGATCTATGAATTATATGAAATTACCTATTTTAGTAAGAGGCTCTGGTTAGCTTGACCAGAAGCTCTGGTCGAGGAACCAGAGGAGCTATGGTCAAAGAACCAGAAGAGCTCTGGTCCTCTTTTTTTTTTTGTAAGGGTGTTCGGGCCAAAGCCCGACTAATCCCCGGCAATTTTGGAGGCTAAACATGGCCCCACTTAAATGTCGCCAACACTCCCCTCCCAGGGCTCGAACTCGGGTTCATGACTATGCCATGCCCAAGATTTGTTGAGATATTTTCTAAATCTGTCTATGGAATCAAAGGTCAGATGGACACGAACAGAAAGTGGTTTTACATGTTGAAATGCGAAATGATTTTATTTGAATAACTGTTTTGGTGCATTATCACCCTGCAACTACATGGAAAAAGGGAACCTCACTAGACCTCTAGGTCTAACCCTCAATTTTTTGTTTTCAAATATGTGTTGCAAGATTTGCAAAATATAATGGTAGTAAAGGAAAAGGGAAAATGTGAATTATTTTCCTATTTGCTTAGCTTTATGAAGATCCTTTTGATGTGTTCTGAAGAATAGATGTTATGAATACAAGAGTAATGTATTTTAGAATTTTTGAGTTGTGTATTTTGTATTATAGACTCTTGTATTATGGACCTTTGTGGGATTGAACATGTAATCAATGAATCAAATATATGTTATATGCAATGTGAGTTTTGGGGGTGTTACATAACTAACTGCAGATAAACATAATCAAATACAAGATAAACATCTCAATTTAATTATAAAAAATCTAAAATATAATTAGGATAATCATTGAGTTCTAACAGAATACTTAATTATTATCTTTATAAAATGTTATATTATTAAACCAAAAAT
>NC_037537.1:4128625-4134070 GCF_001531365.2 Cynara cardunculus var. scolymus | reverse complement strand
AATGATTAACTTATCAAAAACAGCTTATTACCGGTTTGACACCGGTATAAGCAGTTTTCTTTTTCTTATCCAAACACCAGAAAACAGCTTATCACCGGTGCCAGACTGAAATAAGTTAAAAAACAGCTTTTATAAACAATCCCAAACATCCCCTTAATTTAATACTAATATAAATATTTTTTTAAATTTATATTTTAATAAAAAAAATAAAAATATTATCATTTTCTAAAACTATATAAAACTGTTTATATAAAAAAATAAAAATAAAATAAAACATTAAAATAAAAATATTTTACTACATGAGTCTCCTAGTTTTATTTAATGAAGTTTAGCAAAGTTGTTCATAGTTGAAAGTAAACCACAATGACCACTCTAAATTGTAAGTAGTTATTGTTACAGTGTTAGAGCACTAAACACAGCAGTGACAACATGTGAGGAGGCCAGGTGCAGGGGCAAAGGCTTTCGTTCCCCAAAAGCGATACATGTCGACGAACAAGGTGTGCATCTCAATTCTATGCTCTCTGCAAATTCCATGACAAAGATGACGGTTCGACGATGAATATTAGGGTTTATTCTTGCACATTGAGGCTTTGAAGGTGTTGATTTTTTCCCTGCTAAAATTGATGATAAATATACGAGATTTTGAACTTGTATTGACATTTGCTTGTGATTTTGATTAATGTTCATTATTTGATTGTTAATTTATATTTGATTTGATAAATTGAAATTGAACTTACTCTTCGTAATAACCACAAGGTTAAAGGAACAATTACAAAAATACTTATTCTTTTTTATAACCGTGAAATGAGGAAAATATGATGGATATGTCCTTTTTCATATCAGGTACATAATCGTGTGGTTGGTTTTGTATATGAACAAAAGTAACAGTAATGTTATATATTTTTTAATTATTTAAAAATATTATTTTGAAAATTAATCGATGGTTACATGTGGTTTTTGAATTTGGTTTGATGACGAATAGGTTATTAATAGAAAGATTGCAAAAATTAAATCATTTTGTTGTTTTGGTGAGAGTGACGTGTGTGGTCTACGGTTTGAATTGTTAGTTCTTTGAATATTGTAAACGGAAATTGACTCAAATAATCATTCCCTTCGTTTAAATTGCTCTTCTAGTTATTCCTCTTTTGGGTTTACCTAAATGTCACTGTGTCTGCAATTTCCTCGCCCATAATATTACAAACCTGGCTAAAAGAAAAGAAAAAGATTATCAGATTCAACCCAGGTACGCAATTGCAAAGGCAGGTCTGCAATTACGACGGCCATGATCATAATTGCGACGGTCCCACTTGCTAATCTGATGGAGTTTGAATTTTCTTTTGTATTTTAGTCGGGTCATGTGGATATTATGAATGTAGTAACATTTGGATAAATCCGAAAAAGAATGGCTAAAAGACCAATTTAAATAGGTAGAATGAAAATCTTAGTCAATCTCCCTTTTGTGAAAAGAACATTCAAATAACAACCACTGATTACACACATTCTAATAACGACACATGCTACTACCTTCTATTTCTTTTTTGACTCTTCAATCAAGTTTAACTGTATAGAAACATTTTCTTGAAATCCCCACACACACATCCTCTCTCTCTCTCTCTTGAAAAATGCTGGTGAAGAAGGCACTTTTTGCTTATTTTATGGCATTGAGCTTTATGTTGCTGCTCAATTTTGCAGAATCTACTGTGCCACAAGAAGAAGGTAAAACAGATCCTTGAAATGGGTTTCTGAATTCTCTAATGAATTCCCAAGAGAATCAAATGAGAAAAAACTGGATTTTTGACATAATCTTCGTCTACTGTAAAGAGTCCCATAAAACCATTTGAAGATCTTTAATGAATCTTTTCATATTGATTGTGGAGTTTGAAATTAGTGAAGGTAGTCAAGGGATAAAAGAAGGGTTTTCTTGTGGGACTTGTGATTGTTACAATGATTATAGTTTTTCTGCATCTGTGTAATTTGCTTCTATTTTCTTTGTGTGTGCCACACCAGTTAACAAGTTAGAAGGGAGTAACTTGTCAAAACTCTGGTGCCAAACACGTATAAGTATTTCTCTTTTTTTTTCCCCATCCAAACACTAAAAACAAAAAGGAGATTGAAGTAAAAAGCCAAGCTAAAGATGCCCTCAAATTGTTGATGTTGAACTAAAAGGTAAGAATGGAACCTGGGTGATGCCGGAAATCGATATATATATATATATATATACATGGATCCTTCAACTCACTGCCAATTGGTTTCAAGCTTGAATCACATAATTATCTTTACCTTCCTAAGGTTTGTGTATATTGGATCTATAAAATGGAGATGAGAAATCAAGTGAAGTGGACTAAATGAATCAAAGTTAAGCTTGTTGAACTTCTATATGAAATTACTTCATAGTTTTTCATTGATATCGTTCAGTGCGCGCCCTTGAAGAAATTCTGAGTTCAATGGGTGCAACAAATTGGAGGTTCAATGGTGAGTCTTGCCAACTTGAGGCAATTTCTGAACTGCCAAAGCTCAATCAGGAAGCTCTTGCTAGTGTTAAATGTACCGATGCCTGCAATAATGGGAACTCCAGCAACTGCCATGTCATAAGCATGTATAACGATCTTGTCTCATATGTTCATTGATGCAAATTAATATCTATATTTATCTATTACAACTGGCTTGCTATTTGCATTTTAGTCCTGTTGTTGAACATCTATCCGGATTTTCATTACTGCAGTGAACACAAGTTCTATAGTCTTGGTGGTGTTCTTCCACCTGCGCTTGTGAAGCTTCCATACCTCCAAACTATGTAAGGTCTCTTGTAGATGCAATGGTATATCATGCAAGTTAAATTTATTGGAACTAATTATAAATCTGTTATTCCTTTCTCAGCGATTTTGCTTACAATTATCTTAATGGCACAATACCTGCTGAATGGGCTTCAACACAGTTGCAGTCAATGTGAAGCCTCTTTCTTTTATTTCATCTCCGTTAACTTAAGTTGTAAGCCTTTTACATTTATCTTTCGTTGCCTTTACCCACAATGTTGCTGTGCAGATCTCTTCTGGGAAACCGCTTAACCGGGGAAATACCACGAGAACTAGGGAATATTACCACCCTCAAAATTCTGTAGGTGTTTCTGTTCATTTGCCATTTGAGGAAATGCTAGTTTCTGTTGTTGTTTGGACCAAAACAGGTCAAACCTTTAAGATGATTAGATCATAAATATAAGTGGAGGAAACCAATATTATTTCATTCATCGTCTTTATGGCTTTTGGAATGAGTGTTTGACTTCTGAAACCATCATACTTACTTTTTCGTTGTAAACAAACCATCATTCTTGCGAAAATGTAAAGAAAAATACTACTTTTGGCAAGGATGAGCCATGTTGGACAAAAGGGTCGACAGTGATGGATGTTATTGACATTAACATTTCCGGGTTGGGTTCAGTGAGAATGAAAGTTATGGTGAGAAGGGTAAGAAAAGATCTCCACCATTGGATCAATCCTAATTGAAGAGAAACACTAGATCAAGTGTAATGAGATACACCAAATCAATTCCCTTTTAAAGTGCAATTCATGAGTTGGTTTGAGATTAAAAATGATCAAGGGTTCAAATCCCTTCTTATACTTCTCGTCTTAACTCCTATTCTCACATGAAAAAGTCAATCTCTCATAAAACAGAGAACTCAAGACTTTCATCTTCGGCTTGTAACAAGAAATTTTGAACAGGAACCTTGAAGCAAACCAATTTTCAGGAAGTGTTCCTTCTGACCTTGGGAGATTAATCAGATTGGAATCTTTGTAAGGATGATTAAAGTCTTCCATTTCGTTCATTCTCTAATTGATGAGCTAATTATTCATGAACTGATGCATGAAGCAACCAATTTTATCCAGGATCTTGTCTTCCAACAGGTTGACGGGGACCTTGCCAATGTCCTTAGCTGAATTGAGAAACTTGACTGATTTGTAAAAGCTTTTACACTTGTAAATTGGTTCATACTCCATCTGTTACAAAAGAAGGCCTACTTTGATTTTTGAGGTCAAAGATCTTAAGACTAGAAAACAAATATAGAATTTTGAGGTTGTCTACAAATAGAAGTAGTACATTTTATTTGTAATATTTATTATAGAGATGGACACAATAATCATATGTTCTTCACAATTCAGTGAAGCCATATCATATCTGAAGTTGAATAATAGGACATTGACCTCAAAAGTGGAAGCATGTATCTTTGTTTTGTAATGGAGAGGTTACTTTTTGTCTTCACATTGTTGAAATTTTAACTAATACCATCTTTCTTGCATGATTCAGTAGGATAAATGACAACAACTTAAGTGGGCCTATACCCAATTTTATACAGAATTGGAGACAACTCACAAGATTGTAAGATTAATCTCTCTTTGTAATATCTTCTGATAACCAAGATCCTGCCTTTGCTATTAAGCAGTGCATTATTGCTTTCACCTTATTTTTTTGAAATCTTTTTGAAGAGAAATGGTCGGGACTGGGCTGCAGGGACCGATTCCTTCAACTATATCTCTTCTTGAGAATCTACATAATTTGTGAGTGTGTAATCACTTCTAAAAGTTTCTGTTCCAAGACCCCCTTTTTGTGTTTATGTCAGTGATTAGTAGATGTTGCTACCTTCTTTTGCAGGAGGATTTCTGACTTAAATGGACCAACTCAGGGATTTCCTCCACTGGATAATGCTATAGGAATAGAAACGGTGTAAGTAGATGATTTTGGTTTCTACTTATCGCTGAATGAATCATACATTTGGTCCACATAAATTTTGAGGTAGACCTGTTTCACGAATTCAGGATATTGAGAAATTGCAACATATCGGGAGAAATACCTTCTTATATTTGGCAAAAAAGAGAACTTCTAATGCTGTAAGTAACACACCTAACGATTTTGTAGATTCATATTATGTGGTAAGTGTTAATAGGAACTTTCTGTGTGGACTCACAAAGTGAATAAGCATACTGCTAATCTTTCTGTCTCACAAAAGTTGCAGGAATTTCCATTTGAGGGTGAGAATGAAAATGCAATGTTTCTGTATTTGGTAATTTTTGGGCTAAAGTATATATTTCCTAAAAGTCAAGTCCTTACAAACTAATCAGGCTAATTCGTTAAGCTCACAAGATTTTCTTTCTCTTTTTATTTATTGCAGGGTATTTAGACCATACTTCATTTGTCAAATATTAGTATTAAGTAATTCTATGAGTAACACTTTTTATGGGACGGAGAGAATATTCTTTAGCTTTTTTACTGACTGAGTATTTATCTATACTATCTTATAAAGCATGTGGCTAAAACTCTTAAAAACTCTTAAAAACTCTTAAAGCTCTTAAAAACTCTTCATAACTCTTAAACCCGTTCATCCCTAAATGATTTCATCCCTATCCGATTTCATCCCATATCTGAATTCGTGTAACTAACTGCAGATAAACACAA
>NC_037537.1:4118695-4126847 GCF_001531365.2 Cynara cardunculus var. scolymus | reverse complement strand
AATCACGATGTATCTCGCTGCATTGCGCGAGTACGCTTCTAGTTTTAAAAATACAAGTATAGCAAGAGTTCATACTTATTGAAGTATGGTCCATTTCTTACTTCTAACTTCCTAGTCTATATGTTCAATGACATCCCTTCCCTTGTACATTGCACAGCGATGCAAGTTTTAACAGGTTGGTAGGGGAAATATCAGGTGATATCATCGGAAGACGCTTGAGATATGTGTAAGTACAGCAAAGTCAATTTGATTTTTGACCCCCAACTCCCAAGGCATCCCTTATGGCATAATGTTTTGGATAACCATCGGTGTGCGGGCCAACTCGCGCGCACCTCGACTAATCCCATGGGACCCTGAAGTTAACAGCGAGGCAAACCTCCAGTGGCCCTGAGGGGATTCAAATCAGTAGTTAAGCTACCCCAAAGGGTCTTATGCCATAATATTAAGGGTACAATTCATGAAAAGTGCCTTGTTAGAAAAGACATTGAAAAGGCTTTGTACAAACGCGTCTCTTCCCATTCCTTGCAAAGTCAAGGAGCCTTGGTGCTCTGAAGCACCCTTTTTGTTGCAGAAATGCCTACATTCTTGTTATAGTTGGTCTGTCAATCTCTTTCTATATACTCTAGCATTTTGCCTATTTATTACTACTTACTAGCCATGTGATTTGGATTGACTAGGTTTTTGACGGGTAACATGCTAAGTGGAAATATACCTGACACGCTTTTGATAGAAGGAGCTGCCATGTATGCCTTTTCATGGATGCTTGTAGTATACTGATATGTTCTACTGGAAGAGATAGTTTGACTTCCAAGGTGTAATGGACTAGCTTTCAACTTCAAAATTGATATGGATTCTTTCAATCTTCTAAGAAGCTTCTGGTTACCATAAAGATTTTTGTAATGAGCACTTCTTAGAGAAAATGCTACTTTCAAAAATCTTTAGCAAGATCCACATCAATAATTGATTCAGGAAAGTGGTTTGATTGACCTTACAAGTCAAACCCTCCTTCTCTAATAATGGTAGTGTTACTCTACAGTTAGCCTCTCATGGGACCTATAAATTGCTTGTGTCATGAAGTTTATTCACTTGATGCAGTGACCTGTCCTACAACAATTTGACATGGCAAGGACCTGATCGACCAACATGCCAACCGATCATGTCAGGATGCTTCTCTTGTTTAGCGTTATATTTTTCCTTGCATGGGATGTTTTTGCAGTTTGTAGGACTAACTGATGCTCTTCATTTTTGTTTCTTTTATTAGGAAGTTAGATCTTAACCTGTTTCGAAGCTCTTCAACAGGGAACACACTGTAAGATTCCTATGGTCTTCTTTTTTTTTTTCGACTTAAAGGTTGATTGATCTTATATTTGTATTTTTCAACAGACAGGATATAATGCCATGCGGAAAAGATATCGTGTGTCCCAAATGTAAGTAGTCCCTATGAGAGCATGCCTCTTTAAATTTATTGCAAGGTTAATCCCTCCATTCCACATAAACTGCACCATGTCCCATTTTCAGAAATGTTTTTTTTGGCAAATTTTCCAGCTAAATGACCTACTTTCCCATCGTCATTGTTACAAATTGGTGAAGCTATTGATTTGGCATACAAGATTTTGTTCTTTGGTCATTATTCATGGGGATATTATAAACATTTGACTATTAATTAAACAAGGGGGAAATCAAATGAAAACTTAAAAAAGTAGAGAACCAATCTCAACCATTCAGTGAGTTTCATCTAAGGCAGGATTCAAGGTGGTATTATCGTTTGGCATGTGAAACAGCATTGTATTGTTTCAGATGTGAAACTTATAGACATGTATTGTTTCACGTGTGAAAGTATACATGTTTCACCGGTTCTCAACATTTTCGAGGTTCTCATTTGATTTTGCCTTAATCAAACATTTTTTACAAGACCATGTTCCCAATCACATGATGGAGTATATGTTTAAATTGAAGAACCATATCTATTTTCTTTTAGTTTTCCTTGGAAGGAAGGACATATACCATGTGAAACATGAATGCCAGTCCCTGAGGCAAATCGACCCCTCTCAACTGTGAGGAAAATCCTTAAGTTTCCTTAGAATGGTTGAAGTTCTATCAGTTTTTTTAGTTTTTATCCATTTATTCGAATTCCAGACTGGGAATTATAAAATCAAACAAAAAAGAAATCAACTTTTACACTTCCAATAAAGAAATTCGACCTTTTAACGTTCAACGGATTAGTTATCTCTTAAAAAGAACACATCTGAACTCTAACATAGCTGTATTTGATGTATAACAGATGAATGTTCCTTACATATTAATAGCGGTGGAAGTGATCTAACCGTTAGAGAAGGGAATGTAGAAGTTCTTTACGAAGGAGATGCTTCATTTGATGGTGATGGAGCAAGTTACCATAGAACCAGTAGTAATTGGGGACTTAGCAGCTCCGGAGACTTCCTTGATGACAGTATTCAGACTGGTCTTTATGTAGAATCCTTGCAAGGGTCAACCAACTTACCTCCTCTTTATACAACAGCACGACGCTCTCCACTTTCGCTTACTTATATCAGCTATTGTTTGGAAAATGGCAATTACCTTGTTAATCTGCACTTTGCTGAGATACAGTTTACTAATGATAGTACGTATATAAATCTTGGCAGGCGGCTATTTGATATATATATACAGGTGATAGTTGTATGAAGTTAACTATAAATATGTGCATAATAGAACTGTCATCAAGTTTTCTATCTTATACAGGGACAACGGGTTAAAAGGGACTTTAATATTGAAAATGAGGCTGGTGGGATACAAAAGCCGGTGGTAGTACCATTCAATGCAAGCGTGGTGAATAACGTCTTGGAGATACGCTTTTATTGGGCTGGCAAAGGGACAACACGTATTCCAAGAAGAGGATTTTATGGGCCCCTTGTATCAGCTATCTCTGTTAACCCATGTATGTAGACATGCTATGTGAATTATCATTTATTAAAGCAAACAGTTACTTACAGTAAATACCAGATCACTAAATTTGATGTTTTGGGACAAAAAGTTGCACGTTGTTTAGGAGAATAACCTTCCCGATAGTTTTTTTTCAAATTAAATGCATGACCTTCTGACAGATTTTGACGCATTCTTGTGTTATGAAGAGACATTCTTCTGTCAGGCACAGGTGTTCTTAACTCTTTCAGAAGGTCATGCATTTAAAAATACTCTGTCAGAAGGTTATTCTCCAAAGTAACCCTACAGCAAAGCTAATTCCAATAGGGCAAACCTTGTAACAACCTGTACTTGTTTGCTGGTTTGGAACTTGCAGACTGCCTCTTTGCAAAATGCAAAGGAAATACTGCGTATTAAACCTTCCATCCAGAATCATTGTAAAGCTAGCTAGGGTGCACCAGGGTTGTCCTTATTAGAAAATTTAATATGGTTTAATGAGGCAATTATCGTCAAGGAAGCAATTCGCAACTTCTTCAAGTTGGGAAAGTTAGCATTATGATGTATGAATATCAGATTGATCATAGAACTATAAAACCTTTATATACGAAAGACTTGCTCCCTTTTGGCTTCATAGCATGCAACTCTCTCTTGCAGATTTTAGAACTTGTTCAATTGATGGAAATAAAAAGAACAAAGCTGTGTATGTTGGTTCTGGAATTGCATCGCTATGTCTTGTGCTCTTAATCTTGGCTGGTTTATGGTGGAAAGGCTGCTTGAAATGCAGAAAAAGGAAAGATAGAGGTAACACACTAGGACTTCATCAACTTGTATTCTCTGTTTGATATCTAGAAGCAACTTTTTTATTCCAGTATTTGAATATAAAGTAGGAGATCTTAGTGCAATGTGTTACTAATAAAGAATATACTCTAAAAAGTGGAATGAAAAACTGGTTTTAGGCCCTGATGTAATTGTGCACTTGTTCTTCATATAATTGATTTGTGTGTAGTATATGCATTATTTGCTCATTCTTCTTGCCTTTGTTGTTCAGACCTTGAAGGACTGGACTTGAATACAATATCATTTTCATTGAAACAACTAAAAACAGCTACAAGTAACTTCGATGCTGCAAACAAAATAGGCGAAGGTGGTTTCGGACCTGTTTACAAGGCAATAATCTAGCACCTATTATTCAATTGGGGTTAGTTAGAAGAATAACCTTCTCAAAGATTTTGAGGCATTCTTTTGTTAGGCAGAGGCGTTTTTAAATCTGTTAAAAGGTTATTCATTTAAAATAAACTGCCAGAAGGTTGTTCCCCTGAATAACTATGATTGTATGGTCCTCTTTATATGTTTATTATGTTGTCTATGTATGCTGATTCAAGTGGAGTGGTGCAGGGTACATTGCCTGACAGGACCGTAATTGCAGTAAAGCAGCTTTCATCTCATTCAAGGCAAGGAAATCGCGAGTTCTTGAATGAGATTGCTGTGATATCTTGTTTACAACACCCAAATCTTGTTAAGCTTTATGGATGCTGCATCGAAGGAGATCAACCGATGCTTGTATACGAGTACATGGAAAACAACAGCCTTGCCAATGCCTTGTTTGGTGAGTGTTCCAACGGTTTTCTTTTGATTTTCATTTTTCGTATTCCAAAATGTCGGTAGAGTCTAGTGTTAAATTATATTTCTCAACTAAATGAGGAACCAATATACAACTACTGGGCCAAAAAATAGAAAATCCTATCAAGACAATATAAAACACAAACATTTAACTAAATAAAAATCTGATTAAATTAATATCGAAGGAATTGTCTGTTTTTCCGGACTTGTTTTCTTTGATTTGTTGTGTTTTCTTGATCTCTCTAATCAACAAGATATCACATATTTTTCAGGTTCAAATAACAGTCGGTTAGTACTTGACTGGCCAACAAGGTTTAAGATCTGTGTCGGGGTCGCTAAAGGATTAGCTTTTCTTCATGAAGGATCGAGATTTAAAATTGTACATAGGGACATCAAAGCTACTAATGTCCTTCTTGATAAAGATCTGAACCCAAAAATATCTGACTTCGGATTGGCTAGGCTAAACGAGGATGAGATGAGCCATATCAGCACCAAAGTAGCCGGCACCATGTAATTCTTTATTCTTACTACTACAAAGAAATCAAGTACTTCAATTTTGATAAACGTAGGTGTTTGGGCTAGCTTGCACTCAACTAATCTCATAGTCAGGCAAATAACCCTGAGGGGACTCAAACCGGTGACCACTTGGGAGGAAACCCAATGCCTTGCGAGTTGAGCTACCCCTGAGGGTTTGAACTACTTTAATCTTGGATGCATTTATTTCTTTCAATTTTCATTTTGTTCTTGCTTGATAATGCTTGACATGAATTGCAGAGGATACATGGCGCCGGAATATGCGCTTTGGGGTTACTTGAGTGACAAGGCAGATGTGTACAGCTTCGGTGTTGTGGCTTTGGAAATCGTGAGTGGCCAGAACAACAATGCTTACATACCAAATAACGATTGCTTTTGTCTTCTAGAATGGGTATTACTCATATCCCCCAGCTCTCTTCGGTTTATTCCATGTATCCTATTGTATTTCTGAATGACATTGTACGGTTCTAAAGTATGTTATCTGGGAGATTTGGGTTATGTTTGGCAAAATAACTGATAGCTGAAAAGATAGTTGTTGGCTAATAAGTTAGTTGATAAACTAGTAATATTTGTTAAAAACTAGCTGATAAATGTAAAATTACTTAAAAGGGCATATGCTGAAAAATTAATTGGAAAAAATAAGGGGGATAATTGGAAAAAAGCCCTTTGGGGCTCATTGAAACGCTACTTGAAGTAGCTTTTCAAAAAACTAGATTATAACTAACCAAACAGGTGTTTCCATTAAGCTAGCTTATGGTTACCAAACATGGCCTTCCATATGGAAACAATGCCCGTGTAGATCACCATGTTGCATGATAGGTGCAACAATGAACGCAGTAATCTCCAAGTCAAATTGATATTGTTGTTGCAGGCTTGCAGGTTACAAACAAGTAAAACATACGATGAGCTATTTGACGAAAAGTTAGGGTCTGAAGTCAACAAAGAGGAGGCAGAAACGATGGTGAAAGTAGCACTCTTGTGCACAAATGGGTCTCAATCGATGAGACCCACCATGTCTGAGGTGGCGAGTATGCTTGAAGGCAGAACTATTGTTCCCGAGATAGTCCTAGAAACGAGTGGCTACACCACAGATCTACGGTTCAAAGCCATGAGAGATTTTCAGGAGCAACAAAGTCGAACTCGATCCTCTAATAACACGAATCAAACTAGTACTTACCCTTTATCAACGTCATCATTGAACACTGCAAGATCTGAGATTCAACACCATGAGAAACAGTTGCCAGGAGAGGGAGGAAGTCAGAGCAGCAATCAAAATCGATAAATTTAATCGCGCCTTCTAATGACGTCTTTTGATACTCATCCAGTGGACTGGAGATCGTATTATAAGGTGACCTTAGTTTTGTAGCTTGTCTTATAAACTTAGATGAATTACATTGATTATTCTAATATTGCAGAAAGCCAAATATATAGAGTACACAATTCGCTATGAGCAAAACCTTGTAAAAGAAAGTCTTTCACCTAATATATAGAATAAGTTCCAACTTCCAAATGACAATTATTAGAGAGTGCTGCAGGCTTTTAGATAGCAAGTTGTTGCAAGTTAGTTAAGTATTTCTTGTACTTCTCAGTTATGTAAATAGACACAGGATATATAAGATTGATTCATTCAGAAATTCAATAAGATGGTATTTATGTTGCTTCTGTGTTTTTTTACTGCTTCCTCTGCTTACTGACGTAATATGGTATCCGAGCTTGACTGATCTTGCGTTCTTTCTTAATTCATCTCGATCATCTTTTTTCATCAACAAGCGAAGAACTGAAAATACAAATTCAGATCCTTCCGGTTCGTATTTCCTGCATTATTCAGACAGCCCAGGTATGATTCTCGTCTCACTACCACTTACTGGAGATAACTATAATAATTCGAGTCTAGCAATGATAATCGCATCGACAGTAAAGAACGTAATTGGTTTTGTTGCTGGATCTTTGATAGAACCACAAGGTGATGCAAATCTTGGGACCAAAACAAACGTATGGTAACTTCTTGGATCTTAAATTCAATTCTGAAAAGACATTTTCACAGGTCTGGTAATTTCCAACAATGCTACTAACCAAAGGGTCATAAGCCAAGATTACTAGTAGAGCAGAGCCTAACCTTGTGGGAGGTCAAGAGTTCAAACCTCACCAAATGTGACGAAGATGTGTAAGTTTATTTACTGTATATAGAACAATGCTAATATTCAAAATTGGTTTGAAAAGAGTTTGTCAAAAATCTTAATCCTAGTCAACACCAGCAATTCTCTTTGATTCAAGACAACAACAGCTACATGACCACTCATTCTCATATTTTGATGATATGAAGATAAATGATATTGTGCTTAGAGATGTCTTCTTTATTTCACAATTCAAGTTCCAACTTGATTTTGATTAGTGCTGTAATTACTGGAACATGTCTTCTTTCTTTCTTGATTGTGTTATTATTCAGGCAAAGATTATTGGCAAGGGGAGAAAATATAATATATGTTAATAGTTATATGAGATCTCCTTAATACACATTTATAAACAGTAATTCATGTATAAAAAATGATTTTGAAGAGTTTTTATTAAATAAACTGTAATATAGCATTGATAGCTAAGGATCTGCATATGTGGTAAATTATTTATTTGTTTTTGGGGATCTTTTTACCAGTATTCTATTATTATGATAAAAGAAAAGGTTATTTTCTATAGTTTTGTGGTGAACAAATAAGGGGTTGTTTGTTTATCTCTTAATCGTTTTATTAAGAGGCAACTTCTGAATCACTGAGAGGTGAATCTTGTTTGACAAAAAAAAAAAATTTGTCTCTTAGGGTGCGTTTGGTTTGAGGGATTTGGAGGGATTTGGATTTGAAATCCATTCCAATCCTACGTTTGGTTTGTAGAAATGGTCGGATTTCAAATCCCGGGATTCATTTGAAATCCCACCAACACTGGATTTGAGAATCCTTCGCCCTTACACGGGATTTGAAATCCATTCCCGTGGATTTCATCGCTGTCTCCCTCTCATCGCTTCAATCCTTCTCATCGCTTCAATCCTTCTCATCGCTGTCTCCTTCTCATCGCCGTCTCCTTCTCATCG
>NC_037537.1:4091447-4118290 GCF_001531365.2 Cynara cardunculus var. scolymus | reverse complement strand
CAAATCCCTCAAGGGAATCCAAATCCCTCAAAAACATTCCCGCAAATAGTACATATTGGTTCTAAATATACACAATATTGCTTGTAAAAGTAACTACAAACTTTTTCTTACAAATTACATGACCTGAATGTAATAGCTTTAGGAGTTCATGTAATACACAGCTTCCACAAAATTCATGCTCAACATATAACCAGATGTAAAGCTATAACACGTCAATTCACATCTTCCCCTTCCCTTTACCTTCCGGATGTGCCCGACTCGAAATGCACATGTTTTAAAACAAATTAAGGGTTAGACCATAAGGTCTAGTGAGTAATCCCTCATAGCTTTACAGCGTGAAAATCACCAAAAGGAGATCAAGTTAAAATCGACAAAGCCTAAAAACAAGAGGGTAAAGGAATATGTAAGTTGTCATGCGTGATTAGTCATTATCTAAACCCCATAACCGAATATAAATATCAAGTAATACTTATGGTTGTATAAACTCAATATTTAAAAAGATTGTCCAATCAAATCTATGGATAAGAAGAGTTTCAAAGTATCAAGACAGACATGTGTATTTGACGTGATGCTATTTTAAACCAAAATTAATTACTCAGAATGCCTCTTCTATGAGAGAATGTAATTCAAGTAGACATGATTTAAGAGTGTTGAATGATTAATATGTATAAACCCGTGTATCATATACTGAGAACCATATTGTTTTACAAGTTAATGTTTTAGATCTGATCAATCTTGATCTCAAAGACATACTTTAGTCAATAGTCGAGCGACGCTAAATTGAGACCAATGCCCAACTTTAAAACTTGTAGAATTTTCCATATATCGAATTAAAGCTTTTGATCAATATTTCTCAATTTAGGGTATATGCATCCCAATTTTGAGATGTATGAATCCCAGGATCTTTTATATGACAACGTGCATTCGTATAATAAAAATGGTTAAAGATAAATAACAATGACTGGTCAAAGTCATTTAGATCTACATCGTCCCAAGGCATAAAGTTTGGATTTGGATTCAAGGCATAAAGATTGGATTTGGATTAAAAGACTTAGGGGCCATTTACAAAACATTTATCCATCGATAAATTTCAACACTATCATTTACTTACCCAGTAAGATGTTAGTCAACAAAAACGACTTTATATGCAACAATTTACCTAGTAAGTCGCTTATCGTGTAATAAAAAAAGAAGAAGAAGAGGAGGAAGAAGAGGAAGAGGAAGAAGAAGAGGAAGAAGAAGAAGAAGAAGAAGAAGAAGAAGAATATATATGTGACACTTCATTATATTTGCATTTAGATCTTTAAATGAAACATGGCCATCTCATTGGTTGTGAAAGTGGCTACTATAAGGCCTCTAAACTCCTCCCTCAGGACACTGCTGTGTTGCCCATGAGAGTCGCCCGCCACCAGTGGAAGCAAAGCACCTTGAAGGGAATTTCCATTCTTGTTTGGAGTCAAAAAAAATGTTTATATATTTCAGATTTGTTTTGGCGCTTGAAATCTAATACACAGAAAAGGGATTTTAGAATTTTATAAGAAAAAGCACGCTCTGAAGCATTCCCATTAGGATTTGGTATTATGGAAATCCTTGCATAAAGGACTTGTACATTGTGCAAAATAATTTGTAATTAAGAGATATTTGAATTTACGCTTTAAGACTTTTGTTTAAATGGTTATTAATGTAGTATAGATATCCGAATATATAATTGATAAGTGATATAGGATTCTCTTGATAATTATTATTGGGGCCCTTCTCAGAGTACTTATTCAGGGTATCCTTCTTCCTTCCCTCTTGTTGATAATTGCACGAGATTCACATGGATTTATTTAGTGAACCATATGATTGATGCTATTCATGTTATACCCATATCTTTTGACCATGATTGATACTCAATTTTCTGCCAAGATCAAAGTGTTCCGTTCCGATAATACTCTAGATTCTCTTGATAATTATTATTTGGTGTCAATACCCGTTCCTACTTGATAAGCCTCTTAACACTAAGAGACATCTAACATTGAAGCTGACAAAAGGGTAGCTGACACTGAGGCTCTAACACTAAAGATCACGACTGAAGGTCCAAGGTGATCAAGTGTGCAGAACTGAAGTCCCTAACACTAACAATGACTTCATTTTGCTCATTGTTGGGTCTGAATTTCTGTGGTAAATTGTATTTGTCTTGAAAGTATATAAATGTCTATAATTATAAAGACATCGTGTTTGACTTTGTAAGTACGTTTGACTTTAACTAAGAAGGGTTTTAGTTTGACCCTATATATAGATTTGTCTTTAGTGTAATTGTGAGAAGAGAGCTTATTGTAAAATTATGTACAACATTGAGAGTTAATAGAAGGTTTGACCAGATTGACTTTTCCTCTCATCTCCTTCAAGTGTTCTTACAAGTTCATATTCATTTGCCATTGAATTGTATGAAGATTGATCAACTTGTGGACTCACGATTGGTATCAGGTTATGCAAGAAACCAGAAGAAGAAATCAACTGATTTGAAGAATCTTTGAAAAGGTTCATATTTTTTCATCTCATATTCTTCATTTTTAAAGGAGTTTGATCCGAAATTTTTTCAAAATTTTGTATTTTTGTGTTAAAATCATGATCAAACTGTACGTAATTACTTCGTGAATCTTTGTTATTCGCAAAGATTTGCGTTTTGTTATCATTATTTTTTGAGTTTTGGTGGAATTTGTGGTTTTAAAAAGTTTTGTGTTCTTGAGTTTTTTTTCTTCAGAAAGTCATATTTTGATCTAATTTTAGATGAAAAAGTTGTATTTTTTGTGTTTTTGGTGAGTTTTAGGCGAATTCCCCTTAACCGGTTTTCTGGTTTTAGCCATATTTTCTTACAAAACTCGGATACCTCTTACCCGTATAAAATTCAAATCGCTCAATAACTTGTTCATACTTACTGTTTATCGCACACAAGCTTAGTAGATTTAGCCATTCTCGGTCACTAGCTTGGCCGAGTTCAAAGCATCTCCGGTCATCCTTTCAACCGTATTCAAGCATTCCGGACATATATCTGTAGTCAAGAAACTCGCTCACAAGACTCTTAGCCGGTTTTAACTTGGTTTTTCTTGATCTCATAATCCGGACACGCTTATGTCCGGACTTGGTATTCATCGTACAATCTATTGACCGGACTAAGTCTTTTCTCGCACAACCTTGCATCCTATTTAGCCAAGATCAAGACTCCTCGGACACAGGTTTACCGGAGTCTAACCAACCTCGCACATAGGGCCATCCGATTTAGGTGCTTCCTCGGACAAGACTTAGGCGGATTCAAAGTAACTCGCACAACAAGTGTACCCAGATTCAACTTAGTCGCGATTTCATCTTTACTCGCATCCTTCCTCGGACATAGCCCTAATCCGGATTAGAGGTTCTCGTGTACTCCTCGGCAACATTTAGTCGTGTACTTGCATCACCCGGATAGCATTCCCGGACACAACTTGGTCGCGACCAATTTATTCATCCAACCCTTGTTTGATTTAGTTTCACATACTTGGCCATTTTTCAAGCCTCATCCAAATTTGAAACATTTTTTTGCCAAAGTTTGACCTTTTTCAAAACACAATTTCATCCAGATTAGATTTTATCGGTGTTTATCTGATTTTCATTGTTTTCACTTGATTTTCACCAAATCTGCTGATTTTTAAGAATTTCACTGATTTTGATCTGTATTTTGAATTGTTTTGAACTGTTTTGAGATTTTTGAACTGATTTGTGTCACGTAAACTGTTTTTGATCAGTTTTAACCGTTTTTGATCAGTTTTAACCGTTTTTGACTGTTTTTAACCGTTTTTGACTGTTTTTAACCGTTTTTAACTGTTTTCAACAGTTTTTGACTGTTTTATTGACTTTTAACTGTTTTCGTTGATTTTCTGTTTTCTGAACAGTTTTGGATCTTTTCCGAGAATTTTGAGCTTATTGATTTTAATCTGAAAGATTTTGTTGGATTTTGATTTCTTTGACTGATTTCTACATTGCATTAGATTCTTTGATCAATCGCTGATTTTTTGAAATGGCAGTATATCTTGAGAAGGAGAATAAAGAACTGGGAGTCAAGATTTCTAGTTTGGAAAAGAGCGTAAAAGATTATAAAGACAAGTACATAAATATGTTTGATGAAAATCATGCAGATAAAGAATTTATTAAAGATCTGCAAAGAGAGAATAGAGCATTAAGAGAAAATTCTGAAGAAAATTTATCATATAAGGTTAGCAAACTTGAGAAAGCCTTGGTTGCAGTAAGAAAAGAGTGCAAACAAGAGTTAAAAACGTGGAGTAAGTCAAATAAAGACTTATTTAATAAATTCTAAAAAGTTCAAAATGAACTAAATGCTGAGAAAAACTCTTCTGGAAAAAAAAATACCGAGACTGAGGACTTTATAGAGAAATTCCATAAGTCTGAGAGTGATTTGTTTGAGTTAAGAAAATTACTGGACTTAGAAAAGGAAAAAGTTTTGGAAGCTGAGAAGAATTTAAGTTCTGAAAGAATAGTGTTTGAGAAAGAGAAGAAGAGAATAATTGAAGTAGAGAAAAGATTTGGTATTGAACGCATATCTTATGAGAATAAGATCAACTCTCTAGAGTTGAATGCTAAAATGCTATTGAATCAGATATCTGATTTTGAGCAGCTTATCATCTTGGAACGAGTCAAGATTGATAAAAAGAAGAAAGAGATCAGAGAAGAATGTCTGAGCAAGAATCAGGAATTATCTGAATGCATTGCTCAAAATCATAAGGCTTTGGACGAAGAGAAAAAGCTGCTTTGCTCTTGAAAAGAGAAATGCTACGAAAAAATATGCAGCTATGGCTAAAGAGCTTGCATAAAAGAAAAAAATGGCTCGACATTGATTCTGAAAATGAAAAGAGCAGCTCAGATTAAAAGAGAAGAGAGTGTGATAAAGAAAAGAAGATGTTTGAGAAGATGAAGAAGGAGTTAGAAGGTAAACTCCTGGATACCTCTAAGAAATTGTTTGATCTGTAGACAAAACTTGAAACTGAACTGAAAATGAGAACTGAATTTAAAGAGAAGTATGATTTAGTTGCTGATGAATGAGACCAGCTTTTAAAGAAAGTTAAAGACTTTTCTTATGCTCAAAGCTCAACTGGTTCTCCTTCACAGTGTAAAACAAGCTTTTATGACTGTTCTAAATCTAACAGTTATTCAAGCAGCCCTAAATCAACTGTTTCTAAGAACTATTCTCGTTCTTCTAATCAGTATTATCAAGGGTACGTCGTTGGATCACCCAATTATTCTTCTAAAGTTAAAAGTATTTGGGTAAATAAAGCTGAATCTGTTTCGTCTCGTAACTCTTTTGTTACTAACAATATTCTTCCTTGTTTTGTGAGATCTATTAATGATTTGATAAATCTTAGCAAGAGAAGGATCATGTGCTCCACATGCAAAACCACTGATTTTGTGCATAGGAAATGGTACAACAGGTGGACTGAAGACAACAGATTTCAGAAGAGCTGGAAGAATAATAACAGGTGTGATAATAATAACTGGTATGAATCTTATTGCGTATATGATCATCCTGTTAAAAGTGCGAAAAATAAAACATCTCATAAGAATAGATGGTTTGGAAGTTACAACATCCCATAACCTGATACTAACAAAGAAGGACCCAAGTTCGTTTGGGTACCAAAATCAGTTTGATTTGATTTTGCAGATGTGTCATTACTGCGCTGATCAAAGAATTATAACTATGATGCACAAATTCAGGGGGAGTTGTATTCTGTCCAAACGAGGTTTCTGAATAAATCTGTTCAGGTACTGCGCTTAAATGAATTGTGGCTTCTGAACAACTCAGTTCAGAACCCGTTCTCAAAAAGTTTTTATTTTTTTTATTTTGAGCTGAACTGAAATATTACTCAAATCTATTTTTTAGGGGGAGTCTCTAGAAATTTTTCAATAAAAGTTTTTGGATAGTAAACTGTTGTCTGAAATGAGTACATTCTCTGAGCAGGTATTTCCTGATATTTTACTTGTGTAATTTCTCATCGATCATAATTCCATACATGTTTCAGCTATTCTTCAAACTGTTATTATCACGTCTCTAAAAATAAAAAATCATTTTCGGTGATAATACGCTCGTTTGTATTCAAAGTTTGTTCTTTTTTTTTTGATATTTTTTTTTACTTTGATTGATTCACATTCGATAATTCTTTGAATATCAGAAATCGTAAACTTGTACTTACAGATCTTCATTTATTTCTCTCGCATACTGAATAATCTGATTTTGCGTATCACTCCTTGTTTGATTGTGCTTTAAAGTTACATCTTGATCAATTTTATATCTGATCAATGTGCTTTATTGTAATATCATCTTGATCAACATTTGTGATCAACTGAGCATACTGTAATTTTTGGAGGGACGAGTGCTTCACAGAAATACCTCTATGGAATGTCAAAACCGACAAACCTATCCAAGAGGACAACCATATCTGAGTGAGCTTTAAACTCAAAAAGGGTTTGTGTGCAGAGCTTAAAATGAAAATGAGAGGGGTAGTTGTTGTGAGACAAAAGAATTGATGAGAGTTGTGTCAGGATCAAAAGATTAAAAGAATCTTGTTCTAAACCTCAATTTACCGGGCATACCACATAACTTATTAGTTCTCAATTCTTTCGACACTAATATTGAAAAAGGCAAAGCTCAGAACAATTCTTGTCACAATCCCACCAGCTACTCATTTATCTCTTAACAGATAAGTGTTTCAATAACACTTGGGGCATGCAGCTCACAACCTATAAGTTTCTCATTCGGAGAAATTTGATATTGAAATCAGAAGGATATATGTCCCCCCCTTCAAATCTTTTTTATCACGAATTGAGTCAGATGAATTTGTGTAATCCTCACGGTTTATCTTTTTGAGCCTAAACAGAAGCATTAGTTGCTTTATTTTTTTTCTATACTACACAGATTTTGCAATTTATATGTTATTTTGCCGAAACATTCATAGATATACTTTAATAAGATATCGATGATTGAATGGAAGACCTAGTGAAATGAACCTTAAAAAGTCTCATATATGAAGTACATCCGTTGTACCGAATATATCTGTTATATTCACGAGCTAATCTTTTTATAAGATTGAAAACAATTTCATAAGTTGAAATTGATTGTTATTTTCTCATTCCCTTAATCTGAAAAGATTATACAAGTGGATTTGACAAGATCTACTTACACTTTTATGAATTGACGGATCTTGCTGAAAAATTCATTCATTCTGTTGTATGATGCTAATGATTCTCATTTCATCATAAGGGGGAGTATGTAATAATGAATGAAATGATCAATTTTGGATGATATAAGGAGAGTATGTTATAAAAATCAAGGGGGAGTAACATCAAAGGCCTGCAAAAGACTTAAAGGAGTGTGACTGGAGATTATTACTGAAGATAATTTCCTGTGCTACATTGTTTGAGAGTTTTTGAATGTGAAGATTTCATCTTTACAATAGTTTACTAATAGAGATTTCTCATTGAAGAGAATGTTTAATTTTGGGAAAGAATGTTTGCTTTTATCTGAAGAAATTCATTTTTGGGGAGAATGTTAGAATCTGTTATCTGAAGAAGGTTTTTTGAAGATCATATCTTGAAGATCGTTTCTGAAGATTGTTGCTAACATTGTTCTATATTGTCAAAAGAGAAGATCGTTGCTTCTCTACAATTGAGGGGGAGAATGTTAGAAGATTTTCTCAACAGAAGATCATCTGAAGATCTTAAAGCAAAGTTTGTTTTGAAGATTTTGAAGAAGTCATAAAGAGCTTAAAGTGACAAAGTTCAAACGAGATTCAAGGTGCGCAAATTCTTTCAAGCCTGAATTCAAAGGGGGAGAATGTTGGGTCTAAATTTCTGTGGTAAATTGTATTCATCTTGAAAGTATATAAATGTATATAATTGTAAAGACATTGTGTTTGACTTTGTAAGTAAGTTTGACTTTGACTATGAAGGGTTTTAGTTTGACCCTATATATAGATTTGTCTTTAGTGTAATTGTGAGAAGAGAGCTTATTGTAAAATTACGTACAACATTGAGAGTTAATAGAATGTTTGACCAGATTGACTTTTCCTCTCATCTCCTTCAAGTGTTCTTACAAGTTCATATTCATCTGCCATTGAATTGTATGAAGATTATAGAAGATTGATCAACTTGTGGACTCACACTCATCTACCTACTTGTGTCTTGAAGAAATGACCACATGGCAGTCAAATCTATGCCTTGACACAAATAAGGTTTGTGTATTAGATGTGCATTGAATACTTATTTCCGAAAGAACGCAGATGCATGCTAAACAACTTCTACAGATGAACAATACTTATTTTGTAAAATCCAATGGTTGATACTCTACATTGCATTTTGTGATTGTTCCCATATAAGACTCGGACACTATTTCGCATTGAGTTGATGCTTGATGCTTGAGTTAATCAACCATCAGGAATTCTATTCATGTTCATTTGCCCAACTGTACCTACATGTTTACGAATCATTGAATTTCTTTCAAAAGGGTGTGGTTGTACCACTTTAGCACCGAATGAATATGCCTCAAATATGCATTCTAATTGCTTCAAGTAGGGGTGGCAAACCAAACCAAGCCAAACCAACCAACATGTGTACCAGCCGTACCAATTAAATCGGTATCAATTATAATTGGTTGGCCGTATCGTACCAAGTTTTGAACTTGGTTGGTATATGGTATTGAATGTTGTGTACCACGGTACCAATTTAATAATTTAATTAGTTTTTAATGATATTAATCAATAATATTAGTTTTGAGTTTTAAAACTTGAAATAAAAAAATTTCAATTCTTTTTAATTATCTACCTTGCCGCCTAAAGGCCCTAAACTTAAGCAACTTAATTCTAATTTTAATTCTATTTAGGCCTAAGCACATTGATCTACCTTGTTAGGGACCGTTTACCGAACACTTACCCAGTAAGCGTTTATTGGTAAAAATTTAACATTATCATTTACTTACCGGGTAACATTTTAGTCCACCAAAACGGTATCATATGCAACAATTTACTTGGTAAGCGCTTACCATGGTAAGAGTCATCGTCTTCACTTACGGGGTAAGATTCTTGGTCTTTGTCTCGCTCTTACCGGATAAGATTTTTTGTCCTTACCATATTCATCCAGAAAGGTAATGTGACTTGGTGTTCACTTACCCGAGTAAGTGTTTGGCAAAAGTCACCTTACTCGTATTCTCTACAAGCCTGCAACAGCGCCCACCTCCAAATTCCTTGCATCCAGATTATATTCTATTTGTAATTTTTATTACTTCACTTTTTAAAAACATACATACTTTTAAGATTCAAAGTGACTCTTTTTATCTATTCAAACTCACCAGGTTTTGTATTCTCTATTTTAAAGTTATTTACATTCTTTACAAAGGATTAATCAAACGTCTACAAGTTTATTTGTTATAAACGTCTACAAGTTTAAAGTTATTTACATTCTTTATGGCATAAACGTCTTGCGCCTAAAAATATAAAAAATATTGAAAATATGCATAACAAAGGATTAATCAAAATTGATAACAAAGATTTTAGAAAATGTGAAACTTGTGTAAAATCAAAGTTTACAAATAAACCTTTTCCTTATGTTAAAAGGGATACATCAATTTTAAAGTTGATTCATTCTGATATTTGTGAATTAAATGGAATACTTACCCGAAGAGGTAAAAGGTATTTCATTACTTTTTGTGATGACTTCAGTCATTTTCTACAAGTTTATTTGTTACACTCAAAAGATGAAGCTTTTGAAGCTTTTAAACTCTATAAAGCTGAAGTCGAAAATCAACTCGAAAAACGGAAAAAAAATACTTCGCTCAGACATAGGTGGTGAATATTTTAATAGAGAATTCGATACATTCTGTGAAGAGAATGGTATCAAACATGAACGGACCTCACCATTTACTCCTCAACAAAATGGCTTGGCGGAACGAAAGAACCGAACCCTTGTTGAAATGGTCAACTGTATGTTGAACCAATCAGGGTTGCCTGACAATCTCTAGGAGAAGCCCTGTTGACGGCTTGTCATATTCATAACCAAATCACTAGTCGTATGATTCCAACCAGCCGATATGAGCTCTGGAGAGGTAGAAAACCAAATCTGAACTATCTAAGAGTTTGGGGATGTGTTGCATACTATCGAACTCTTGATCATAAAAGATCTAAATTGGGAGCCCGTGCTATTAAGAGCATATTCGTTGGATATGCAGTAAATAGCAAGGCTTGTAGATTATTGGACAAAGAGTCAGGAATTATAGTAGAATCCAGGGATGTGGAGTTCTTCGAAGATAGATTTTCAGAAGATGCTGAAAGATCAGAACCAACATTGGCCTCTAATCCCTCTTGTACATCTCGTGCTAGTTCCAAAACCTCTATAGAGGCTGACGGACCACGAAGAAGCACAAGAGTGAGAAAAGAGAAAAATATGGGAAATGACTTTTTCACGTACTTGGTAGAAGGGACACAGAAGAAAGTGACAAGAGAGTTCATTTTCTCTATCAGTACTGAAGAGGATCCCAAGACCTTTAAAGAGGCCATGACTTCAAGGGATGCTCCAATGTGGAAAGAAGCAATAAATGATGAGATGGACTCCATCTTGGGTAATGAAACTTGGGAGCTGGCAAATTTCCCAAGAGGGGTGAAACCCATCGGTTTCCAAGTGGATATTTAAAAGAAAGATGCACCCTGATGGTTCAATATCATCTTTCAAGGCTAGATTGGTGGCGAAAGGATATAGACAGAAAGAGGGAGTCGATTATTTCGATACATATACTCCAGTTGCTAGAATTAGTTCCATTCGAACTCTCATAGCAATTTCAGCCATAAAAGAACTGTATATTCAACAAATAGACGTGAAAACAGCTTTCTTGAATGGCTATTTTACGAGGAGGTTTCATAGAGCAACCTGAAGGATTTGTAATACCTGGACAAGAGAATAAAGTGTGTAAGCTTGTTAAATCTCTATACGGGTTAAAACAAGCTCCTAAACAGTAGCACGAAAGGTTTGATACGACTATCACATCTTTCGGGTTCCGACATAATGGGGCCGACCTATGCATCTACTCAAAATGCACGAGAGGGTACACTGTGGTAATATGTCTTTATGTCGATGATATGTTGATCATCCGAACCAATCTAGATGGTATTCTTGAGATAAAAGGGTACTTATCCTCGAACTTTAAGATGAAAGATCTTGGAGAAGTTGATACCATCCTTATGATAAAGATCAAAAGGTCAGCATCTCAAATCTCTCTATGTCAATCTCACTACATAGAGAATATAATGACAAAGTTTCAACATTTGAATATAAAAGAGTTTAACACTCCATTTGATTCAAGAGTGAAACTCGATAAAAATACTGGTAGAGCAGTGTCTCAACTAGAATATGCTAGTACAATAGGATGCATGATGTATGTAATGCATTGCACTAGACCGGATATTGCTTTTTCTGTGAGTAGACTGAGTCAATATACCAGCAATCCGGGTTCATATCACTGGAAAGCAATTGGCAGAGTATTGGGCTACTTGAAAATAACTCAAGAACTAGAGTTGACATACTCTACGCATCCAGGAATCTTGGAGGGATATTCCGACGCCAGTTGGATAGATCACTCAAGTGATTCTAAATCAACAAGTAAGTGGATTTATACTCTTGCCGGAGGGGCAATTTCTTGGGCGAGCAAGAAACAAACGTGTATCGCCCATTCGACTATGGAAGCTGAATTAATTGTCCTAGCGGCAGCAGGCAAAGAGGCCGAATGGATTAGAGATTTGTTGACAGATATCCATTGATGGCCTCGATCGACTCCTTCTATACCCATGTATTGTGACAGTGAGGCCACACTGTCAAAAGTATACAATGCTATATATAATGGGAAGTCGCAACACATAGGTCTCTGACACAACTACGTGAGACAACTTATTGATGATGGTACCATAAGTATTGTGTTTGTCAAGTCTTGTGGGAACTTGGCAGATCCACTAACCAAGCCTCCGACGAGAGACTTGGTAGGGTCAACCACCAGAGACATGGGTGAAGCCACATAGAATCAGTTAGTGATGGAAACCCAACTTGGATATAGTGCTCCTATCTACCAAGTTTAAAGGGTAACAACAAGTTACTTGACTGATAGAAGGTACTATCAAATGATTGATCCATGTAAGGTGAAAGATAGTACGGGGTTGTCGAGAACAAGGATGAGTTAATCTCTTAACAAAGTTTAGAGGCATCTTAACAACGAAGATGTTATAGAACGTTTCCTATATGACTTAGAGGTGGTGTCGCCTCAAAAAGAATAGTAGTGGTTTCTCTTTTAGTAACTCATGAAACAGGGTTTAGCGCATGGCTATATCAGCGCTAAGTGAGAGAGCAAGGTTGATCGATGATGTGTGTAAGTAAGCCGGAGTGGTCTCAAGATTCAAGGTTTAAATCCTAAGAATACTATTGGATTGATCCCTTCTTGCATACTTACATTAAACAGGGTTTAATCTTAGTGACACCACTGTAACATTATCTACAATGAATGTCAGAAAACTTTCCAACCTGGTGGGGGATTGTTGGAAATTTTGTAGGTTGGAAGTTTAGCTTCCATCTTGCATTGGTAGAAAATTATTTTCTAGAGAAGCTTATAAGGCTTTCTCTAGAAATGGGCTTTGAACAAGTTGATGGACTCACGGTGGGGGTCTTGAGTGGAAGGCCCAACATACACGTGCGCGCGTGTTCGTGGCCGCGGGCGCGGGATTAGCGAAAGTGACGCGAGGAGGCGCACTTTGCGCTTCGCACGCCGCATCAGAGCAGAAGGAGCCTCGCCCCGATTATCTTTTTGGTACAAAGTCAAAAGGAGAAAGAAATAAATAACTGATTTTAAATAAAACTCGGTTTAATCTTGACTTGGTCTTATCCCACGATTTTTAGATAATGATCAATGAGGAAAATCCTCCCATGATCAACGTTTTTATGAGCTTTTCATGGAGACTTTCTAGGCTTCAACCAGTATTTAAACTGGGTTGAAGCCAACTCAAAATACACACTAAAATTTCTGATTTTTCCTCTCCTTCGATTTCTGCTATTTCTCTCTACCGTTTTCTACATACTCCGTGCTCTATATTCGTTTTTTATCGTTGTTCATAAACAAATCGTATACTGCATCAAATCCTGGGGCTTTGCGACTGGCAGACTCACAGCGTGAATAGAGTGGTCGTATAAAACCTTAAAGCTAGGTTTTACCGTGCAGATTACCATCCAAATCGACAGAAAATTAATCAGGTTGGTTTTATATTTCTCGCATTGTATTTAATTTCATGTTCACTAAGTGAACAACTCTGCTTCTACCCCTTTCTTTCATTGAATCTATTGCGAATGATAAATTCAATCTGTGTGAATTGACACTTTGTTGAGGTGTTGGTGGGTCTGAATACTAAAAGGTTTAACCTTTTGTCCATTATATAATTAAAGTTTTATAAAGATTAAATCTTTATTTTGTTTCCATCTATCTTATTGGAATATTTTTTATCTGCACAAGATGGGGTTGCTGCCATATGGAATTGTGCTAAATGTGTTAGGAGTTCATCACAAAAGACTTGACACAAGTTGTAACAATCTAAAATAAGGGTATTTGAAATAAATGGAATATTGAAGATTTATTATATTTAACTAATTGAATTAAGATAATAATAATAATAATTATTATTATTATTACTATTATTATAATAATAATAATAATATTATTATTATTATTATTATGAAAATATCTAATTTTCTTTGAAATGATATTCAAATTTTTTTCTAAAAAAAACAGGGGAATCTTTTAATAAGAATTAAATAATTTTTTAATTGGTGAAAAAGAAATTGTGTGTAGTGGTTTGGAAAGGTAGCAAAAATTTGTGATATTCTCCATATATATATATATATATATATATATATATATATATATATGACTTTCCTTTTTTTTTTCAATGGAGAGGGTGTGTATATATATATATATATATATATATATATATATGTATGTATATATATATATATGTATGTATGTAGAAGCTATTCTATAAAGCTTCAAAAAAAAAAAAAGAGGGGAACTTGGGGAAGGACGAAACTGCGAATCGAGGGTGAGAATTCGGTTTTTTAAGCGTTCAAGCATCGATAAGGTTATTAGTCAGGGAGATCATTCGATAATCTACACCGTCAAGTGAGTCTTCATGAGATTTCAACTGAGATGCATGCTTACGTACAAATTATTTGAGCATTACATTATTATTTTTTATGTACATGTTTATGGGTTTATTACATGTATATGATCATTATTGTGGGTTGCATGTTATTTATTTACATGTTTTTTTAAACATCAATTAGCATGTTATAAAAGAAGTTATATTTTTGTCGGGTATAGGAAGGGGTTAAAAGTCATAAGGGATGGCACATCCTAGGGAGGGGTAACCGGACAAAGGATAGTCGTGTAACCCGGGGAAGTGCGATGACGGTAAGACCTTAACCCGACGGGAAATTAAGAGATCTCATTATTAGTTCAAAAGGATTTGAAACAAATGTGCATGTTATTTTATTTCGGGTATTGTTTATTTTATGCATGATGTGATATGTATGATTGTGCATAAAAACCATGAACTCACCAAGCTTTATAAAGCTGACTATTAGTATGCATCTCAGGAGCTGGGTATTCAAGAACGGAAAAGGGCAAAGGTTCTGCGTAGGAAATGGAACTTTTGTTCGAGTTAGGAATTATAAAATCCGTAGTAGTTTAATTGAATTTATGTGTAATGTAACCCGATATGGGATGGGTTAGTTTTGAGATATTTATTTACGATTAAATTATTGTAAGACTTCGCTGCAATAAGGCTTTATTAGCCGCTAGAATTCGGATTTTATTTTATTTTATTACGTGGCACCATGTAATTGAAATAAGGGTGTTACAAGTTGGTATTAGAGCCATTAGTTTAAGAGAAATAGATATAATATATATATATATATATATATATATATATATATATATATATATATATAGCCTAAGCTTAAACTTGTGAGGTGTTTAGTATCATTGTATACGTTGCAATTAAGTATGTTTTATTAATGTGTGACTTAGTGTTTTCCTTGTGGTTTTGTAGGAAGATGGTGCACACTATACACACTAGGTCTGTTAACCGTGGGAGAGGACATGGGCGCAGAACTATAGGACAGAGGGTACCATTCGGACTAGGCCCGCATTGTGAATGTATTGATAGCCGTCACACCAGTGTGACACCCAGTTGGAACCTCATACCCAGGGGTGACAATCCAACATCCCCAAGGAGTAACCCAACTCAGGGTTCGTTTCAAGGGACACCTGTGGTAGCGCAGCCTCCCACGTACCCCAACTTGGAAGAAAGGATAGAATCCCTGCAAAGAGAGAAAGCTGAGCTGTGGAATAAGTTGGCCTACCTCGAATGGGACAATGATAGGTTTAGGGGAATGCTCGACAACCTACAACGGGCTTAAATAAGGCTGATAACAGATAGGGATAACCTACGAGGAGAGAGAGATCTTTTGAAACTAAAGTTGGCTCAAGAACGGAGAATTGTCGTCCGGTCATGGCGCACTCGGGTAAGGGATAGGACTAGCTTTTGCAAGATGGTAACTACTGAGTATGTCGGGATCGTGAAAGGATATTTTGCTGCATGGGTCAAAAATTTAAAAATGGGTCCAAGGGCAAACCCAATATGGAAATTCAAAACATCATTGACTTATGCACAGTGGATTAGAGACCTCTATCTTCCCGAGATGCCTTAGGGATATGGATAGCCATAAAGAGAGATTTTTTTTAGTATTTTGAATTGATGTTTAGCTTGGGATGTTTTTGCTAGCTAATACTTTGATGATGATTTAGTAATCCCGAATTTTGATAGTTATAGTAGACTTATGTATTGACTGTCTCTATTTTTGAAATTCGTAACATGAATAATAAATTATGGCTTTATGGTTTGAAATGGTGGTAGTCATTTCTTTTTTTTTCAGTGGTTGCATGTATTTAGTATTTAGATTTTAATATCATGCTACTATATTCAGTATGGTATCACGTGGATCTACAAGAAATGCCACTAACGGGGAGGGAGTTGGAAATCAGCCACCACCAACAGGAAGGGGCCGCGGTCGCAGTCGAGGTTGTGGCCATGGTCACGGTAACACCGCAAGCTTAAGTGAAACTTTTTCTGTGGATGCAAGCTCGGCCACCCATAGGGTACGAGAGCAAAATCAAGGAATTGGAAGAGGAGAAAACGATGTTACCGATGAGGCACTAACTGAAAGGATGACTCGAGTCCTCCAAATTACCCTTCCAAGCATGCTAAAAGCCATATTAGGTGATAGGTTCAAAGGCCCCGAAGAGGAAGAGGAAGCAAGCACCCAGAAAGGGAAGACAATGATTAACTCCCAACCCACTGAAAAACAATGGAGTCGTCCGTCCAAGGGAAAGATGAGCCACCAATGCAACTGAGGGTGGAATCCCAAACCAAGGAAAGGGGTTGCAGTTACAAGACTTTTAGTAGCACCCGTCCGAAGGAATTCAGAGGTATTGTGGGCCCGGTAGCCCTAATGAACTGGGTGACTAAAATGCAAAGCTGTTTTAAGATTTGTAAGTGTTCAGAAGAACAAAAGGTGACTTACGCGGCTACTACCTTTGGAGATTCAGCACTTCATTGGTGGGAGACTGAATACGCCATTCGAGGGGATGAAAACATCGCTACCCTGACGTGGGAGCAAATGAAGAAGATGTTTATGGATAAATATTGTACGCAGACAGAGGTGAAGAAGTTGGAGTCGGAGTTCCTGAGGTTGGAGCAAGGATCTTTGTCTGTTCAAGAATATGTGAACAAATTTCTAGAAAAGGCTAGGTTTGCTAGTTATCAGGTGGCAACTGAGCAAAGAAAGATAGATCGATTTAAGGATGGCCTAAGAATAGAGATAAAACAGTACGTGGATATGGTTAAACCAACCACGTTTGTTCAAGCTGTGGAAATGGCGACTGTTGCGGAGGAAAATAACATCAAGGCAACTAGGAAGAGAAGGGAGGTCAAAAGGAAATGGGAAGCATCAAGTAAATTGACAAAGAAATCCAAGGGGGAGATGACAGATACGAAGGCACGAAATGGAGAGTTCACAATTCATCAGTGCACCAAGTGCAATCGAAGACATAGGGGTGAATGTTGGGAAGCAAAAGTGACATGTTTTCGATGCGGAAAACCCGGGCACACATCAAAGGAGTGTACTGAAAGCAAACTTTGCTATGATTGTAGGACATCATGTCATATACGGTCTGAATGTCCTAAAAACCAAAAGGGGACCATAAGCAATGTTAGAGTTTCAGGTAATGGGTCAGGAAGAGGGGCGGAGAAGAAGAAGGAATTACCTAAGGGACCAGAACGAGCATACAACATGACTTTGGAGGAGGCTAGGGAGTCTCCTGACGTCGTATCGGGTATGTTTCTTGTAAACAATGTTTATGCTCATGTACTGTTTGATTCGGGTGCAAATGGTAGTTTCGTGTCTTCTACTTTCCGCCACTATTTGAATAAGGATGCTTGTAGACTAGGGAAGAGCTATACTGTAGAAACCGCTGATGGCAGTCAAGTTAAAATAGATGAAATAGTTTATGGGTGCACGATCCTATAGATAGTAGAGAATTGCCTGTTAGGTTAATGCCTATGTGTTTAGGAGGTTTTGATGTGGTTCTAGGAATGGACTGGTTATCCGAAAACCAAGCACAAATAGTGTCCCACCAAAAGATGATCAAAATTCAAACCCCCGAAGGGCAAACAATTCATGTGTATGGCAATCGCAGGAAGTGTGGTACGGGGATCATCACAACACTAAAAGCGAGAAGGTGCCTTCAGAAAGGGTGCACTGCTTATCTAGCGTATGCGGTCGACGCTAAGTTAGAAAAGGGAACGGTACCAGTGGTAAACGAGTATCCAGAAGTTTTCCCGGTTGAACTATCAGGACTACCACCAGAACGTCAAGTTGAGTTTCGTATTGACTTAGTGCCAGGTGTGGCTCCTGTTGCACGAGCACCTTATCAGTTAGCCCCAACAGAGATGCAAGAGTTGATGAAACAACTTCAGAAGTTGTTAGACAAAGGGTTTAGTAGACCAAGTTCATCGCCATGGGGAGTACCAATCCTATTTGTAAAGAAGAAAGATGGCTCAATACGAATGTGCATTGACTATCACGAGCTTAACAAGCTCACGATCAAGAATAGATACCCGTTGCCAATGATTGATGACATATTTGATCAGTTACAAGGAGCTAGCCACTTCTCGAAGATTGATTTAAGATCAGGTTACCACCAGTTGAAAGTCCGAGAAGAAGATGTGCCAAAAACTGCTTTTAGAACTCGATATGATCATTACGAGTTTATAGTAATGCCCTTTGGACTGACAAATGCTCCAGCAGCATTCATGGACCTGATGAATAGAGTATGTAGGTCGTATCTGGATAAGTTTGTCATCGTCTTCATAGACGATATTCTTATTTAGTTGAAAAGCGAAAAAGAACATGAGAAACATTTAAGAACTATTCTGGAACTACTGATGAGAGAGAAGTTGTATGCCAAATTCTCGAAATGTGAATTCTGGTCATGAGAAGTGCAATTTCTCGGTCATGTGGTCAACTCGGAAGGAATTAAGGTGGATCCGGCAAAGATAGAGGCCGTCATGGATTGGGAGTCGCCAAAATCTGCATCCGAAGTCCGAAGTTTTTTGGGTCTAGCAGGCTATTACCGAAGATTTATCAAGGACTTCTCCAAAATAGCAACGCCTATGACCAATTTGACAAAGAAGTCAATTAAGTTTGATTGGGGAGAAAAACAAGAAGAGGCTTTCCGAACCCTCAAGACCAAGTTGAGTAGCGCGCCAATCCTTGCCTTACCGGAAGGAACAGAAGACTTTGTTGTTTATAGTGACGCCTCTAAGATGGGTCTGGGTTGTGTACTAATACAACGAGGCAATGTTATTGCTTATGCATCACGACAATTAAAGGAGCACAAAAAGAAGTACCCAACCCATGATATGGAGTTAGCTGTAGTAGTATACACGCTGAAGATTTGGCGACACTACTTGAATGGTACAAAATGTATGATATATTCGGATCATAAGAGCCTGAAGTATCTTTTTGATCAGAAGGAACTGAATATGAGGCAAAGGAGATGGATGGAACTCCTCAAGGATTAAGATTGTGAAATCCATTACCATCTCGGCAAAGCAAACGTAGTGGCCGACGCTTTAAGTAGGAAGGAAAGAGTCGAGCCTATTCGAGTGCGGGCCATGTGGATGAGCGTAAAGGTAGATATGGTAGATCAAATCCAAGATGCTCAAAAGGAAGCCTTGATTGAAGCAAACATTAAGAAGAAGAGGATGGTTGGGCAAATTAAGTCACTGACCGTCGGGTCAGATGGAATACACATATTTGGGAATCGAGTGTGGATTCCTAACTTAGGTGATTTGAGAGGCAAGGTACTAGATGAGGCACACAAGTCTAAGTACACTATGAACCCGGTTAGCGATAAAATATACAAGAATTTGAAGGAGAGCTACTGGTGGCAGGGTATGAAGAAGTCAGTAGCTGGGTATGTGGAGAAGTGTTTGACTTGCCTACAAGTGAAGATAGAACACAAGAAACCATCAGGAATGTTACAACAGATGGAAATACCAGTGTGGAAGTGGGATATGATAGCAATGGACTTTGTTACCAAGCTACCAAAGACGATGAAAGGACGTGATACAATCTGGGCGATTGTTGATCGATTGACGAAGTCCGCTCACTTCCTACCGATCAGTGAAAAATATACATTAGAGAAGTTAGCTCAACTATATGTCAACGAGATTGTGTCAAGGCATGGTGTGCCGATATCAATTGTCTCAGACAAGGATGCCAGATTTACATCGAGATTTTGGTCAAGCTTCCAACAAGAGATGGGGACTCGATTGAATTTAAGCACTGCCTACCACCCACAAACCAATGGTCAAAGTGAAAGAACGATACAAACACTTGAAGATATGCTAAGGGCATGCACTATCGATTTTGGGGGTAGTTGGGACAACCACTTACCATTAATAGAGTTCGCATACAACAATAGTTATCATTGGAGCATTAAGGCAGCACCTTTCGAAGCCCTATACGGTCGAAAAAGTGCAGAACATCTATGTGTTGGGCGGATATCGAAGAAAGGCAGTTGGCTGGGCCAGAGTTAGTTCAACAGACGTTAGATAAGATAGCACAAATCCGAGAAAGGTTGAGGATCGCGCAAGACAGACAAAAAAGCTATGCGGATAAAAGGCGTAGGCCTCTAGAGTTTCAAGTTGGGGATCGAGTGATGTTAAAAATATCACCCTGGAAGGGAGTAGTTCGTTTTGGTAAACGTGGAAAGCTAAGTCCAAGATATGTTAGACCATTCGAAATCATAGGAAGGGTGGGGGCGGTGGCATATCGTTTGAAGTTGCCTAAAGAATTACAAGGGATTCATGACACATTCCACGTGTCAAATTTAAGGAAATGCTTAGTTGACGAATCAGCAACTCTAGCATTAAAAGATGTGAAGATCAATCAAAAATTGGGTTACATCGAATAACCAATTCAAGTCTTGTACAGAAAGATGAAGAGGTTGCGAAACAAAACCATTCCATTGGTCCTTGTAAAGTGGAAATTTCACAAGGGGTCAGAAATGACGTGGGAACCGGATAGGGATATGAGAGCCAAGTACCCACATCTGTTCAACGATGAGTGATTTCAGGGACGAAATCCTATTTTTAGGAGAGGAGAGTTGTAACACTCTAAAATAAGGGCATTTGAAATAAGTGGAATATTGAAGATTTATTATATTTAACTAATTGAATTAAGATAATAATAATAATATGAAAATATCTAATTTCTTTGAAATGACATTCAATTTTTTTTAAAAAGAAAACAGGGGAATCTTTTAATAAGAATTAAATAATTTCTTAATTGGTGAAAAAGAAATTGTGTGTAATGGTTTAGAAAGGTAGCAAAAATTTGTGATATTCTCCATATATATAAATGACTTTACTTTTTTTTTCAATGGAGAGGGTGTATATATATGTGTATGTAGAAGCTATTTTATAAAGCTTCAAGAAAGAAAAAAAAAAGAGAAGAGGGGAACTTGTGGAAGGACGAGACTGCGAATCGAGGGTGGGAATTCGGTTTCGTAAGCATTCAAGCATCGATAAGGTTATTAGTCAGGGAGATCATTCGATAATCTACACAGTCAAGTGAGTCTCATGAGATTTCAACTGGGATGCATGCTTACGTACAAATTATTTGAGCATTATATTTTTTTAATGTACATGTTTATGGGTTTATTACATGTATATGATCATTATTGTGGGTTGCATGCTTTTTATTTACATGTTTTTTTAAACATCAATTAGCATGTTATAAAAGAATTTATATTTTTGTCGGGTATAGGAAGGGGTCAAAAGTCATAAGGGATGGCACATCCTAGGGAGGGGTAACCGGACAAGAGATAGCTGTGTAAACCGGGGAAGTGCCGATGACGGTAAGACCTTAACCCGACGGGAAATTAAGAGATCTCATTTTTATTTTAAAAGGATTTGAAACAAATGTGCATGTTATTTTATTTCGGGTATTGTTTATTTTATGCATGATGTGATATGTATGATTGTGCATAAAAACCATGAACTCGCCGAGCTTTATAAAGCTGACTATTAGTATGCATCTCGGGAGCTGGGTATTCAAGAACGGAAAAGGGCAAAGGTTCTGCGTAGGAAATAGAACTTTTATTCGAGTTAGGAATTATAAAATCCGTAGTAGTTTAATTGAATTTGTATGTAATGTAACCCGATATGGGATGGGTTAGTTTTGAGATATTTATTTACGATTAAATTATTGTAAGACTTCCGCTGTAATAAGGCTTTATTAGCCGCTAGAATTCGGATTTTATTTTATTTTATTACGTGGCACCATGTAATTGAAATGAGGGTGTTACACAAGCGTAGAGAGTTTGTTGTTTTGCAATGCAAAGCAAATGCCAATGTTCCATTAGATGTTGTTACTAGATGGAACAACACCTATCTTATGCACTCGTGTTTGTTGAAATGATTACTTTGCAAACTGATGTCGTCTTGAAGTGAGTTGCAGCCTCAATGAAATCCAACTTCAACAAGTATTGGGGAAGCTTCGATACATGAACAAGATTATCATGATAGCTAATGCTCCTAATCCTCGATATATATAAACTACAATGGGCTAAAGTAGCTATGCAAAAGGTTAACCCAAAACAGTCGAGGCACTCAGCTGCACAAGTGATTGGTTAAGGGCCTCTCCCACAAATTTCAACTTACGTGATCATCCTATGGAAGACGCCTTAAAGATGTACCATGACTTGGAAGAACTTGAGAGAGGTAAGATATTATTTTAATATAAGAGTTGTTATTTGTTTGTATATATAATTGGTTTTAAAATATAATCCCTTTTTCCAATAAAATTTGTAAAATATAAATAATAAAAATGTCATATATTTTTAGATTTATTAAACAAAATTATGCATTTTTTTATTTATAAAAATTAATCAATTATTTTTTATTAAAATCACAATTAAAAAACGAGAAAGAAAACTATAAAAAAAAGTTAATGAAATTGTCTCGTATTGAAAGAGATATGGTAAAGGAAAGGACAAAAAATGTTATAAAAATAGAGTGGGGTGAATTGAATTTCTAACTTTATCTTTTTAATGATTAAGTTTGAAATTGATCCATTTAGTTTTAAAAACTATGAGAATATCTTTAAGTTTTATAATTTATAGGAAAATGATCATAAAATTTCATAAATTTCAATGGGTGAGCTTAGTTCGAGTATAATTCGAGTTCGAGCTTGATTTGAGTTGCAGTTCGAGCTTAGTTCGAGCTCAATTTGAGCTTGATTCGAGTTCGAGCTTGAAAAATAGTTATCGATTCGAGCTTTGATTTTTACTACTCGATAGTTTTCTAGTCGAGTTCGAGTTTGGAGATTGGGTTTTGAGTACGAGTCAAATATAGTGATACTCGAGCTCGACTCCCATCATTTACACCCATAGCTCCTCTTATTTTGAACTAGTCGTTTTTTTATTCTTTTTTATATATGGAATATTATGCATTGCTACATGTAATTTTTTTGTTTGATCATTTGAGCATTTTGAATATTATCTTTTTGTTTCATGTATGTAACTTGAAATTGGTACTGTACAAGCCGGTACCAATAGAAAAAAGTCGGTATCAAGTATAATTGGTTGGTACATGGTATAACACTATTAGAAAACTGGGTATTTCCTGCGGACAAAATCCGCGGAAAAATTACCGGCGGACAAAATCCGCCAGAAAATTACTAGCGGATTTCTGGTGGACAACAAAAAAATCAACTTCCATTGATTTCCGCCGGAAATCAGCCAGTAAAAATATTTCGACAATATTTCCGGTGGATTTTACAAATTATTTTTTAATAAAATTATTAACTCTAATTACCATAATTTACCCGCGGATTTTTAATAATTTTTTTAAAATTAACGTCCGCGGGAAAAAAAATTAAAAATTAATTTTATTATTTTAAATTTTCAACGGATTTCCGGCAGAAACGGTGGGATGCCGGTAATCCGCCAGTAATATAAAATAAAAAGAATTCAAGATTTAAAAAAAATTAATACTCTCTAGCGAATTTCCGGCATATTATTGATTTTTTTTTTTTGTTTATCAATTTTTTATATATAGGTGAAATATTACATATATTCTTAATGGATCATATTGATCTTTAATGAATCATATTGGACTTTAACGATTCTATTAGCAATTAATGGATCATATTGAGCTTTAGTTGATGTTAATTTGGGTTTTATTGGATGTTAGTTGAGCTTTTAATGGATCACATTGGCTTTAATGGATCATTTTAGACTTTAATGGATTCATATTGGGCTTTAACAAATATTAGTTGGGTTTTAACGTTTCTATTGGGTTTTAATGGATCGTACTGGGCTTTAAGGTTTCCATTGGACTTTAATGGATCGTATTGGATTTAGGAGATGTTGGTTGGGCTTTAATGGTTCTATTGAGCGATAAAGGATCATATTGAGCTTGAAACTAATATTAATTAGTAATTAAAATTAATTAATTAGAATTAAAATTAATTAAAAAATAATTAAAGAATTGAAATTAGTATTTGTTGATCCAAACTCTCTCAGTGATTTGATGCTGACCCTTTTTTTACTTAGTGAAAAATACTTAGTTCTGTTTCTGTTTAGTTTCAGCGATCATCCCTGAGTTTGTTCAGTGATCGCTGAACATGTATTGTAAACTTCTCTAAAAGACAAAACTCACACCAAATGAACCTTCAACAATGTCGAAGATGTAGTTGAAGATAGAGACAACAGTTCGTGATCTAAAGTGGATTAATTGATAACATGTGTATTTAAATTAAAGTGTGAAATCTGACCAAGATTCAACAAACACTAAAGAAACTCTAGAGTTAAACCAGCGTCAGCGATCAAATGAATCTTGTTCCACAAGATTAGTTTTTGTTTTATCCCTCTTACCCAATGGACAACCTCATACCTTACACAGAAAAGCACATATACTGAGTTATTCTATTGTCTCCAAACGTGCTTATCTACTTTGTGAAAGACAATTGTTCATATGCGGCTAAAAATTGCATATTAGAAGACAAATAACAAACTTTCCATTAGAAGTTTTCCACATGCTTTATATCCTCTAACTTGCATTAAATGCAAAGGGTATAAATAGCCGAAAAGACTCTCTTCTCAGCAAGCACTCAAGCACATTGTTAGCAAGAACTTTCTCTCTTGCTCTCTTTTTTCTTACCTTCTATGCAACTTGTGTGCTTCCAAGATCGTTTATATAAATTCTTAATTTATCTTCTTTAACGACAATCTATAAATTCTAAATTGATCTTCTTTTATCAATAAATGAATTAAAAGGTGAAAACTATGTGTTTGTATTCACATCTCCCCCTTCTATAAACTGTTACTTTTAGATTCTTGTAGATTCGTTTGGAACCAACAACATTACTTAATAATTCATAATTATTATTAATTAATAATTTATAATAAATAATAATTAATATTAATCAAGGTTATGATTGGAAAAAATGAATAAGCTACTTTAACTAAGGGGTTGTTTACTCAAATGCTTACTTGGTAAGTATTTATCGATATGAGTCAACATTATAATTTATTTTGATGCTTAAGATTTTAGTACATCAAAACGTATTGAATGCAACAATTTACCGGGTAAGCGCTTACCTGGGTAAGAGTCGTCATCTTCACCTACCGGGTAAGACTCCATCCTTCTCATTGCTCTTATGCGATAAGATTCTTGACCCTTGTCATGTTCATCCAATGAGAAAATTTATCCAGTAAGCACCTACCAAATAAGCGTTTAGTAAACGACCCCTAACTTTTTTTAATAAGTTAATTTATGTGAATCCAAACATGTACTAAAAAATAAGGTAGCTCATGTTTGTCAAACAGTGCCTAGAAGTTTTGAATTTTTCATCATTGGTGGATGATGAGGATTAATTATGAGAGATAATGTATAAACCATTTCCTTGTTTAGAGGGATTTCATTGCTTGCAATGAATAAGGCTCAATTTCATTTGCCCATTTTGCCCTTTCGTGCTCTTATAATTAATGAACCTTATTTATTATTATTTTTATTGATATAAATAGACCCGCTTAACCAATGAAATCAATTGCTGAAGGTGGTTTGTACAGTTTGTACAAATGAGGAGGTTTGCAAATGATCTCTCCCTATATATATTTACATAATTATATACATATATATATATATATGTATGTATATATGGTTGAGTTTCGGTGAGGATGGAAGTTCAGGTGAGAAGGGACCTCTACCGTTCGATCAATTCTAGTTGAAGATCAACACTAATGAGATACACCGAGATGCATCAAATTAATTCCAGTGAGTGAGTTAAGGAGAAAACCACCTCAATCAACCATTAGTTTAATTGATTCAACAAATGTGATTAAATGCACATTTACAACAATATTTTTTAAAATAAAAAAGCCTTGCATCCCCTATTTTTTATTCGTAAAAAACGAAATATAAACAAAAATCGAATGAAATAAATTACTCCATATTTTTATATTTTTCATCGGTTTTTCATTTATTTAGCGTTTTCCTCTAAACTCAACTCTCTCTCTCTCTCTCTCTCTCTCTCTCTCTCTCTCTCTCTCTCTTTCTCTCTCTCTCTATCTCTCATACACATACAACGGAAAGTAAATGAAAAACCGGCAAAATTATGAAAAAACAGATGAAAAATATATGAGAAAAATCTAAAAAACCCATTGGACTTTAGTGTTTGAAATGATTAAGTTATTGGACAATTTTTTGGAACAAATAAGTCCTTGGACATTCCAAAACATGTTAAATAACTCATTGGACAATTTTTTGGAACAAATAAATCCTTGGACAATTTAAAACATTTTAAATAACTCATTAAACAATTTTTGGAACAAATAAGTCATTGAACAATCTAAAACATGTTAAATAACTCCTTAGACTTTTCTAAAACCTGTTGGATAAATTCTTATGACTTGTACAACTAGTTAAAGTGGTAAAATAGTGACAAAAGTCAAAAAAAAAACCCCAATTAACATTCATATTTTGAACGATTAAGTCCCTAAATATTTTTTAAACCAAAAAGTATTTAGATCTATAAAATTAAACAAATATAACAAAAAAATACTACATTTACAAAAAAAAAATTATATTTAAAAAAAATTTGATAAA
>NC_037537.1:4089885-4090997 GCF_001531365.2 Cynara cardunculus var. scolymus | reverse complement strand
TTAATCAATAATTCTTTATAAATTTTTTTTATTTTTTTCAGTTTGAAAAATCACTGACTAAATAAATTTTATCAAAAATCTTTTTTAAATATAATTTTTTTTAAATGTAAGTACTTTTTTGTTATATTTGTTTAATTTTATAGATCTAAATCATTTTTGGTTCAAAAAATGTTTAGGGACTTGATCGTTCAAAATATAAATGATCATTGGATTTTTTTTTTGGACTTTTTTCACTATTTTACCACATAAACTAGTTGTACAAATCATAAGAATGTATCCAACAGGCTTTTAGAAAAGTCCACGGAGTTATTTAACATGTTTTGGATTGTCCAATGACTTATTTGTTCCAAAAAATTGTCCAATGAGTTATTTAACATGTTTGAAATTGTCCAATGAGTTATTTAACATGTTTTGGAATGTCTAAAGACTTATTTGTTCCAAATAATTGTCAAATGAGTTATTTAACATGTTTTGGAATGTCCAAAGACTTATTTATTCCAAAAACTTGTCCAAAGACTTAATAATTCTAAACACTAAAGTCCATTAGGTTTTTTAGACTTTTCCCAAAATATATCAATATAGATGTCAAATGAACGAGAAAAATATGATTTTTTTATATAATTTATTTCAATCGATTCTTGTTCATATTTCGTCATTCAAATAAAAAATTGGAGGTGAGGTTTTCGTAATTTAAAAAATATTATTATAAATATTTATTTAATTATATTCGTTGAAACAATTAATCTAATGAGCAATGGATGTAATTTTTCCTTAATATTACTCTATGTATACATATATACATGTTTGCAGATGCACGTGCACATGCAAAATAATTTTTTTAAAGGGAATATATTATATATTGAAATTTAAACATAAAGTATAATCATTAATCTATACTATATTATAAAACATTTGACTAAAACTCTTAAAAACTCTTAAAACTCTTAAAAACTCTTAAAACTCTTAAACCCTTCCCATATCTGAATTCGTGTAACTAACTGCAGATAAAMACAATCAAATACAGGATAAACATTTTATTTTAAATATAAAAAATCTAAAATATAATTAGTATAATCATTAAATTCTAACAGAATACTTAATTATTATCTTTA
>NC_037537.1:4047319-4088055 GCF_001531365.2 Cynara cardunculus var. scolymus | reverse complement strand
ATTAAATTATAAAAAAATTGAATTAAAAAATTACACAAAAAAATGAGGAATTTCGAATAGTTAATTTGATACTAATATCGATAATATTTTTGTCAAATTTTTATGATATCTTCAAACATATATTTTATTCAAAAATAAAAATATCATCGCTTTCTCAAAATCACATAAAGTCATATTATAACATTGACTGAGATAAAAACTAAAATTAAATATTTAAATCACGATGTATCTCGCTGCATTGCGCGAGTACGCTTCTAGTATATATAAAGGTATAATAATAAATTAATTTAATAAATTTAAAGTATAAAAAATTAATATTTTTATTTTAAAATTAATTACGAATTTGGTCACTGTGGTTTGTATGATTTTTACAAAATTGGTCTCTTAAGAAAAGATAAAAAAGGATGAAAATACTTTCAAGATTAACATAGAAATTGGACGGTCGTTAGAGTGAGGGACCAAGTCGTTACAAAACAACATACCACAAGTCCTCTTTTGTAATAAATAAAGTTTATGGACCAATTTTGTAAAAAAAACCAAACCACAGGGACCAATTCCATTATTAACTCTAAAAATTATTTTTACGCGTTTGGTGGATAGATAAGAACAAAACAGATGTCCTCTCACATTTGTTGTTGACTTTAATTTTGGATATGACATGATTAATTGGGATAATTTAAATAGATGGAACAAAAATAAAAAAAAATAAAACAATATTGGTAAATTACAAAATTATCCTGATCAAATTAAAACCCCAACACTATTTATAATTCTTTCACCGATCTATCTCTCTCTTACTCGCTTGCTCCGCTCGTTCAGTCCTATTTTGTCGTGTCTCATTTTGAGTCCACCCTTGCTACTTCTAGAACATTATCTTATAAGGATTTCTCCAAAATAATATTTAAAATAGTATCATCTTTAAAATTTATTCTAAGCATATGGTTTTTTTATAAAATAAAATATATTTTATAAAATAAATATAATAACTGTTGCTTTTCAACTTTATAAATTGGATAAGTCTTTTAATAATGAATAGCTTGCTGGTCCCACAACATCATCACCATTGGATTCCCTTACTAAACTACAAATTTCATCTTGGTTATAACACTTTTCATATTTCCAGTTTCGAAAATACAAGATGTCAATTATGATTTGTAAAAACGTTTGGATTTAATCCATTCTTCTAACAGCCGTTAGAAAGTTCATCTAACTAGAGGTATTTTAGTCTTTTCTCATTTATCTCATATTTTTCTTCAGAAAATAATTAATTAATATATTATTATATCAATTATATGATATAATATACAAAGTATATTTATATGGTAATATATACCTATATATACACATATGAACCGAGTTCTACGAGAATTCCTCCATTGATCCCCAATTCCAAGCATCTAATGACCTCCGACCTCCATGAACAACTAATTGCACCGGCCACCTCTCTGTCGGCTTACACCTCTCCCTTCCCCACCTCTCCTGCAATTTCTATTCACAATGATGTACACATATCCCCCTAACAACTAGGACTATCTTACACAACGATGTATAGCTCAGTGGGTAGAGCACCCTCAAGAATTAAGACGGTTCAATTTACTAAAATACTCCACTAAGTGTTCCAGTCGGTGGAGTGACTCTTGAAAACCTGACATGTTGACCTTTCATGACTCGTTTATGAATAACCAATTCATAGGGCGGGACCTCTCTTTTGTGTGTGTCTATGTGTAAATCAAGGGGCTAATTGTATTTTTTTAGGGTTTCATTAGGTTTTCAGATGATGGATCTGGTTATGACCACAAATCTCGTGAAAATATTAGGGTTTTGAAATGAAGATCGTGGCATCTCGTGGTCAAAGAAGAAGACATGTCTTCTGAAATCGAACACATATCCTGCCCTTGTATTGTCTTCATTTGCGCCAAAATCAACCTCCCCCAACCTGCTTCTACTTCAAGTCTACTCAATATTTACGCTTACGCTTCAAGACTCCTTCCTCTTATGTACAAGCTTTTTGTTGATGTTCTTTTTGTATAGTTAATTTAGATTTTGGTTTAGGGTTCAATTTAGGTTTTACTTTAGGATTTGTATTACAATATTTTTTTGGAAGAAGTTCTAATAAAAAGTTGTTCGATGATGATTTATTTGATTTTCGCTTGTTTTGTTCTTGATGCTTTTTATTAAATTGATTTAGGCGGTTGATGTTTTTGAACGGATTTTCTTATTACAGCTTTTAATTTGTTTTTGTTCCTTGTGGAAGATGAAAGATTGAAGAACAATAAAAATAAATAATTAAAACTTGTCAAAATAAAGAAAACTGATAAGAACTTAAAAAGGCTCATAATGAAAGACTTAAAAAGATGAAAATGTCCCTAACAAAGTTTAAACTCCATATTCGTTCTCTCTGTTTCCATCCTTCTCCCACATAACCAACAAAGTTGCCATAGTCTTCTCCACTCTTGCTCCTATCACCATCACTCAGCCCTACAACCACTGTCCATTGAGTGAACCTTGTCGTCACTAACCTTTCACCTGTAAAAGTTCATTTTTGAACGTAAAAACCCTAGAAAAATATCAATTTTCTTTCAGTAACTTGAGTTTAAAGGTACATACAAAAAACCCACAAATAGTTTAACCCACTATTGTTCAAAAACTATGGATTTCAAGCTTGCTCCCCTTACAACAAAATCAAAGAAAATTGAAAGGATGGATTAACAAATACAACAAGAAGGATAGGGTTGATGCATTCAACTTTATTGGTTTGGTGATTGCTACTATTAGAGTGTTTGGGTTGATGCATGTATGATGGTTGTTGGAGTGTGGTTGATGCATGTGAGTAGATTAATTAAACATAAATTTCTTATATTAGCTCGATAATTTTGATCATGGCAGATTGGATATACCTGTTTTCAAGACAATTGTCGCCTTTAACGAGCCACAACCTGGTTCGAACATATGTGTTTAAATGGGAGGCATGGTTCACCGAGAAGGGGAAGAGGATGGGGTGGGGCGATGGTTCAGGGTGTCTCCAACAACTTCTCTAAAATAGAGAAAATCATTTTTTTTGTTCTCTATGATGCTCCAACAGTTTCTCTATCTTATTCTCTAAAATATAGAATTAAAGAGAAAACTCCAAACATATGAATTCTCTAAAACTAAAAAAGAGGAGAGATAAATGACTTTTTTATTCATTCAACCAATGAGGGTTGAATTAATATCATTTTATATAAAATAGAGAATTTGTTGAAGCTGAATGTAATATATTTTAAAGATTTTGACTTTTGGTTTTCTATTTTAGAAAAATTATAGAGAATTTGTTGAAGATGCTTTCATCAATCATCTAGAAAGTTGATTTTTCCGAGTTTTGTGTTGTCTGGATTCTTAAATGTATTCTTCTCCTCTTGTTTTCCATTTTTCTAGTTTTTCCCTTCAGAGTCGTAGGGTCTTGGGTTTTGTCTCTACCGAAGTTGCAGGGCAGGGCAGGGTAGGGTGGGGTGGGGTGTTTGGAAAAGGGTGGGATGTCCGGGGAAGGGAATTGAAAGAGGGTAAGGATGTCCGAGGAAGGGACCTTTTACATTCATATCTACATTTTATGATATTATACACTTACTACAATACCTAATTTTTAATAAAAAAAAATTAAAAAAACAAGTAGAATGACTAAAATACCCTTCATTTTGCTGAATTTAACAAAAAACATAACACGTGATAGTAAGAGAGACGAAAACTACTGGATTTTGCAAGCATGGGAGAGAATTTTGTAATAAATGAAAATTAAGGACGGATTTAATTAAAAATGATAAACATCAAGGACCAAATTCATAATTTATGCCAATTATTAATTTATTTTTAAATCAAATTACATTTTTCATGTCATTTTCAATGAAGGTTGTTACTACAATTCCTCTCTATTACACATATATTCCACATGTTGCAATTTTTCTAGAATTCAGTCCCTCTTATCAACAACCTTTAAAGTTTCCCATCAATTTCTATAATATTAGGAGGTATTTTTGATTTTTTTCCCTTCATTTCATTTAACAAATAAAATTATTAATATATTAAAAATGATATATATTATTATATATGTTAAAAATGATATATATATATATATATCATTTTTAACGGTAAGAAATTATTTTGACTTAAGTAAATGACAACGTATAACTGGTTTAGATGGTAAAAATAATTTTAAAGTTAAAAAGATTTAGACATCAAAATGTAAGAGTAAATTTTGACTTGTTTCTTTATCGTAGCCCCTATCACGATATCTCCTCATCATTTGTTGCCCCACGCTATCTTCTGCTAGCCCCATACTATCTCGTTTGTCGACGAGGAGGCATCTTCACAACTCTGCTATTGCATTTATTAGGTTCAATTTCTTAGTCTCTAAGTTTGATTTCTTCACCAAATGGCCTTTGTTTTAGCGGTATCGTAGCCCTTGGCCTTCTAGAAGGTCAGAGTTTCAAACCTCACTATAGGTGAGGAGGGTGTGTTTAGTTTATTTATTGCATTTACCGTATATAAATATTATATACTTAAAAAAAAGTTTGATTTCTTCGACAACCTTAGTGCTTAATAATGTCAGGTTTAAAATTCTATGGATTTATTCGTTTAAAAACATAAAAGATGTATTAATTTTATTTTATTGGTTTTACTTGAGGATTTATTAAATCAATTTTAAAAAATCCATGGTACCACAAATATCAAGAAACTTAATTATTAAAAATATATAATTTCAATATTTAAAAACATCTCCAACAACTTCTTTAAAACGAAAAAAATTGTAAAAATAAGGATTTTGAGCAAATATTTCGCTCCAATGATTTTCCTAAACTATCTCTAAAATTGAGAAAGTAGGAAAAAGAAGAGTCTTTTCTCCAAATGTTGAAAAGACCTCGAAAACGATTACCAAATGAGATATAAAAAAGAAACTTTAAATAAATATATAAAGAGATAATATTTTAATAAACAAATAAAATCTTTTAATATTATAACAAATGTTGGATTGTTTAAATAAGAAATGTGTCGGAGATGAATACAATCTTTTTTAAAGATTTTGACTTTTAATTTTTCATTTTAATTTTTTTAGGGAATCTGTTGGAGATGCTTTCAAGAAAAAAAAATGTGTTCAATCAATAAAAAAAATAAAAAAATGTATTTGTTTAAAAAATTAAAATCGAAAAATCCATTAGCTTTTAAAAAAAATATTTTTCAAAGTAATAATACTGACGGTCAATGAGCAGCCGTTAACCAGGATTGATTATATTTAAACAGCCGCCATGGTCAGAAGACGCATGAGGTCAGGGAATCCAGTCGTATTCTGGATTAGCAATTCCTCTTAGTTTTCTTCTTTATCTTTCATGAACTAGACTCCTACGGTTGTCTTTCATAATTCACATACCCCTACACACAATGCCACTTGAGAAGATGATGAGCAAAGTAGGGTATGTGTTGTTTCTAGCACTCAACTTGATCATACTCGTAAGAGTTTCAGACTCTGTGGTTCCAGAGGAAGAAGGTAAATCAGCACCGAAATCAATTGGTTGTTCTTATGATGATAATTTAGTCTGTATGTATGTATATTTGGCTAAGTAGCTTCAATGTTCAAAGGGGCATTGTTTGTGATAGTGGGGAAGGGTGTGAGAAGGAACAAAGTAGTTTCAATTCCAAGCTGATTGCCCCGAAAATGAGTGGTTTGATTTTGACCTAAAACCCTACGATGTCAATTGAACTTGATCTATGTAAAATTTTATCAGTCCCACATGGTTGTGAGTTTGGATTTTGACTTTGGTAGCTAGTTGCTGATAAATTCTCACTACAGCTTTAGCTGTTTGGTGGTTCATCAGGTTGATTTGTTACTTCCAGCTCGGGGCATTACATATGGCATAAAAGGTATAGCACTTTGAGATGCAATGCGTTGGACTCATATACTCAAGTGTGAGAAGGATATTAGGAGTTTAAGTGGGGAAGTTTGCAATACTCGATGCCACATAGGTTGTATGAATGAAATGTGCAACCCCTATAAGCTTTTGAGTAGTGGACTTTAAGCTTGAAGCATTACAACCTATGAATGCTAAAGAGTAAAAAGTTCCATACAGGTTACATTGAATTTATTCTCCAGTATATAAGATCCAATAATCGCACCACCAATTGTCATTATTTTTTAAATGGAAGCTGACAAGGAACTTTTTACCTTGTTGTAAGGTCTTGTGATCAACCCACCATTTTGTCTAGTAGAAGCATTATTTGGAATATCGAACACTATTTTAGAATTATGGTTTTCTGCAATAGCAGTATAGGACTATAGGTTGTTGGCATTGCATTGTTGTAGTTCTCCTCTTTCAAATGAGTTTCGAATGCAATTGCTATGACTATAGCTAACATTCTTTATGCTCTACAAAATGACCTAGTTTATGCATTACTCTTGTTCAGTCGAAGCTCTTCAAGAAATTATGGAGTTAATGGGTACAACAAATTGGAGGTTGAATGGTAAATCTTGTCAACTTGAAGTGATCTCTGAAGTGCAAAAGCCCCACCCCGAAGCTGATGCCAGGGTCGAATGTGACATTAACTGTAACAATGGCAACTCCAGCAACTGTCATGTTGTAAGCATGTAATGTTCTGGTCTTGTTTTCTCTTGCATTCAATAATCTTGTAATTGTTATCCTATATGTACCCATATTCTTTTGGCTTGTTACATGAACAATCTTCTATCGTAGTCTTAGAATCTATAAACAGTTTAAACTCTTTCTAATTGGCATTCTATTAGGCAGCTTGATGTGATATATAGAATGCAAGGCTGTTTCTACTTTATATATAACTCTTAGAACAACATTTTCATAAACGAATGGGGAATATCCAAGTTGATGTTTTACCCCCATGTCAAGGATGTGCCCTCTGGCTAATAAGGTCAAATGTGGCTAATTGTCACTTAAGCAATTGATACCCAATCTTTAGAATTATTGGGATTTTGTACTTAACTTTTTAATACAAATTTCACATTTATATTGATTTGAAAGCAATCTATTTAATTTCAGAACTTTAAGTGTATATATTTTTCTTGGAACAAAGGAGTAAAAAGTTTCATCAGAAGATGAATTGGCTAATAAAATTTGGATTGACATAGAAACTTCTTTAGTATGAGATGAAGGTTTCTTCTCTTGTGACTGTGCGACATAATTAAAAGACAATGCTTTCCTTTGAGATGTTCAGTGATAGTATAAGACTATATCCACAACCACCTCTACTTGTTTCGCCTTTCTGCTTCTCAAAAGATCTATCGGACATTTCCTTCAATGCAGCACTCATAAGTATTATAGTCTTGGTGGTGTCCTTCCACCCGACCTCGTAAAGCTTCCTCACCTTCATACTATGTAAGTGCTCTTTTACACACAGTGCTCTGCTGATGTGAGCTGAAATGTAGTGAAACTAATCCATTGTGAGTCCCTTGCAGTGATTTTGCGTTCAATTACCTTGGTGGCACGATACCGTCTGAATTGGGTTCAATACCGTTGCAGTCAATGTGAACATTTTTATTTATACATCTTTTTTGAGTAACCTAAGGGCATCTCTATCACTCTAATTCTAAATTTAAAGGAAAAATAACATATTTTGAAGAATATTCTTCCTCAAAATTTGGTTCAACTCCAACTTTCATTCTCTAAAAATTTCAACTACAAACTTTTCCACACTAAATGAAATTGTACACACTAACTTATATGTGATTAAATTATTTCTGTATAAAATTAAAAATAAATCCTTTAATAGCCAAAGGGGTTAAAAATGACAAATGAAAAAAAGGAATGAGTAGCGTTCCTCCAAATTTAGAGGATATTTTTCAATCTTCTATAAGTATCTCTGTATTTAGAGGTAGTTGTAGAATGATACATTCCTCTAAACTGTATATTTAGAGTTTACAGTCAAAGGTTGAAGAGGCCCTAAGCTCTTAAAATTTTCTTTTCATAGCCTTGACTGCAGTTTCTAATGCAGCTCTCTTCTTGGAAACCGTTTTTCTGGGGAAATACCAGGGGAGCTGGGGAATATTACAACTTTGACATATTTGTATGTCTTCTCTATCCATTTTTTTTCTTTCTATTTTGGTATTGCTTCTGCCTTATTCTGATACTAACAGTCAAATTCTCTTAGATGACTACATCATAATATATCGGTGGAGTAAAGACCAAATTTATTTAGTTTTGATCACTTCTAAAACTGAAAACTCCTGTTTCATTGTTAACATTCAACTAAATATTTTTGGTCTACAGCTACTTTTCAGCTGTGAATTAAGGCAAATATATGCTTAATATTGTTATTTATAGTGTTGTAACTATGAATTTTAAACAGGAACCTTGAAGCAAACAACTTTTCTGGGACTGTTCCTTCTGAACTGGGAAGATTAATTAATCTACAAGCATTGTAAGACTCATTTTATCTCATTTTGTTCTTTGAATAATCAGCTATTTTTAATTTCTTCTGCTTCATGATGCTGAAATTCAGGATCTTGTCCTCAAACCGGTTGACGGGGACGTTGCCTGCATCCTTTGCTGAATTGAGAAATTTGAAAGATTTGTAAACACTTCTACACTGCTACATAATCCATACTTCCTCCTTTCCAAAAAAAGAGCTAGAGTTCGATTTCCAAGTTCAATCGGACTAATTTCAAAACAGAAACTATTTTGGAGCTTTTTGCAAATTAAACAAGTGTATTTTCATATGCAGTTTCTGTTATCAAGCTAGAAAAAGAAATTATAGAATTCACATCAATTTTGAAGACAAGAAGTTGTCTGCTTCACCTAAACCTCTTTGTTTTTGAAAAGGTGGGGGTAGTTTATGTTTTCACAATTATCTCCAAGGTGTACTTTAACTGAGAAAATTGTTCTTATACTACAGTAGGATAAGTGACAACAACTTCAGTGGGTCCATACCTAACTTCATACAGAATTGGAGACAAATCAGTAAACTGTAAGATCAATTTCCATTCATAATGCTTACTGAATCAAATACTTGCATATGCATGAAGCAACATATTTATTCCTGTTAATTTTTGTCGTATCCTTGTTTTTAAAGAGAAATGATTGGGACTGGGCTGCAGGGACCAATTCCTTCAAACATATCTCTTCTTCAGGATTTAACGGATTTGTGAGTGTAGATACTGCTCTTATATTCTCTTGATTAACTTTGGTCCCTTCTAGATATGACCCTTTTCTTTCTATTCTTTTGTTCGTGTGTTAGAGAAAGTGATTATTACTCATTGCAATTTTTTCTGCAGGAGGATTTGTGAAGTAAGTGGGTCAACTCAGGGATTCCCTTCGTTAGATAGTGCTACCAATTTACAAACAGTGTATGTAGATGGTTCTGATTTATACATATCGTTCAATGTATTGTACTATGGGTCCCATACAGTTTGATGTACCCTGTTTTTTTCCCTGGAGTTCAGTGTATTGAGAAGCTGTAACATTTCCGGAGAGATACCTGCTTATATTTGGCAAAAAAGAGATCTTCAATTACTGTAAGAGCACATGTGATGATTATGTCAATTTGTGTAGTGCTCAAGATATAAGGTGTGGGTGTTGACTCACAATTGATTAAGTGTACCGTTACTAATATTGAATTGCAATACTATCTGTTGTGGAGTAGCTTTGTTAGTGAAGAATATCTGTTTTAAAAATATGAGTTGGTATGTACTATGATATGGTCCACTTTACTTCTAATCTTTTTAGTAAAAAATATTCATTGGTATCCTTTATGCTGTAATAGGGATGTCAGCTTTAACAAGTTAGTTGGGGGAATATCTCGTAACATCGTCGGTAGGAGCTTGCGTTTCGTGTAAGTATAACCAAGTCAATTTGAATTTTAAGGATGTGTTTGACCTTTTTGCACTCATATATGCATGTATATATGTATATGCAAATGTATCTATATCATATATGTATGTATGCATGTATGTGTGTATATATGTAAGTATGTTTTTATGCATGTGCGTGTATATATGTTTGTGGTGGAGTTGGTTCGGTAGTCTCTTTCATGCTTTTAACATTTGGTTTATATATCAATTGTTAACCATGTGATGTTGTCCGAATAGGTTTTTGACTGGCAACATGCTAAGTGGAGACATACCGGACACGCTTTTGATAGAAGGAGCTACAATGTATGTCTTTTTTGTGGATGTTTATAGCATACTCGTTTGTAACAGAAGATAAGATATAGTTTGACTTCTAAGGTGGACTGACTTACAAAGTTCAAAATTGATGTCACTTCATTTAAATCTTAAAGAGAGTGATGGTTTATATCATCTTACACCAAATGCCTTAAAACAGAAAAAAGTTGTTGATAAATATGCAACGAGATCCACAAGGTTTTTGAAATTGAGAAGTAACCCATTTGATGTTACAAGTCTATCATTTCTCTATGGATGGAGTATTGTTCATCGTCTGTGCTTGTTATTATACGGTTCAGAGCTATTTTCGTGCGCAAGATTAGCTACTGATAAGGTAACATGGAAATGAATCACCCATTTTATTTTTATTTGATTCAGTGACCTATCCTACAACAATTTTACATGGCAAGGGCCTGATCGACCTACATGCAAACCAAACATGTCAGAATGTTTCTCCAGTTAGTCTTATATTTTTCCTTCTGTATGCTACTTTTGACGGTTTTACAAGTTTGTATTACTGATCCAGCTTTGTGTTTGTATCAGGAATCTATACCTTAACCTGTTTAGGAGTTCTTCAACGGGGAACACATTGTAAGTGTATACATTTTGGGTTAATTCAATGTGTTATATTACCAAGAAACTATAGATATACAGAACGTAGTAGATGCGCTGGGACGTTCGACATGAATCCCTAATTCTTTTATTTCTATCTAGTAATATCTCTGAACGATTGACGCTCTTCACTTTGGAGAATAGATATAAATTATTCTGGCCTTCACAAAAAAGCAGAGATCATTTTGAAAACAGAAAACACTAAAAAATTGAAACAAAGTAGAAATCAAGTAAGAAACCCATTCCATATCCAGATTGCACTGTGTGCATGAACTAGAGATAACTTTTCATTAGGTGAGTAGGAAAATGAAAACCCTGAGGTCAGTGAAACTAGCTACATCTTTTGAGCGGGGGAATAACATCGATATCCTTCTTGGGATCTCGAATATCTCACAAAGAAAATCTTTTACCATGAGGATCAAGTTTAGTGGTAGTAAATCTGGTGTGCCAACATAATATGATTTGATAAGGAACCTTCCTTTGTAAATCAGAGAAAGCATTCTATTAATAAGGTAACATCCAAGAAAACATCATCTCCCACAGTGGAAGGATGTTATGATGAATCAACAGTGTATGCAACATCTAACAAATGCATGTCCTTGCATTCAACATCACCCTTCTGTTGTGGAGTGTATAACGTGAAATGGAAAGTTAGATTTGGGCCTACTGGCTAGTTAAGATGCACGAGCATTCTTATCCATCTCACATGACTCACATGCAATATAAATGCTTTTGAGAAGGGGGTCAAAGAGGACTATGGATATCCTGAAAAGTATCCGATCCATAGAGCCTATCACACTCAGGATTTATTATAATCATTGGAGACATCCCAAAGCTTCTAAAAACACAATGAATTAGAAAAAGGATATTGAATAATTCGTATCTCTAGTGATTCTGCATACAGATAAAATACTTGTCAAGATCAAGGTGAAGAGTTATAGTGAATCAATGCATCCTGCAAAGATTCATGTACCATTAGCAACTTTAGTCGGAGAATATGTAATGGAGACAATTTGGACACAAATATCAAGAATCCAAGATGGTGAAAAAGCATTAACACATGTGCATATACCTGATTACAAGCCAGTGTTCTTTATGGAAATAACCTCTCTACTCCTCTGGGTAGAGGGTCTACATATTCCTTTTACCTCTTGAACATATTCCTTTTATCTCCACATATTCCTTTTACCTCTTGGAGTAAAAGGAATATGTGGAGATAAAAGGAATATGTTCAAGATAAAGTCTCCTCTCACATGAAGAATGGGTTAGAGAACCACAACCTATGCATTGCTTTAGGAGCTTTGGATAGAGCAAGCATCGAAAAGGATTGCAAAGTCAATGGGCAATCCTGTTACAATAGCATCCCAAACTAGTAACATGTGAAATACATAAATGACATGTATGTTCATGGAAATAGTCGCCCATTAAATTTCAACAACTTCGACTACCGTTTTATGGGCAAGAAAATTAAATTATTGATTAGAGAACAAGAAGATGAATGATGGCAACTAATACAAGAGTTAGGAGAAATAGAAGATACCGTTAGTGAAGATGTAAGTAGTGATGAAGAAGTCCAAACTGAATTTCTTCAAGCTATTCCGACTCTAGTTGATGGTCAGCTGGGAAGTGAGAATTTAGAAGAGGTAGTTGAAGATTGCATGCAGAGGGAAATGGAAAGAAAAAGAAAAGAGGAGGAAGAGTTGTATACAGAAAAGGATCGCCTGCGTAAAACATCAATTCTTTACTTTTTTATTGGGATTCTGTTTGGTGGTTGTTGGATACCATATGGTGAGTAGGGATTGAATAATCTCTCAGGTTCAAATGTATACGGGATCACCTTGGCTTCTTAGGCTAGTGATTCCACACATTTAGTTCAATTCACTTCCTTTTGCATTTGGTTGGCTCAACCTGTTCATATGGTGATACTCAATATAAATTGGTAGACAATGGCTTTCTATCAGTGTTCCGTTTCAGTCTAGGCTATGGCTTAGCATCTGTATTCTATTAAACCACGACTTACAGGTTCACTTGTATGGACTTTCTTTCTGGTGTGCCCATGTTTGCTCTTCTATGGCCATCTTCAGTCGGCCATTATGGTTTCTTCCAATCCAGTCTTGTAAACATGGTCTAGACTTCCAATGCAAATTGCATTGATTTAGCTTTCGGCTCAAATATTATCACATACCCCCTTACCTCTCCTTCGATGTCGGTTATGCTGTTGTCATTGTTCATTTTGACTTGGGATTTAATCTCGCTTTGATGAGTTTTAACTATGCTTTGTTTGGTGCTAGGTCCTGTTGTGGAAAAGTCCGTTTAGTGGGTTCAGTCAAGTCAATGACATTTCACAAATGGAGTGGTTCTTTTATTAATCGTTGCACCCCTTGGGTTGGACATTGAACATTTAAGTAGATATCGATGTGTACATGCCACTCAAATGTATGTCTCATTTTTGCAAAGGGCCAAAGGCAACTTGCCTTCTTAGCAAACCTTCAAGGCATTTATAATCTCAATTTTGGATTTCAAATCCTTGTAAATACAATTCAATTTTTTGCCAAAAAGAACTTTTTAGACTAGCAAATGGTCTTCAATGTTCTACAAATTTCTTGAATAAACCCCTATACTTTGATACTCTCAAATTGCTCCTCATCCTAATACCGAACTGTAAGAACATCAACACATTTTGATCACAACTCGTTAATGATGCCCAGAGCCATTGCCAACAAGGGGTTGTGATGGGACTGTTTGAGACACAACCAGGATGGACGTAAGTTTGAGTATGAAGAGGTCCAGAACAAGGTATGATGAGCGCCAAGTTATATCATTCGGTGTCTAAGGAGTCACAGGAAGGCTAGATTGATAAGAGTTGGTGCTCGCATGTTGAAGGCATGACAGGTGGCAAAGATAGGGAAAATGTAATCCATTGAGCATTATCACTGAGGGGATATATATATATATTTATAGAGAGAGAGAGAGAGAGTTGGTTTCTGGTAAGAATAATAGTTATTGTGGGAAGGGTAAGAAGGGATCTGCACCCTTGGATCAATCCTAATCGAAGATCAATTGAAAATTCGCTTCTAAGTTAATTCATGGGTTATTTTGGGACTTAATCCGAACCATTAGATCAACACTAATTCAAGTGATCAAGGGTCCAAATCCCTTCTTACACTTCTCACCTTAACTCCTATTCTCACACGATCTTTCGTCTATATGAAACCCAGCAGAAAATATAAATATGGGAATTTAATATGCCTCTAGGTATAGGCCAATAAAATTTGAATGCGACTAATCTATTTCTAATTTTATGCATCATAACAATGCTAGTAGACTACCCGTGCAATGCAACGGAATGTAATTGAGTACGATGTATAAAAAAACAGAACTGGGGTGAAAAAAATCAATTCCCTGGTGTCAAAATTTATTGAACAGAAGCAAGGAAATTAATATCGTTGTCGCAAATTATTGTACAATGAAAATATAATTAGAAATCTAATAAACAAATCAAGAAATGAGACAACTTTGAAACAAATTTAATAGTGACAACTTGAAAACATTCTTATTGCAAATATAAATAATACCCCCTTGCCAAATGATACAACATAAAATGATGCAAAACCTTGTCTTAGAAGCAAGAAAAGGCACAAGGGCTGCTTATATTTTCACCCAGAAGGCCACAATGATAAAAATAAGAACTTTATAAAAACTAAAGCTTGGAACTGGTGTTTCTTCATCTGCAGCTTTCTCCGCCTCTGAAAATGTTGTGCTATACTCAATAAGACCTTTTAAAGTCATTGCACAGTATCTCATGCTGGATTAGATGCAAAAACTATATCATAATACCAGCTACAAGTTCACTTTCTGCTTTGAATATGTGCCAATTATCTTGGAGGGAAAAAGGGTGAGGATGAAACAAGTGTATTTGTGCCACATACACACCTAACACATGGATAAATTTCCAATAAAAAGATTTTGAAGATTACATTGACAAACTTATATCCTCGCTATCATGAAACATACATAAATTTGACAAACTTATATATCCTTGCTATCATGAAACATACAGAATCAGGAAACACCGACAATTATGACCTACTAATAAAAAATGACAAATATCATAACAAATAAACGTAAAGAAGACCCCAACATATTCCTATAAACTTTTTGAATTAGAATTTGGAAAACCAAATATATAGTCCAGGCACTGAACCCTTACTCTCAACATAGAATTTGGAAAACTCAGACGATTTAAGAGCTGCATCTTACACGTATAATTCAAATAACAGGTACATAATAGTATTATCTGAAAATCAACAAATGGTGATTATAGCAGAGCAATAGACCAAGTAACCTTATCAGATGAAGATGAAAATAAAGCTACAAGTAATCAAAAGTTACACAAAGCAAAAGTCTTCAGACAACACCAATCGCTCCCCCTCCCGCCCCCCTGTGCAGCACCTCCCCTCCCTCCTGCAGTTTATTGCAACCCTTTCCCTTGAGATAGAGTAATCCCCATTCCTGGGACAGTTTTTTGTTTCAGATTCTTTTATTTTACACTTTTAATCACCAAAGTTTACATGTTTATGTTTAACCACCAAACCAATTTTAGTCCACGGAATTTTTGGTCATTTTGGCATAAATGACATCTATTTGAAGGTTGGGTGGCCCTCTTTGACGTTTTTATTGTTGGTATTTAAAACTTATAGCAAACTTTGGGAGCCTCCCTATATATAAAACTTGTCTTTTAAATTATTAAAATGGATTTTGCAGAGAACATAAAAAAGATACCTGGATTGTATGATAAGAAAGATGGATGAATAGACTTACATCTATTGAACCTTTCTTGGCTTTGATAACTACACCAGATCTTCAATCAAATTCCATAGGGATCTTAAGCGATGGTTGGTGAAGATGGCAAAAAAGCAAGCCATATGCTCTCCAACTTTGACAGCCTGAAAAGCAAATTGCCCTRAATGCACATTTTCAGCAGAGTGATAGCTACTCCCATATGTCGAAATCACCTGCATTACATAAAGAGAACAACAAAAACAACACTTTAATCCGACCATCCGCCCTAACACAAGAATAAAAGGTTCAAAGAAATCGCATATTTGTTATAAATTTGAATAACACACAAACCCATTATATATCCAAGCAAAATTGAAGCAAGACCTCACGACTTTAAACAAATTGAAACCTAAACCTAGAATTCTAACATAGATCTTATGAAAGCCCATAACCCGAACACGTAACTCGTTCGAAGTTTCAATCCATAGAAACTCCAAATTCAAATTTGCCAAAAAATAAAAATATAATAAGTTCAGAGACACCCACACCCAAACAAATAGCATGGCAAAGAATGTTAAAGCAAAACCAAAACAAAAACCCGATAGTTCGATTGAGATTACAAGAGAAACACAATTCATGCATCACACACGCAATATCGAACAAACACTACATTCCTATTTGATAATAAATAATGAAATTAGCATCTAGAACTAAATTTCTAGTTGACCTTGAGAGTGATTCTGTGAGTTTCGTATAAAGAATGTCCTTCATTAGGATTAACCCTAAAAGTTAGTATGAATTAAAACACAACAAATCTAAAACTAAATTTCTAAAATATACATTATACTTCTATTTCCATTATAAAAGGACCATGAATGAGGTGCCACTTTCTTTCAATTTCTTGTATCAGTGATTCATTGTTGAATTCAACCCCCCTCCCCCCAACCAATTGTTGATTTCCACATAGAGCAAGGTACTCGTGAGCTTGACGCCCTTATTCACAAATGAATGCCATCCACTTCATATACAACCAAATTATCAAGTGACAAAAACAATTGTGAAGTTACTGCATTTGAGGGTTTCACGTTTGGTGTTGTGGTCAGATAAACCTATCAATGGAACATCTTTGAACCAACCAATCGTGCCAACTCCAATTTTCGAAAAATCAGACAATCCACATTTGGGGAAGTAAACCCACAAACATAAGTAGAGGTGCAAAACATATGAGCACATTGCGATAACCATATGCAAGACACGAAAAAGATTGGGGTTAGAAACAAGTCCAAATTATCTATCCGATTACATTACTAATGAATTAAAAGATACTTCCATGGCGATAGAGCACCAATGGAATCGAGTTAAAATCAAAGAATCCAAACCCACCGAGTATGTGAGAAGGAGAGATCGATCAGGTGGAGAAACGAAGAAGATAATATAGAAATGAAGAAGATTATATATGGATAAAAAGGAAAGGAGAATTGATTATGCTTCAACAGTTTCTATTGCATACCATAAAAATGAAGATGGTGAGAAATGTATCGTGTATTACAGAATCAAGAGTTTAGGGTTTAGTATTCGTATATCTATCTCTGTTCTTCAGGATTTTGAACCTGAAAAAAAATCAAAGTACAACCTGATTCACAACAAATTTAAAATAAACTCACCAACATCACAGAGTGTTTTAAAAGCCGAATCCTTGGCAATAACAACATTGATTTCTCTAGCCATGTAGACTGGCTTTTCCATCCAATATCCCTCCCTACTCAACCAACAGTTAAAAATCAAAATCGACAGTAAGAACAAAGAAATCAAGTGTGTATTTGTTAAACTATATAAGATAGAGGCAGAGTAGAAGAAGACGTAGAAACCCTAGGAAACCGCATTTGAAATTCAAAATTACAATATAAACTTCGTGAACGCTTGGTGGGAGCGGTTTGACCAAAATTGAGAACTTTGAGGTTGGTTTTTGGTTCATGGTTTGATTTAGATCCAAAACCAATTTCCAATAAAAGACCTAAATTCAAGCAAAAATAAAAACCCAAACCGAGTTCAAACTGTTAAGATACTCAATATCCTTGAAGATACTCGATATCATTGTAAAATGGGAATTGAAGATTATGGGTAATATCTCCTTGTAATTTGCTGCTGTGAATATCTTAGGAATCCTTTCCTTTTCTTCTCGTGTTCTTTGTGTATATATAGCCTTTGTACCTCCCTCTTTTGAGACAAGTGAAATAAACAAATAATTCTACATGGTATCAGAGCTCGGTTTCGTAACAATCACTAATTTCGCTGATCGAAATTTTTTGGTATGTTTTTTTTTCTTAGATAGAAATTTTTGTTCATCGTTTTTTTTCTTGATCGACAAGTTTCCTTGTGTCGGAAGTTTTCTGCTCGTCGGTTCCTTTGGCACCCTGTGAGTGCGATTATCCTCATCTCTGTTAGTCAACTATTTGACACTCTGTGAGTGTGTCATTCTCTTTCTGGTTTGCTATCCTTCGTCCTAAGTTCTACGTTCTCTCTTCTGGTTCTTGATTTATCGGAAGATGACTGGAGAAGACAAAACATTCAACAGTAACAGTAGTTTACGTGTACCCGGGATGCTTCCAGTAAATGTTAAGCTCATCGACAACAAGCTTAATGGCTCCAACTACTTTGAGTGGAGCAAAACTATTCGTATCTATAGTGTTTGTAAGTCCTTTCATCATGGAGAACAACATGACTGATCACTCGATACGTATGTCATGGAGTTCAAGAAAGTGTATGAGGAGCTTAACTCTCTTATTCCATTAAGTCATGCAGAATCAAGAGGGAACAAGTGGCTGTTATCAGTTTCTTGACCGGTTTGCGACCAAAATTTGACTGTATCAGATCTTAGTTTTTGAATGAATTAGCTATTCCTTCTCTTCAAGAATTATTTGCCTGTGTTCTTAGGAATGAGAATCTTCAGGCTTCTCAAACTTCTGTTCACAACAGTGCTCTGGTTGGTCAAGGGGGATTTCGTGGTGGCTACCGAGGAGGATTTCGTGGGGGTCCCCGTGGTGGCTCTAGTGGTGGCCACAGTGACCGAACAACTGACTCACGGGCTACTATTCTAGATTCCGATGATGTTGAGTGTTACTACTGCCATGAGTTTGGTCACACCAAGCGCACATGTAAGAAGCTTTTGGCCCAAGACATCCGAGGAGTTCATCAGCGCACGTTGCCTTTACCTCAGATAGTACTGTTACTATACCCATAGAAGAATATGCTCGACTTTTAGGGACTGAGAATTCCACTGCTCTGACTGTTGCATTTGCTGAGACCGGTTACTCTAGTACATGCCTATTTTCTTCTGCTTCCAAATGGGTCATTGATTCAAGTGCTTTAGATCACATGACAAGTAATCCCACCATCTTCTCTAATTTCAATAAACACAAATCCTCATCACATGTCACGATTGCTGACGGGTCTACCACATGTGTTCTTGGTTCTGGCACCATCGATCTTACCCTGCCTGTTTCGTTATCTTCCGTATTGAGCCTACCTAATTTCTCGTTCAATTATCAGTCAGCAAAATTACCCGTGCTTTAAATTGTTGCGTCTCATTCTATCCTGATTTCTGTCTCTTATAGGATCTGTCGACGAAGAGGATTACTGATAGAGGGTGGGAGACTGATGGCCTATACATATTTGAACATCAAGTACCTTCCTCATTGACTTGTTCCAGCTCATTGTCTCCACTTGAAGTTCATTGTCAATTAGGTCATCCATCTTTACAGAATCTGAAGAAGTTGTGTCCTGAGTTTTCTTATTTACCTTCTCTACAGTGCGAGTCTTGTCAGTTTGCCAAGCATCAGCGTATTCATTTAAGTCCTAGAGTCTGCAATAAGTGGGCCTCATCCCCATTTGAGTTAGTCCATTCTGATGTTTGGTGACCATGTCATGTTACTTTAGAACTTGGGTTGAAGTATTTTGTTACGTTTTGTTGATGGTTACTCTCGACTTCAAAAAAGGGTATAAGTGTTTTTCCCCCATGCTTAATCGATATATTGTATTACGAGACGTTACATTCCATGAGAATATACCCTTCTTTCCTATGTGCACTCCTTGCAACCCAAGAGATAGTGATGATTTATTGGTGTATACCATACCTATTCCTGAGTCTACTACCCCATCCGACTTGACACAGACCCAAGAGCCTACTAAACCACCGATAGTTCATGTATATAATAGGCGGCAACGACCTACATCAGATCTTGACCCAACACCATCTTCATCATCGTCTACAGATCCGCCTAACGATGATCCTCTTTCTTCGAGTGATCCACCACCTTCCGATACACAAGTTCCTGATCTTGATGTTCCCATTGCTCTTCGGAAAGGTAAGCGCTCATGTACTTAACCTATTTCTATAGTTGTTTTCTATGATAAACTTTCTTCACGTTCTTGTTCTTTGATCTCTAGACTTGATTCTTTATCTGTTCCTAAAACGGTTGGTGAAGCTTTGGCTTTCTTGGATGGCGGGATGCTATGATTGATGAGATGAATGCTCTCGATCATAATGATACATGGGAATTGGTAGAGTTACGTATAGGCAAAAAGGCAATTGGCTGTAAATGGGTATTCACTGTGAAAGTTAATCCAGATGGATTTATTGCTCGTCTGAAAGCCCGATTGGTAGCCAAAGGATATGCTCAGACTTATGGGGTCGACTACCACGAGACATTTTCTCATGTGGCTAAGGTACCTTCCATTCGCCTGTTTGTTTCATTAGCCGCTACTTACGACTGGGTACTACATCAACTAGATGTGAAAAATGCCTTCTTGCATGGTGATTTACATGAGGAAGTCTATATGGAGCAACCACTTGGGTTTGTTTTGTTGCTCAGGGAGAGTCTGGTAGAGTCTGTAAACTGCGCAAATCATTGTATGGTTTAAAGCAATCCCCTCATGCTTGGTTTGGACGGTTTAATGCCGTAGTGATTGTGTTTGGCTTAAGGAGGAGCTCTTATGATCATTTCGTGTTCTTTACTTCGTCATCTTCCAGATGTATTATACTAATCGTATACATTGATGACATTGTGATTACTGGGATCAAGAAGCTAAAAGATTTCCTTGCATCTCAGTTTCAAACAAAGGACCTAGGTTCTTTAAAATACTTCTTGGGAATTGAAGTATCTCGTACTCGGAAAGGGATATGTTTGTCTCAACGGAAATATTGTTTGGATATATTGAATGACTCTGATATGATTGAAACAAAACCTTGTGAGGTCCCAATGATTCCAAAAATGAAATTGAAAGCGGACGATGGAGATCTACTTGAGGATCCAGAAGAGTACAGAAGAATCGTGAGAAAGCTAAACTACCTGACGATTACACGTCCTGACATCGCTTTTCCAGTGAGTGTAGTAAGTCAGTCTATGTCATCTCCGAGAACTCCACATTGGGACGCTGTTAGGCATATACTGAAGTACCTAAAGGGTGCTCCTGCTCTTGGTTTCCTTTATCAAAATCACGGTCATCATGTCATAGAAGGGTTCACATATGCCGACTATAATGGGGATCGTACTACTAGGCGGTCTACAACAAGCTATTGTGTGTTGGTTGGAGGGAATCTAGTTTTGTGTAAAAGCAAGAAACAAAATGTCGTTTCCCGGTCCGGTGCTGAATTTAAATACAGGGCTATGGCCCAAACCACTTGCGAGCCGATATGGTTGCGTCATCTACTAGGTGAAACTGGGTTTGCTCAATCTAAACCAATTAACCTATATTATGATAATGAGGCGGCTATCCACATTGCAAACAATCCCGTGTTTCATGAAAGAACAAAACACATCGAGGTTTACTGCCATTTCACTCATGAAAAGCTAGAAGATGGAATCATCTCAACTCCCTTTGTTCGAACAGGAGACAGCTTGCGGATGTCTTTACCAAAGCATCTAGTTCGCGAATCTCTTTTATTTGTAACAAGCTGGGCGCGATTAACATCTATGCTCCAGCTTGAGGGGGAGTGTTAAGATACTCAATATCCTTGAAGATACTCAATATCCTTGAAGATACTCGATATCATTGTAAAATAGGAATTGGAGATTATGGGTAATATCTCCTTGTAATTTGCTGCTGTGAATATCTTAGGAATCATTTCCTTTTCTTCTCATATTCTATGTGTATATATAGCCTTTGTACCTCCCTCTTTTGAGACAAGTGAAATAAACAAAAAATTCTACACAAACAAAGGTAAAACCTTACTCAAGAGAAGGAAGAAGGAAAGTATCTTGAACAAAACCCTAACCGATCTTGAATCAATAAAATCATACCGGGAGCTTGAATCGTCTTGGGGGAATAATCTTTTAGAGGGGTTTGAATCGTCGTCTGATAAGAGCGATGAGAGTGGGTTGGTTTCTGGTTCATGGTTTGATTTAAATCCAAAACCAATTTCGAATAAAAGACCTAAATTCAAGGAAAAATAAAAACCCAAACCGAATTCAAACGAAGGTAAAACCTTACTCGAGAGAAGGAAGAAGGAAATTACCTTGAATAGAACCCTAACCGATCTTGAATCAATAAAATCATACTAGGAGCTTGAATCGTCAAATAATCTTTTTGGAGGAGTTTGAATCGTCATCTGATAAGAGCGATGAGAGTGTCTTGAGCGGTTGAAATTTGAATCGTCGTATGATGAGAGCGTGGGATGTTGGTATTGGGAATTGGAATTCTAAAGGGTAGTATTGATAAATTGTATATCAAGCATATCAGGTTGTAATTAAGAGATTTTCAAAAAGTAGGCTTAAAAATGTTGTACTTTAAGCTTCACATGCTGTATTTAAGAGATTTAAAGACAGTACTTGTTGCTTAAAAACTTGTTTTTAAAACCTATGTTGTTACAATGGTCAAAGTTTGAAATCGCGGTTGATTTGAAATAGCGGTTGTCGAGATGGTATAGCGGTCTAAAAATAGCGGTTTATATAACTATTAGAATTGTATGTATATATATGTATGTATGTATGAATACATAGCATATTATATGTGTTCATTAAAAATATTGTTTCAAGATCAAGACCTTAACTTAAACAAGCAAGTTTCACACAAACAAAATAGGAAAAGTAGGTTTGCAACTAGAATTGTATCGATTGCAGAACAAAGGACGAGAGGAACACCGATTGGCGAGGTTTATGATCTGGAACACGTTGTTTGGTCACGTAAATCAACGATTCATAACCTAATTTGGTCTAAACTAAATAACTACAGCCCCAAAAAAAAGCCCAAAAACCTGAAAAAACCCAAAGTTGAATAAGCCCAACAATTATAAGCCGAAGTTTAACTAAGCCCAAAAAGCTAAAAATCCTCAAGATGCAAATCGCAGTATTTTCACCGCTATACCACCCAGAAATTGTGGTCGCATAGCGGTAGTTAGCGCCGACATTTGCGGCACCGCGATTTGAGGCCGTAAATTTCTTTTACCACCGCGAACCGCAATACCGCCGCTATAGCAGTGCGATTAACAACATGGTTTAAGACACTGGCAAATATGCTTTATAAGGTAGCATAGATTATTTGAAGACTTGTTCTTCTTTATGCAACATTGATGTGCATCTCTCTTACATTTGTATCATTAATAGACAGGATATACTTCCATGCACAAGGGATGCCACATGTCCTAAATGTAAGTGGTTTCTACTTCAGCATACATCTTTGAATTTCTCTTACTATTATTCAAGTTGTAGATGCATGTCCCTCTTTCCGTTTATCGACCCACCATTAAAAAGATGTTTAAGCTTCCTTGCAACACTTAGAATGCAATATCAAAATCTCATTTCTGACCTTTAATTCAAGTTCCATGTTATGAATAATATGCTTGAACCTAAAAATCTCTTTTACTAACCTCTATCAAAACAGCTTGGTACCTATCCATTTTGGTTGTTCATTAATGCGTTTATGGGTCTCATTCTCATATCGGTTTGATGTTTACTTGGTGCAAGGAGAAATGAAGTTGGGGCTAACAAGGAGAATGCAGAATTGAGGAAACACTGTACAAACAAATAGAACATGGTCCTTCTATGGTTAAATGACGATCACAAGCTTTTTATCCAAACCAGTAGGAGTGGTATAAGAATGTTACCCAGTGATTTATAAAGAAGTTGAATCCAATAGAAAATATAATGATGGGAACCCCTGGCTAGAATATTTGACTGTTACCAATAATAATTACCAAGTGCGGATCATGGTCTATTAATCAAGTTTTAACTTCGAAGCATAAGGTGCATGATTTTAGATTCTTCTCCTTGATTCTTATTATCATACCTCAAGAACCTCCATATCTACCACCATGACCATTAAGATCTCCTTCGAATATCTTACTGCTATTCATTTCCCCAAAGCAATTACTGCTAGGTCCTCGCATTATCTTTTCAAGACTTCTTAAATAAGACCTAACGAGCATGTGCAATGACATTTATTACCACTTAACCACGGCTGATAGGAGTTCATGTCCTTTTCTTTTTACTCCATAGATTCTTATGGCGATATAAGTTACTATGTTGATATTAATGCTATTACATGATTTATGACAGATGGATGTTCCTTACATGTTAACAGTGGCGGAGATAATTTGAGGGTAAATGAAAACAATGTTGAAGTTCTTTATGAAGGAGATGCCTCATTTGATGGCAGTGCAGGAAGTTTTCATAGAAGCACTAATAATTGGGGACTTAGTAGCACCGGGGACTTCCTGGATGACTATATTCAAACAAACCGATATGTAGAATCTTTGCAGGGAACGAACTTAACTTCTCTTTACACAACAGCCCGTCTCTGTCCACTATCTCTTACTTATATCAGCTATTGTTTGGAAAATGGGGATTACATTGTTAATCTGCACTTTGCTGAAATACAATATACTAATGACAGTACCTACCTAAATCTTGGCAGGCGGATATTTGATATCTATATCCAGGTGACAATCAGATAACTATAATTATTTTTTATGTACGTTGCACTTGGTTACAGAATTGCTAGCTGATCTATGTAATTCAGGGACAATGTGTTAAAAGGGACTTCAATATTGAAGATGAGGTTGGGATAAGAAGGCCGGTTGTATTACCCTTCAATGCTAGTGTCATAAATAACACCCTAGAGATACGCTTTTACTGGGCTGGTAAAGGGACAACACGTTTACCCAAGAGAGGACGTTATGGGCCCCTCATATCAGCTATATCCATTAACCCATGTGAGTATCCTAGATGTTTAGGGAATGGAAGAGTTATACTATAAATTTCTTGCTATAACAGCTATTTATACAAATATGATTTTATCATGTTTGTAACACACTTGCATTACCAGTAACAATTATGGAAAGCCTCAAAATCATCAAATTTATTAGTGTTCTGGTTCTAAAAGTCTACACAATTTTACATATGTCAATATTTTATGGTATTATTTAAATGATGTTCAATGAAACATTTTGGAAACGTGTTTCTTTATGTCATTTACGATATATGAAGATTCATCATCATGCTATTTATGATAGACTTTTGTCTGTTAACTTTCTTGTGTGAACTATTTACTCATGCTTATTAGCAAACTCTTCTGGGCAGATTCTAAGAAATGTGCAATTGGAGGGAAGACAAAGAAGACAAACAAAATTGCTTATGCTGGTTTTGCACTGGTGGGATTGTGTCTTCTGTTCATAATCTCGGCTGTCCTATGGTGGAAAAGGTGTTCAGAAGACAGAAAAAGGAATGATAAAGGTATGACTTGGTCGAATTCATTTATTTCTTATGCGTATATGCAATAGAATCTCTGAAGTTCTATAGCCCTATTTGTTATATTTTGTTTCTATTTCTGTTATTGGCTTTTATTGGTAGGTGGCAAACTTATATGGCTATCATATGGGAATGCCACATACTTGTGAACTCTAACCAAACACCTCTGTTGCTCACTACCTAGGAAGTGCATGTCCATTATATTTTGAGCTAACAAAAGAGGATCACCGATAAGCTGAATAATTTCGGCTCAAATTGATCAACTGAGACCAGCAATTCACCAGCAATGACCAATATTCTCATTGTTGAAAATTTCATTGAATAAGAAAGGAAACACCATATTAAGGAACAGATGGGGGAGAGAGAATTTGGTATTTCATTTTCTGTATCTTTTTCTTCTTACATCACTCAACTAACAGCTGCATTTCACTTTCTACAACAAGATTCTATCAGCTGAAGTTAAGGGCATATTTCTAATTAAATAACAACTCAACAGAAGGAAAATAACAGACCAGCTGCCCTACTTTAATTGAATTGGCCCTTGGCCTGGACTGATGCTGCAAACATTTGGGCATACTTCTTGGGTCATACCAGCACCCCCTTCTTCAGTTAATCCTTGGCCTCCAGGATTAAAAGTTGGGAATTGCTGCTCAATTTTCTCTGCAGATTCTCAAGTGGCCAACTCGGTTGATTTTCCATATAGTTAGCTACTCTATTGCAGCATAATTATGCTTTTTAACCATTCTCTTCAATCAAGGCTTTAGTTCCCTGGCTTCAATGACATGTCTTGGGGATGGTAGCTGTTGATAGTAGTAGGGAGGGTACCATTGTGCTTCTTGAACATTGACACATAGAAAGTTGGATGGGTTTTTGCTCTAATATCTTCTTAACTAGTTTTCCAGTTCAGTTGATCATCAGTTGGACGAAGATTTCAGAACTGACTTCTGTAACAGTTGCCTTAGCTGATACTCCACTAACAGTTGCCTTAGCTGATACTCCACTAACAGTTGCCTTAGCTGATACTCCACTAACAGTTGCTGCCACCTTTAAAACCGGAGCGGCTGCTGATATCCACAAATCTCATTGGAGTTCCAGGCCAAGTGAGCACTGCCTTTACCTTCATGAATTAAATAGGCTTTCGTCACACCTCGTCATAACTTCTTCGCTATCCAATTAAACCTTGTCGCCATCGGAGGTTCAGGATTTCTACTATTTCCAGCCTCAATCCAACATCGTCATCAGTCCTGAAAATTCAGCCAGATGATAGGAGGCATCCTAATTTCTTTTCTTTGTCAGCTTTTAGTCTATTTGAGCTTTCTCAGTTGAATTTTTTTTATCAGTATTTTTCTTTTCAAGTCGGGAATGGATGATATTCATTTTCCCTCAGTAACATACATATCTTTTGAAACTTGCAACTACAAATGAAAAAATTGACTCCCTGTTAGGAATGGAGGGAGTATAGTGTTGAAAGGTGCAACATATTAGATGAAGCCCTTTATGAAGTTGTGAATCTTTGTTCATGTAAATGATCTGTTGTTTACTGTTTTGAACAGATTTTGAAGGGCTGGAGTTCAAAACAACATCTTTTTCCTTTAAACAACTAAAAACTGCTACATGCAACTTCAATGCTACAAGCAAAATAGGAGAAGGTGGCTTCGGACCAGTTTTCAAGGTAACAATCTAGTACAACGTGGTGGATTGTGTGAGGTCATGTTATTGTTTATGACATGTGTATGAAATCTAAATTAAGTTACGTGATGCAGGGTACATTACGTGATGGCACAATAATTGCTGTGAAGCAGCTTTCCTCTCGTTCGAGGCAAGGAAATCGTGAATTTTTAAACGAGATTGGTATGATATCTTGTTTACAACACCCAAATCTCGTGAAGCTTCATGGATGCTGTATGGAAGGAGATCAACTATTGCTCGTATATGAGTACCTGGAAAATAATAGCCTCGCAAATGTTCTATTTGGTGAGCGTTTAATTCTCTTCTTACTCAGCTCTTTTTTTTTTAAAATGGGAAAGGATCGACTTGCGGTGTTTACTATTTGTTTCTCAAATTTGACGTGGATATTGTTGTAGATATATACCAGAAAATATAAACGTTTATTTGGTGAGCAATTTAAACCGCAATCCCTCTTTTCCTCCACTATTATCTTCTCCTCCACCTCCCTCAACATTATTCTCCTCTGCCTCAACATTCAAGTTCATTTCAGATAACTAATTTTGTTCTCTTCATTTCTTAAATAGTTAATTGATTATGGATGGAGAAACTTTTACTGCCGATCTCTGCCCATAACGTTCAGTGTTCAAATTAATTGATGGTTTTTTAAGTTAAATAATTATCAATGGAATTCTTTTTTCTACCGCAGTTCAGTTTTAAAATTTAAGTTAATTTTTCTATCCATTACTTACTGCCTATGCTGTTAATTGCGGCGATATCTAGGATAGCTGACTTTAGCAAAATAACGGTGGTCAGATTGCGGTTTAAATTGCGGTAGCGCAATTATCGGCACAATTTACCGCAATTTTGACCAATATTTAGGGTCAATTGCGTTCGATATTAACATTACTTTTTTTTTTGGGGGGGGGGGGGTTTGGGTCTTATTTTGTCACTGTTTTAGTTAGTTGGGCTTTATTTCCAGTCTTTCTGTTTTTGGGCTTTATTTTTCTTAAGTTTAATCCATTAACATAAGTTGGAAGAACTAGGTTTCTCTATTGACAACCTGTTTTAGTCTTTAGACTATCTGTTCTTTTGGGCCCTGTTCGGTGATCTCATCTGCTTTAGACGAACACGACCCACGAGTCTCAGGCTCTCAGCTTCTGTTCCAGACTTCCAGCTTCTAGCTTCTGTTTCCAACTTCTATATCCAGCTTCTGTCTCTAGGTACCATGAGTCTGAATTCTTAATCTTGGTTGATGAGAAAATCGAAGTAGATTGGTCAATTAAACTCCCTCTGCTCCAGCTTCTGCTCCCTCTGTTTTTCTGCCCCAATCTCCAACTTCTGAGAACTTTTATTCTTGTTTTGACTTTGAACTTAGTACCTAGAACTTGTTTAATTATTCTTGTTTGCTCCAGCGTCTGTTTGGTTTGTTGTTAGTCACTTACTTGTTAGGACTTAGCTTTGTTAGGGCTTAGCTAAAGGAACTAATGGAAAGTAGAGAAGGGGGTCAATCTTCAAGAGCGTCTGTGACTCCGAATACTACTACTACTACTACTACTACTTCATCAAATACGGGTACAAAATGCGTCAATGGTGATATGGCTTGGAAATGGGGGGTACGGGATGATCCAACCAAAAAGAATAATGTATGGTGTACTTTATGCGGTAAAAAAGTAAGTGCAGGGATCACTAGATTGAAAGAACATCTTACTCACACCGGAGGTAATGTGGTTGGTTGTCCTAATGTGACTAATGACATCAAGAAAAGAGTTCTTGAATCGATGAAAGAAAAGGATAAGCAAAAGCAAGAAAGAAATAGAAGAGTAGAAGTTCACGTTGGAGATGAAGGGGGACATGTGGAAGAGTGGGAAAGTAGCCTAAACGAAGAAGTGAACGTATCAGATGATGTTGACTAAGACGCTGAACCTATTGCTTGCGATTAGCTCGTTTATGAACACTTCTCCTATTTTGCAAATGATATGTTTTTGTAGCATATTATATATATAATTATATATAGTTCTAAGAAATATTATATGAACCGCTATTTTTGGACTGCTGTACCACCTGCTATTTCAAATATCGGTCCCGACTGCAATTTTGTATTTTCACCGCTATAACAGCATAGCTTACTGCATTGAGAATCAATCTTTCAGAATTTAAGATAACTCTGATGACTACTGGAACCAATATCCCTTCATCACTCTGAGTTCCTTGGATGAAGAAATGCAAAAGTGTATCGGCCATGTTAGAAGGATAAGTGTGAAAAACAATTTTGGGCCAATGTCAATTGATGGCAAAGAAACAACATAGTAAAATCACTGGAGCTACTGGAATTAGTTTCATACCGCTAAATAACAGAGTAAAATGACTAATATTTTTATTATTAGAAAAAGAATTGTAGGTATACCTGTGGGTATAGGTACTGGGTAATAGAATTTTGTGCCCAAAAGATCCAGGTACTTTGTTTCAGTATCCATTGTACTCGCAACTATACCCATGGATACCAGTAAGTGTATCCATTGCCATGTCTAGTACCAGGAATATGATTTTGTTTGTTTCTCTGAAACAAAGGGAGCAATTGTTTGTTTACCATTGTTTACCAGTTTGTGATTCACTGTTTCTCTCTTGCATTTCGTCGCCCTGAAAGAAGTCACTCTTAAAGAGCCCATCCTACTGAAGTATCAGCAAGGACCTTTTTCTTTCTCTCATCTGATTTCTTGTTCTCTGTTTTATTGCTTTATTCATTATTATTCACAAGATTTCACATATTGCAGATTCGAATCAAAGTCGATTACTGTTGGATTGGCCAACAAGGTTTAAGATTTGTGTTGGTATTGCTAGAGGATTAGCTTTTCTTCATGAAGAATCGAGGCTCAAAATTGTACATAGGGACATCAAAGCTACTAATGTCCTGCTTGATAAAGATCTCAATCCTAAAATATCGGACTTTGGATTGGCTAGGCTACATGAGGATGAGAACACTCACGTCAGCACACGAGTGGCCGGAACAATGTAATTCTTATTGTTTTTTTAAAAGATCAAGTATTTTTTTGTAAAAAGATGGTGCATTTCAATCTCAACATGGATGCAACATCTTCCATTTTTTTTCTTGCTTGGAAACCCTTGACATGGTTCTTCAATCTTGAGAAAATTGCAGAGGATACATGGCACCGGAATATGCACTTTGGGGTCACCTGAGTGATAAGGCAGATGTATACAGCTTTGGAGTCGTGGCTTTGGAAATCGTGAGTGGCAAGAACAACAACAGATTCATACCAAATAACGACAGCGTTTGTCTTCTAGATTGGGTACTATTTCATATCCTTAGCTAGGTTCACTCGTACTATATATCTTTCTTTCTGACAATCGTTCTGTTCTTGAATTGATTCATTTATTATATGAGGAGATATACAGCAAATAAATGTCATTGTGGCTCATCAGGTTTTACAACTGTGCACACGTGGAAACAATCTAGTTGCTCAATTTTACTATTGACATTATTATCCTTCCCAAGCATTATATCTCAATGTCGAGAATCATCCCAGCGGCCAAAGTTTTGATCTTTCTTGTACGAAACATCTATCCTAGATGTGTTGACACAAACGTTTGGAGGAAATTTAACATCCTTGGGAGAGAGTTGACACATCGCAAGATCCAAGAACAGACCCTCAAGTTGAAACTTGTTTAACATTGATCTACCCATTGTTGAACCAAGTGATGTGTGGACAATTTTGGCAAGACTGCTAAATCCTCAATACTTTGGAAAGCAAGCAGTCAATTCAATAACATTGATATGAGGGAATATTTTTTCTGTGGTACACTAATAGTGAGGTGGTTACTCATTCAAGTGATGGTTGCCATTAATCCACAGGTTCAACATGACCGTCGATCCACTTTTCTCTATACATGACCATTTGGTCTGTTACACCATATAAACCCTCACCCAAAACCACAAGAAAAGAACTACACGTGGAACTCTATAAACCCTCACCCGAAACCACTCCATCAGAGCTTAAGAACAATTGAAAATTTACTTACCAACACCTTTTTCACTTTGCATATTTAGATCTATGGTTAGATTTAGGGGTGTGTATAGAGGGCGAGATAGGGACAGGGGTGGCTAGTCTTGGTTTTTCCTACCTTTTTTTTTCTACTGTTGTATTTACCTGTGTGACTTGTTGGCTTACACTAGTCTTAGCGTTTAGCTTTTCTTCCTGTATTGGTAGTTGTCAGTATTGTGCTTTGTGTTTCCTTGTTTGTTTAACGTATTTTCCTCCCATACGTCCCAGATGCATTTTCTGTTTATTGTACTCTTTGCTTCTTGCCCACACTCTCACCTGTAGCCTGCTTGCTCTAACTTCTATCTTGCAAGCTCCCCCNACCCCCTGACCCTACATCTTTGTGGGATTTACTGGGTTGGTTTGGTTGTAAAACAATATTGATATGTTGCAGGCTTGTCGTCTGCAAAATAATAAACACTACGAGGAGATATTTGACGAGAGGCTGGAGTCGAAAATCAACAGAGAAGAAGCAGAAATCATGGTTAAAGTGGCACTAATGTGCACAAATGGATCTCCTTCAATGAGACCTAGTATGTCCGAGGTAGTGAGTATGTTGGAAGGCAGAACATGCATCAGCGACATCGAACCAGAAGTAAGCCACTATTTTGAAGATTTGAGATTCAAATCAATGGGAGGCGGCCATCCGACTCAAAGTAGCCTTGAAACTCAATATTCTGCTACTATTCAGAGCGAATCATGTCTATCTCCAAGCGATCATTCTGAAATTGTATCAGGCGAGCCAAGATCATACTGAAGGAAACTCAACTTCATCTAGTGTTCGTCTCTGAGTCGCAAAACCGACCTGTGTGTAAAAAAGCAAGAAAATGTGCAATTTTTGCTGAAATTTGTAAATTTAGAGTAATGTTAACTTCATTGTACCTATTAGTGTTACTATATAGAGTTGTGCATATCATGGTCTCTAAGGAAAGAAAAGGTATATGGAAGGAAAACCCATCATCAATATGATCACTTCAATCCCTTTCAGGGACGTTGTAGGTTTTTTTGGCTGTTAATTCAGGTTCCATGGGATTTGTGCAAGCTGGTTTGGATGCCTACAGTTATGAAAAACACCGAAGATGCAATGCACGAGTGGACACAAATGTTGTGAACAAGGTCTTCAGAATCGGTTCGGTTGTGAATTTAAATTACGACCCCGGTCGGTGTAAGCTTTGTATCAATGACATTTTATCGTGATTTTAATCTTTTTGAAGGCTATTTGATCATATACTTGTGTATCAATGAATGATATTTTGTCATGGTTTTTCTATTTCTTTAAAGGTTTGATTGGTTATTTGTGTATCATTGACATTGTTATCATTTTGTTATTTGTTTTAGGATTAAGATGTCATAAATGGTAGTATATCTCAATCACCTTCTAAAATTGTTATTAGTCTAAGATGTCATTTTGTAAATTGTTGTCATAAAAGTCTGTTATAATTCTAAATATATATATAATTATAAAGAAAATAATCATAAAATATGTAATTTATCAGTTATAATTTAAAATGTATAATTATAAAGAAAATAATCATATTTTAAAGTGATGTCATAGTTATTCACAAGATGAACTTTCTACAAAATCTGTTGTAAATAAAACTTATGTCCCAAGTTCAAATCTTGAAAAGAAAATATCAAAACTTGAGAAAGATTTTGAAAATCAAAGAAGGTTGTTTGAAGATGAAAGAAGTTAGTCTTCGAACAAGATCAAAGAACTTGAAGAAACTGTTAAATTTCAAGTTTAAAGAATCTGTTAAAACAAATGAGATTTTATCAGATGATGTTTCAGAGAATTCGTCTTGTAAAGCTTTCATGAGGAATTTTTTATAGTACTTCAAAAGACTTCAATATCAACAGATGATTTTGTGGAAAATGTGATAGATTGTTTTAATGGATGAAAAAGTTTGTTTGGATAATGAAGCTGCTTGTTTTGAAAAGAAGATATATATGATTTTTAGACACTTGCTGAAAATGAAAGAAATCAGTTTTCAACAAAATTAAGGAATTTGAAGATGTAATCAAATCCTAAGGTAAAGAAACTTCCGAACCAAGTGTGCCAGTATATGATAATATTATAACTGATTCTGAAGCTTCTACCTGTAAAGAGTTCATTGGAAATATATCTTCAAATGAGATTGTAAAATCTGAAACTGAAAAGGAGTTTGATGACTTGATGAATGCTGAGATAAGTTTGAATGAAGAAACTGATTGTTTTGATTTTTCTAAAAACTCAAGGATCCTATTTGTGTTGATTCTAAAGGCAAATGTAAAGAAAACTCCGGTTAAGATTTACAAAGGTGAATCTTTTAATAGTGTTTCTCAAAATGTTCCTGATAATACCCTATTATTCTTCAAAGATATGAAAGAGGTATTCTAAACAAAAACCCGAAAAGTTTTCAAAATGGCATGTTGATCATTCTAGCTCTTCTGATTCTGCTTTTTCTGATATTTCATATCATCACGTGAAAAATGTTAAACGAATTTAGAGAGTTAAGAAGTCTTCTGAAGGAGTAGAGAGTCGAAACTCATTTGATTCTTGTTCGATGTAAAGAAAAACAAATTTCTTCGTGATGTAAATTATGTTGCTACTTTTCATAAAATTGATGTTGAATTTTCATCTATGATGTATTAAATAAAACAATTGATCAAATTGTACAAGAAAAAGCTTGTTGTTCTATATGTGGAGTGAATGATTTTGTACTTAAAAATAATGTTCTGAATTGGCATGGAACATACATAATCCCTTCAAATAGAGCAACTACATCTAACAAGGAAGGACCCATTTTCGGATGGGTACCTAAAACCGCGTAATCTGTTTTGCAGGTCGGTCATGAGTGTGATAACCAGATTGCGGTTATATAAGTTGGGGTGGTTTGAAAGATTTTAGGTAAGTAATTATTTTATTTGTGTTTTGTAATATTTGATTAATTGCATATTATATGTTCTCCACTTATGGCATATATATATATATATATATATATATATATATATATATATATATATAAATATATATATAGTTTGTTTCAAATACAACCAATCGTATTTGTACAATCAATCGTATTTGTACAACCAATGCAACCCAATAAATTGAGATATTTATGGAAATGATGAGAGTTCATTTATTAATATTTGAATATTTATAGAAGATATATATTGTTCATTAATTATTATCAATACTTTATATTAGGAAACAATCAAAACTTCTATGAAATCACATATCAATCAAATGAAATGGACGGTTGAGATTGGGTTGTATTGGTTGCATAAATGTCAAGGGTTGTATAATAACCAACCACTCTCTCTCTCTCTCTCTCTTTCTATATATATATATATATATATATATATAGAGAGAGAGAGAGAGAGAGAGAGAAGGGGGGGGGGGTAAGATCAAATGTTAACCAAAGCTTTTGTGTTAACTTTACAAACCATTTCAACCAATCACAATCCATGTTTATATTAGGTTTTTATCTAGCTTACAATTTAATGCCAAGGGTAGTTGAGTATTCATTTTTAATGCAACTCTCATATCATTAATTGAGAGTTACAAAATCATAAAATGCCTAAAACTGTGCATTTTTAATATTGATCTTCCATTTTATTGTTTTATGAGTTTGTGATTCTTGGAGAAAACACGGTAGTAAAATCTTCGGTATCGTTCAAGCTATTATGGATAAACGCATTTGAAAAGAACTTGACAACATGGAGAAGATTAAAGTGGTTTATGGTGACAATCGGAGTTTGAGTGCAGGAAGTGAAGAAAATAACCAAAGCGAATGTCTTGGTAATGGATTAATATTTTATTGTAGTTGTTTTAATCGAAATAATGTTCATTATGATGTGTTGTGGTTTTTGTAGTTCATATTGTGTTGGTAGATTTTTCTTTAATTATTATTACGTACCTAATTCACATGTTCAAATGGAATTCCTTGCACGACCCATTTTTATATGGTCATATAACCGACTTTTATGAATCATGAACCATTGTGTTCATGTTACTACTCTCATTTGAGTATATATAACACTTCATGAACGAAATTTTGTGTCATATGAACACAAGTGTCATTTTTGAAGCTTGATCCCAAATCTTTATATTTGTATAAGTGCTTGCACCTGGTGTTCATATATGTCAAATTGTTTAAGTAATTGCACCCGATGTTCATAGTATCGGGGTTATGTGTTCATATATTTTCTACGATATTCTCTTCCTATATGGCTTGATCATGTTCACAATTGTATATTGACGTATATGTGCATGTGTGTTCACATGTTACAAATGTACGTGTATGTGAACATGTGTTCCTATAATGTTTTTGAATTTGTGATTGGTAGAGGAGATCCGGTAGTAAAGTTTTCGGTATCGTTCAAGCTATTATGGATAAACCCATTGTTCATATTATGTTCATATGTACATTAGCTGCATATCTCAACATTGGCTCGCTCTTGAATCTGTTCATAATGAAAGAACTATTGTTCACAAACTATTCATATTGTGTTCATATGTACACTAGCTGCATATCTCAACATTGACTCGTTCCTGAATCTGTTCATATTCAAATACGTGAGGTTTACAATGTTTTGATGAATATGTTATAACACTTTTGGTAGTTAATGTGTTATATGAGAATAGTTCTAAGTTATACCCTTTTCTGTTATGTATTTCATCGCACAAAGAATGGTCAGGTAAGGACCCTTATCGTACATAGTACTGTCCGATGAGGACCCTTAATCGTACATAGTGCTGTTCGATAAGAACTTCTATAGTTCAAGGCATCATCCGGATTGGGTGTTCATCGCCCAAAGTCTTGTCCGGATTGGGTGTTCATCGCCCAAAGCCTTGTGCGGATTGAGTGTTTATTGTTTATAGTTTTGTCCGGATTAGATGTTTATCGTTCATTATGTTGTCCGAATTGGGTGTTTCATCGCCCAAATGTTGTCCGATGAAGGTGTTTCATCGCCCAAGTGTTGTCCAGTGAGGGTGTTCTTCATCCAAGTGTTGACCGGGTGAGGATGTCTCATCGCTCATGTGTTGTCCGATGACAGTTATCGCCCATAATGTTGAAAATATTTTAATACCATTCCTGGCTAAAATATCAGATTTGATTATGTTTTATGAGGAAATAAGGCTGGCATATCAAGGAGAGTTATACCATGGGATAAGGGTGACATGTCAAGGAGAGGTGTACCATGGGATAAGGGTGACATGTCAAGGAGAAGTGTACCATGGGATAAGGGTGACAATTGTGGAATATGTGTTTTGATCATAACTTTTGTTGTCATATCCATGAGATGCAATAATTCAGAGTTATCATTTCTTTGTGATGTGAAGACTTGGAATTATTACTCTTATTGATATGATAACAATGATGTTATGTACAGGAGGAAAATGGCTTATAGCCAGAGGCTTTCATTACCTGTGTTTCGAATAAACAATGTATTTGGGTTACTGGATATTACATTTCAAACTGTTCAAAAGAGTAAAGATTTGATAAAGAACCCAGAGGGTTTTTGGTTATCATTAAAATCCATTTTCTTTTATGTTCAAATACTATTCTTATTTTTAAGCTTTATTCAATAACCAAGAGCTCTGGTTGATTGTATTTCTTTGTAAGATTTAAAAGTTGAGATTAGAAGCTCTAGTCCTTATGAGCCATAGAAGCTGTGGGTATTTCGTACCGAATAATATGAGAACCTGAGTGGTTATATTCCATGCATGGTAAGAAATGAATTTATAACTCACATTTTTGTTTATGATATTTGAGTTATATTTTATAAAAGTTGTTAGATATTCAAATATGATTTTATAACAGGTTTTGGTGATTTTCACCCTATAATTGCAAAGAAAGGGGATTTCTTAATAGACCTCAAGGTCCAACCCTCATTTTGTGTTTAAAAATATGCATTGTAGGTCAGACTTTATCAAGGGATAATGGGAAGGGGAAATTATGAAATTTTCATGTTATACTCACTTGATTTATGAAGAACAGTATGTTATCTGTTGGATTTTTGGAATACTGGTTTCTATACCAGTTATGTATAAGAATGTTATTTTGGAAATTTTTTGGTTGTAAATTTTGTAATATTTCTTCTTGTATTGTTGGCACCGAAGGTGTACTATTTGTATTTCTTGATATATGAAATACATGGTTATATGCAAATGTGGAACCTGGGGTGTTACATGTGTGGTACTTAGACGCTAGATGCTTTAAACATATGACTGGGTGACCAATTATGTTGATTAATATGGTGGAACAGTGCCGTTTAGGAATGATCATTTTTCTCCTATTATGGGTTATGATGATGTTGTACAAGATAATCTGATCATAAAGAAAGTCTCTTATGTTGAGGGACTCGGGCATAATCTTTTTAGCATTGGTTTATTATATGATAAAGGTTTAGAAGTGAACTTCAAGGCTAAACGTTGTAGCGTGATGACTGAAGACGGGAAAGAGATCTTGGCTGGAACAAGATGTTCAAATCTTTACACGATTGATCTGTCAAATTTGAAGACTTCCAATGCGGTGTGTCTAATGTCAAAAGCCTCTATGAAACAAAGCAGGTTGTGGCATTATGGAACTTGGGTGTGGGTCTTTTGTCGAAATGTAATGGCCTTTTTCTAGATGACTGTCCCATCTGAATTTTGATAGTATAAATAAGTTGGTGAATAACGCGTTAGTCAAAGGCTTACCGAATTTAAAGTATGAAAAAGAACATCTATGTGCAGCATGCGAGATGGGCAAGATGAAGCGATCATCTCACAAATCCAAAGCTGAACACAATACTAAGCGGCCTTTGCAGCTTATTTATATGGATTTATGTGGCCCAATACGAGTTCAAAACATCAATGGAAATAAATATGCTTAGTAACGGTTGATGACTATTCGCGCTACACTTGGATAAAATTCTTGAGAACAAAGGATGAAGCTCTAGAGTTGATAATTTCTTTTATCAAGAGTGTACAAGTGAATCTACATTTGTGGGTTCATTCTATCAGAAATGATAATGAAACCGAGTTTAAAAATAAAGTGTTAGAATCCTTTCTTGAATCAATTGGAATGTCTCACACATTCTCAGCTACCCGGACACCGCAACAAAACGTTGTCGTAGAACGAAGAAATCATACATTGGTAGAAGCTGCTCATACAATGCTTGCTCATTAAAAACTTCCTTTATTCTTGTGGGCTGAAGCTGTAGCAACTGCATGTTTTACTTAGAGTAGATCAATTATTAATAGTCGTTTTGGTAAAACTTCTTATGAGATCATTAATAGTCAAATGGCTAATATAAATTCTTTCACGTCTTTGGTTGTAGGTGTTTCGTACTTAAAGATAAGGATGATCATGGCAAGTTCAATTCAAAAGTTGATGAAGCTATTTTCATTAGTTATTTGACGGAGTCAGTTGCCTACATAGTTTACAATAAAAGTACAAAATATGTTAATGAAAACATAAATGTAACATTTGACGATCTAGCAGATATAGTTTCTGAATAAAGCGGTTCAAAACATGATGAGTACTTTGGAACTTACAAGTCAAATCATTTTGTTCCAAACAATGATGGAGTTGGCATGTGGAGGAATCAATTGCTGTTTCTATTTCTGGTATTTCTTCATCACTCATATCTAAAGAATCAAATGCAATGCCTATTATTAAAACTCTCCAGAATGATAATTCAGAGACTACGACATCAAGTGATGAATCTCAAATTCAAGTGACAATTTATACTATTGATTCAAGTACAGACACTCCAAATGTCAGTCTACTACTGTAACTTAGGTGGTGTCTTCAACTATGAATCCATCTGCTCAGAACTTCGAAATTGAACCGTCATTTGAGTCTCTTCAGAATAATTCTCCCAATGCATACATTTATCCCGATAATGATCAATTTTCACATCAACCATTTCCTCACAATCTTAAATGGACAAAGGATCACCCTTTACATCAGGTTATAGGAGACCCTATGTCTTTTGTAAGGACAAGATCTGCGTCGATGAATAAATGTCTTTTCGCCACATTTCTTAGCAAGATAGAACCGACGACGGTATCTGAGGTACTTAATGATCCTGACTGGATTGTAGCAACATAAGACGAGCTAAATCAGTTTGAAAGACTCAAAGTATGGAGATTGGTGCCTCTTCCAAACGATAAATCCATAACCTGAACAAAGTGGGGTTTCAAAACAAAAAGGATGAAGATGGAGTTGTGGTACGGAGTAAGGCGAGATTAGTTGCGAAAGGTTACAGACAACATGAAGGAGTAGATTATGATGAAATGTTTGCACCAATGGCTAGAATTGGTGCCATTCGAATCTTCTTAGCTTATACAACTCACAAGAATTTCAAAGTTATTCAAATGGATATGAAGACTGCATGCCTCAATGGAATTATGAAAGAGGAGGTGTATGTGTCTCAGCATGAAGGTTTTGTCAATGAATCTAAACTGAATCATGTATACATTCTTGTCAAAGAAATTTATGGTTTGAAGCAAGCTCCGCGAGCCTGGTATTATGGCCTGTCTGATTTTCTTGTAACAACTGGTTTTGATAAAAATAATCGATACAACTCTGTTTATCAAGAAGCAAGGTGATGATATTTTTCTTATTCAGATTTATGTTGATGACATAATTTTTGGATCTATGAACCCTTAGTATTGCAAGAATTTTTCTGATCTTATGGTGTCTAGATTTGAAATGAGCATGGTGGGAGAAATGGATTTTTTCATAGGTTTACAAGTAAAACAACTTTTAAACGGGATTTTCATCAATCAATCAAAAAAAAAAAAAAAAAGAATTATATTTTGAAAATGTTTAAAATGGAGAATTGCACTCCGTGAAAACTCCCATGGCATCAGGTTATAAGCATGACTCAGACCCTAAAGGGAAAGTAGTTGATCTTAAAACTTACAAAGGGATAATTGGTTCTTTGCTTTATCTGAAGACCAAAAGACCTGATATTATGTTTTCTACTTGTTTTTGTGCGTGTTTTCAAGAAAATCCTAAAGAATCACATCTTGCTACAATTTAAACGTATTTTAAGATTGTGAAAGGCTCTGATACCAAGTCTGTCACACCCTGCCGCAGCGGATTCTACGAGATGTTACAGAGCAAGTATGAATGGCACAAGACAAAAGAAAAACATACACCATAGATCACAGTACAAAAGTTACATGGCACGGTTTACATAATTCATCGATCAGTTACRAAACAAATAAAGAAAATTCAAAATTTTAAGTCCAACGAGAGTCCAAGCTTTTGATGAAATAAGATTCCACACACATGCAAGCACCATGACGACTCTTACTTTTGACCGCCTGAAAAGCATGTGAGAAACGGTCAACTAACATCATAGTTGGTGAGTTTACGGGTTTTGATAAATAACAATTTTACTGGTGTTGGAACGAAATCAATGGTCGTACAAAAGTGGGTTTATCCCATCCATAGTTCCATTGCTTATGATATTGCGCATTGCATGCTTAAGATATACATATAGTAAAGGGCCACTACAAAAGCCTGCTGACATAGTTTCCATGCCCCGCATGGTCTGGTCTTATCGCCAACCAGACCGATATAGTTACCAAAAAGTAATTTATGCACCCCCCGTCGCACAATGTGCGGATGAGGTGGGATTGTCAATCCTATAGCGCTATCCATAAATACTACCGGCTCACAACCCGTGAGTTAATATAGTAGTGTTACATGTACGAGGACTTCCCATGCGATAAATAAA
>NC_037537.1:4045964-4047219 GCF_001531365.2 Cynara cardunculus var. scolymus | reverse complement strand
GGGAAGAGGACTGAGAGGAAGAAGTGTTGGGAATAGAAGAGACAAAGGTGCCAAACTTGAGCATAGACCTGTCTACAACACTATCTTCCTGATCATAGGAAAATCCTAGACCAGTCTTTGTCTTGGCAGGGATCTGAGCGTTAATGATCTCAGAGGCTTTAGAAGAAGCTTTACACCATCCTTCAATGGCTCGCTCACACTCAGCGATAGCCTTCTCACGTTCAACAGTGATGGTTTGGTTTACAATAACCTGATCTTTAAGATTTTCCTCAACAGAGGTCAATTCTTTGATCTTAGAATAGCAAATCTTCAATTGTTCATGAAGATCAATATTAAGCATTTCAGCTTTTGATTTGCCATTGAGGGCATTGTAAAGGTCAACTGTCAGAGTATCCAGTGCAGAAAGACTAGGAGAAGAAGAAGAGGGTTCATTCAGGAAACATATCTGAGTAGAAGAAGAAGATGGCTCTGAGGAGGTGGATGCTTCAGAAGATCCTTCATCAGCATTAAAGGCCATCATGTAGACATAGGCTTTATCTTCTTCATGAGAAGATGATTCATCAGATGATTCAGCCCAGTCATGCTCTTCAGCAACAAGACCTTTAGACTTGTGCCGGTTTTCTTCGTCTTCTTGTACTTCTCCTTCAGCTTAGAGTATTTCTCATCTATGGTCCTGAAGGAGGAAGGAGCTTTAGAGGATGGCGTCACAGTCTTCTTCGATCTGCATTCACCTGCAAAGTGTCCAGGCCGGTGACAATAGCAGACAGCTGAAGCCTTGTCTATTCTTTCAGACTTTGGCTTCTCCCTAAGGGATAGCTGAGGAGATCTGCGGAATTTACTCTTATTGGCGAACCTCCTAAATGACTTAGTTAGGAGTGCCAAGGACTCATCAAAATATGTTAAATCAGATTCTGGAATGTCCTCAGAAGAGTCCATCTCCATGATGACCACGGGAGGTAGAGAAGAAACAAAAGGAGTAGAAGCATCAACTGAAGAAGATTCAGAGATCAAAGCTAAAGGAGAGCTTTTCATTTCCCTGGATTCTTTTACAAGATTCCTTTTYAGTTGACGAGATTGCTCATGGTTAAGCAGAATCCCGTATAAAGACRAAAGAGAAAGAGTGGACATGTCATTTGACATCTTAAGACACATGRAAAAGGTGTCCCAAGACTCAGGAAGACATTCTAGAAACTTAGTCAAAGTTTCAGAATTAGAATATTCCCTGTCGACAGCCCTAAGATCAATAAGAAGGCAA
>NC_037537.1:4041023-4044409 GCF_001531365.2 Cynara cardunculus var. scolymus | reverse complement strand
TATATGTATATATATATATATATATATATATATATATATATATGTGTGTGTGTTTATATGGTTGAGTGTGAAAGGAAATTTTAAAAATGATATTTTTTCCATTGCCTTATTTGGAAAAGGTATAAAAGGCTGAAATTTTGAGAGTTACTCTCATTTCCATTTTGGGAAAGAAAGGAGAAAAAGGAATCTGTGTGTTAAGGAGAAAAAGGAATCTGTGTGTTAAGCTGTGGGGTGAATCTGTATGAAATTTGTTGAAGCTGATTCTTTGTTGCTGTGAAAATTCATCTTCAAATTCTTTGCATATAAGGTGAGTTTTTCACTATTTTGATGAATCTGATTGTAATACTTTTGATAGTATTTGTGTTATATGTTAGTAGTTTTAAAGATTGTACCTTTTCTGTTATGTTTTTCATAGCTCAATATAGTGTCCGAAAAAAGACTCTTATCACACTTATGTTGTCCGATGAAAGCACTTCTCATTTTTAGTGTTATCCGATGAGGGCACTTCTCATTTTTAGTGTTGTCCGATAAGGACCTTTATCGGAAAAAGTTTTGTCCGGTGAGGACCCTTATCGGATAGAGCATCAACCAGATTGAATGTTTATTGTTTAAAGTGTTATCCAGTAAGAGTGTTTTATCTCCCAAGTGTTGACCGGTGAGGATAATTACCGGTCATAGTGTTGACCGATGAGGATGTTATCGGCCATAGTGTTGGCCGATGAGGGCATTTCATCGCCCACATGTTGTCTGATGAAGGATCGCCCACGTGTTGTCCGATGAAGGGCATTCATTGGTTAAGTATTGTCCGATGAGGGTTGTTATCGACTAGTTTGCTTCTTTTAAAATCTGTATTAAATTGAGGAAGATATTTTTTCTTTCAAAACTGTTGAGAAGGGTAAATTGTTCTTGAAAGCTGTTTGAGATGACATTGAAACTGGATTTAGAACTGTGAAAGTTCTTGATATAATTTTTTTGAGATGAAACTATTTTAAAGCCATTATTGGCTAAAATATCAAATGTGATTACAGTTTATGAGAAAATAAAGGTGGCATATCAAGAAGCAGTGTACCATGGGATAAGGGTGGCATATCAAGGAGATGTGTACCATGAGATAATGGTGGCATATCAAGAAGAGGTGTACTTTGGATAAGAGTGGCAAGTGTGATATTTATGTTACATTTATAACTCTTGTTGTCACATCCATAAGATGCGATAATTCAAAGTTAACATTTCTTTGTGAAATGAAGACTTGGAATTATTGCTCTTATTGAAATGATAACACTGATATTATTGAGAAGAGGAAAATGACTTATAGTCAGAGGTATTAGTTGCCCGTATTTCGAATAACAAAGGCTTTTGGGATATCAGATATTTCAATTTTATTGTTCAAAAGAGTAAAGATTTGAAATAAAACCCGAAGTCTTTGGTTATTATTAAATTCAATTTTCTTTTGAATTCGAAACAATTATTATTTTAAAAGCTTTAGTTAATAACCAAGAGCTCAGGTTGATGATATTTCTTTGTATACTTTTGAAAGTTGAGATTATAAGTTCTGATCTTTATGGATCATAAGAGATTTGTGAATTATGTACCGAATGATTATGAGAACCTGAGTGGATTGTACTTCCTGAGTGGTAAGGAACGTATTTATAACTTGCAGTTTATTTGTGTTACTGGAATTCTATTTTATCAAAGTTATTGGATGTTCAAATGTGATTTTATAACATGTTTTGGTATTTTTACCTTGTAAAATTGCAAAGAAAGGGGATTTCTCACTAGACCTCAAGGTCTAACCCTCGTTTTCGTGTTTTTAAAAATATGCATTGCAGGTCAGGCTATGTCCAGGGATAAGGGGAAGAGAAAATGTGAATTATTTTCCTATTGTGCTTACCTATTCTATGAATATCAACATGATATCTGGTGGATTTTTGGAATATTTGTTATTTATACAAGTGGTGTACATGAATGTTATTTTTAGAAATTTTTGGGTTGTAAATTCTGTAATTTAGCTTCTTGTACTGTTGAGACCAATGATGTGTTATTTGTATTTCTTGATATATAAAATACATGATTATAAGCAAATGTGGAATGTGGGGTGTTACATATATATATATATATATATATATATATATATGAGCGATCAAATGAAAACCACCCTCATTTGTACAAACTACCCTCATACGTCGATTTAATTGTTTAATCTTATGAAAAATTTTCATGAAATTGTTTAATCTTGTGAAATTGTTTCATATAATACTTTTGTTTGATGAATTTGTTTCATATATGGTTATGAAATTGTTTCATATAATATTTAATAAATTTTAATGAAATTATTTCATGTATTTCTCTAAAATTAAAATAATGAAGATGATAATATCCATGATTAACACCCTCCACAATAAAAATGGTTAATCAATTTCTCATAATTACAAAAAAATGAACAAAATAAAAAATTATGATTGGTTGAATGAAGTTTGTACAGTTTGTACAAATTGAGTGGTTTTTATTTGAACGCTCATATATATATATATATATATATATATATATATATATATATATATACTAGCGCAATGCAGCGAGATACATCTTGATTTTAATATTTCATTTTATTCTTTATCTCAGTCGATGTTATAATATGGTCGTATGTGATTTTGAGAAAGCAATGATATTTTTATTTTTGAATAAAATATAAGTTTGAAGATATCATAAAATTTTGATAAAAATATATCGATATTAATATCAAATTAACTATTTAAAATTCATCATTTTTTGTGTAATTTTTCAATTCAGTTTTTTTTTTAAATTTGATTTAGGTACAATAACGAAATAATTTATATTTGGTTTAATAATATATTTTTTATAAAAATAATAATTATTTATTTTTTTAGAACTCGATAATTATTCTAATTATATTTTAGATTTTTTATATTTTAAAATGAAATGTTTATCCTCTATTTGATTATGTTTATCCGCAGTTAGTTATACGAATTCAAACATCGAGCTTTAATAAGTTGTACTTCTGCATAATTTACTTGTCTTGAATTTTAAGTAATATACATCAATATACAGTACTTTATGCATAACAAAAATATATCGATATTCGTATCAAATTAACTATTTAAAATTCCTCATTTTTTGTGTACTTTTTTAATTCGGATTTTTTATTATAATTTAATTTAGGTACAATAACGAAGTAATTTATATTTGGTTTAATAATATAATTTTTATAAAGATAATAATTAATTATTTTGTTAGAACTCGATAATTATCCTAATTATATTTTATATTTTTTATATTTTAAAATAAGATGTTTATATTCTATTTGATGATATTTATCTGCAGTTAGTTATAAGAATTCAAACATCGAGTTTTAATAAGTTGTACTT
>NC_037537.1:4038716-4040910 GCF_001531365.2 Cynara cardunculus var. scolymus | reverse complement strand
ATTTAAAATAAGATGTTTATATAATATTTGATTATGTTTATCTACAGTTAGTTAGACGAATTCAAATATGGAGCTTTAATAAGTTATAATTATGCTATATTTTTTTATAAATATAATAACTAAGTATTCTGTTAGTTATCAATGATTATCCTAATTATATTTTAGATTTTTTATATTTAAAATGAGAAGTTTATATAATATTTGATTATGTTTATGTGCAGTTAGTTAGACGGATTCAAGTATGGAGTTTTAATAAGTTGTACTTATGCACAATTTACTTGTAATATTAAATTTTAAATAATATGTATAAATAAACAGTAATTTGTGCATAAAAAATCATTTTTAAGAGTTTTTGTCAAATGYTTTATGATATAGTATAGATAATTTAGGTTTAGTAACAAAGAAATTTAATTTAGGTTTAATAATAAATTTTTTATAAAAATAATAACTATCGATGATTATCCTAATTATATTTTAGATTTTTTATATTTAAAATGAGATGTTTATCGAATATTTGATTATGTTTATCTGCAGTTAGTTAGACAAATTCAAATATGGAGTTTTAATAAGTTGTACTTATGCACAATTTACTTGTAATCTTAAATTTTAAGTAATATGCATCAATAAACAGTACTTCATGCATAAAAAAAATCGTTTTTTAGGAGTTTTTGTCAAATGATTTATAATATAGTATAGATAATTTAGGTTTAGTAATAAAGAAATTTAATTTAAGTTTAATAATATAATTTTTTATAAAGATAAGTATTTTGTTAATTATCGATGATTATCCTAATTATATTTTAGATTTTTTATATTTAAAATGATATATTTATCCAATATTTGATTATGTTTATCTGCAGTTAGTTAGACGAATTCAAGTATGGAGCTTTAATAAGTTGTATCTATGCACAATTTACATGTAATCTTAAATTTTAAGTAATATGCATCAATAAACTGTACTTCGTGCATAAAAAATCGTTTTTAAGAGTTTTTGCCAAATGCTTTATAATATAGTATAGATATATCCAAGATGTGGTTCAATGAGAAGTTTTCAAACATACTTATTTTTTTCTTTATAAATGTTATTAAAATCCACAAACAAATATTTTTATTTACATCAATGCATATACATATTTATTTACATCAATGTATATATTCTTTCATTTACATGATTAATATATATATATATATATATATATATATATATATAGAACATATAATGCATTTTCAATAATCTTAGTAAATGATGTGACACAATGAGGTTTGAGAATTTCTCGAATATTAGATTGCGGTGTTAAGTTGATTATCCCACATCGATAGAGAGAAGAAAGTTTCATAAATACTATGAGTACATAAGGAGGAGATGATGTGTTGAAACTTGAAAGTTTAGGTTAGTTAAATATAATTTTCAGCCACCATCTCTTTTAGAAAGTTGGTTATCTCACGTTAATAGAGAAAATAAATTTTGACAAATGTTAGTACTATACAAGGAGGAGATAATTATTTGAAATTTGAAAAGTTTTGGTTGGTTAAATTTAAAATTTAGTCACTTTTTTCTAAATTTTTTTTATCAAACTAATAGAGTTGAATCATTTTAACACAATCTTTTTTTTGCAAAAAAGATGAATTCATTTGTTAAATATAACCAAGTGTATATGATGTGTACAATGAGATTTGAGAATTTCTCAAATCTTTGATTGTGGTGATAAATTGATAATCCCACAATGATAGAGACAAAATAGATTCACAAATAGTATGGGTATATATTAAGAAGATGATGAATTGAAATTTGAAAATCTTTAAGTTAACTCTGACATTTAGCCACCATCTTTTTTCAAAAAGTTCCTCAAATATTTGATTGTAACCTTTAGTTGATTATCTCATATTGATAGAGAGAAGAAAGTTTGACAAAACATTACAAGTAATATTTTAGTATTAGTTGGAGATGGTGTAAGTGAACAAAAAATTTCACATATAATTTTTTCATAAAGTGAACATAAAAATATGTAAAATAATATCTTAAATCATAATTTTTGATGAAAAACATAATGTAAAAAATTATTTTTTATATCAATTTTTTATAAATTTATAACATTTTTGTGGTTTTCATTTGATTATCATCTTCCCTCAAACATACACACACACACACACATATATATATATATATATATATGTATATACACACACACACATA
>NC_037537.1:4018699-4038405 GCF_001531365.2 Cynara cardunculus var. scolymus | reverse complement strand
TGACGATAAATAATATTAATTGATCAATATTTATTAATTTACATTGATTTCGAACTTATAAAATGCAACTTCTCTCTCCATATAATATATATATATATATATATATATATATATCATCAATATAATAATTATAATATTAATGATGGTAAATAACATTTATTGATTACTATATGAAATTTATTTATTGATTTGTACTTTGAAATTTGTATTAATACATTTTTGAGTCCCAAAATACATATCCACAATTTTATAAATGTGTAATCATCAAACTTTTAATTAATTAAATGACACTTATATCATTTATAATTGAGAGAATAATAAATTGTCTATATCATAATTAAGAGAAAAGATGGAAAATATATATTACTTTTTGAAAGTAGACACTTATTTTGGACAAACTAAAATAGAAATTGAGACATTTATTTTTGGACGAAGGGAATATTTGTTTTTGTTATTTGTAAACATCATTCGTCTTATATCAATGAATTATTCTCTATAGTAATTTATATGTATCAATAATCGGTTAATATCTTTTCATATTATCTACAGACTAAGTTTCTATTTAGCACATTTTTTGTACATATAATTAGTTAACGTGTGATTTAGACGTACACTTATTTATTTCTTAATAAAATTCGACAGAGATATCATTCTTTTGTTAAAAATAAAAAACAAACTTCGTCATCAATCAGACAAACAATGCATAAATTATCTACACCTCCGTCGTTATTATTACTCATTTTGTTTAATTTTACAAGTTTATATATATATATATATATATATATATATATATATATAGGAGCGATCAAATGCAAACCACCCAATTTGTACAAACCGAGCAAACCACCCTCATCCGTCAATTTCATTGTTTAATCTTATGATTTTTTTTCATCAAATTGTTTTATCTTGTGAAATTGTTTCACATAATACTTTATTTTTTTGATGAAGTTGAATCATATATGGTTATGAAATTGTTTCATATAATACTTAATGAAATTTTAATGAAACTGTTTCAAGTATTTCTTTAAAATTAAAATAATGAAGATAATAATATACATGATTAACACCCTACACAATAAAAATGATTAATCAACCTCTCATAATTACAAAAAATGAACAAAATGAAAAATTATGATTGGTTGAATGAGGTTTGTATGGTTTGTACAATTAACGTGGATTGCCAAGTAAACCTCCTCTTATATTATATATATGGGCAAATTGCATGAAAAAGTAACGTACTTTAACTTGATTCCTATTTTGGGTAACGTACTTTCAAAACTTCTATATTGGTACCTAAGATGTAAAGTTTTAAACATTTAAGTACCCAGGTAACTAGTTGAAGTATTAACCGGTTATCATACTGATGTGGTATCCAATTCGGTATTATTTGTTGATCTAGTCAGTGACGTGGATTTTTTTTAATCTAAAATTAGTCTTCTTTTAGTCTAAAATTAGTCTTCACTGGGTTACCCGGATACTTAAATGTTTAAAACTATACATCTTAGGTACCAAAATTGAAGTTTTGAAAGTATGTTACCCAAAATAGGAATCAAGTTAAAGTACGTTATTTTTTCATGCAATTTGCCTATATATATATATATATATATATATATTAAAATTTCACTAACTATATTTTATTAACTTTTTTGAATTATTTGAATACTATTTGTTGATGATTCTATTAACAACTAACATATATTTATATAGACAATCTTCAGATCATTAATCAAAGTACTCATACTACCATGCAACGTGAAATTCCCACACTAGTTATAACTAAAACTAAAAATTTATTATAATCAATACATTGATATGTATAAATTATTTATATAGATTATAATCTTACATATTTATAACATTATAAGCAAAACTAATCTTACGGATATAGATTACTAATAGATATAAATTATTTCAATTTAATTCTTTAATTTAAATTAAAATCAAACTATAGATAAAAATAAAATTAGAATTGATATAATATCTTTTTTTTTTTACATTAAAATAACTAAAACCCTTTTTAGAATTATTTGCCAAGAAACCAAACTATGAAGAAACATTCTCAAGCAGATTGAAAACACTTGGAAAAAAAAAATGAAAAATTATCCGTTCAATCGGAATCGCCTATAGCCCAAAGTGGTCAAAATATTGATGACTACTGCTACTTTTTGTGTATTCGTAGGCTAGAGAAGAGGGGTTTCGAGGAGTGTTTTTGGCCAAAGTTACATACGAATACGTTACAACAAATGTAAGCAAATTACAAATGTCCCCCAATTTTACAAAACTAGGTAACACTAATGTGTTTGTGTGATAAATGTAAATATTTTATAGGAATATATGTAGAGATCGCTATATTTGTTTATGCCAAAAGTTACACAATGCAATTTAAGGTTTGGATTATGGAGCTTATCAACTATAAATTGAGCCTTCAAAATAAATATAGCAAAGATGAGTACTTTGGTGAAGCTGAAAACCTCATCAAGGATAAAAATTTGTAGAAGGTCGAAGATATCATCGATGCAATATGGACGTCAATTAGAGACGTCGTCCTTAATTAACAAGAAACGTTGTCCTTAGAGACGTCACTATGGACGTTAAAGTGCAGACTAGAATCTTGTAGATGGGATTGTTGGAAAGAAACAGAGATGTTCTCAGCGGAGAGTTAAGTTTCTATCACATGAACTTTCTATTTGTTTAAGGCAATATGAAATTAAAAGAAATAGAGTAGAATATGAATTTAGTCCCTGATGTTAGTCGTTTGTGACGAAGTTGGTTCTTTATCTTCATTTATTACAAAACAACCCTTCACCTATGCATTTTGTATAAGTTTGGTCTTTCACACTAATGGTCATCCAACTTGTCCGTTAACTAAGAGGTTAAATTGGCCTTTTAGCATTTTTTTAGACTACAAAGAACCAAATCTGTAACGACTCTTTATTTTATGAGTTTTTTTTTTTAATTATTATTATTATCATTATTTATGGAGATTACATATATTACTTACTGGAGGTACATGAATGCATCGACACCTCCGGAATCTCCACCCCATCTACTATTCTCTAGCGAAAACGACAATCACCAACATCGATTCTTGGCTCACCTACCCAAACATGACGCACACCTCCATCTCCAGCATTCGTCGTCGACCTCCAGGGACCAAAGATACGAAAACGCCATCGAGATCTTCTCATCCCCAGAGATATGAAATGTTGTCGGGCCTTGATTCTCCAGCTTCGATAATCTTTATCTCTGTTTAAATGATACACATCTTCATATTTAGTCTTTTTAATGTTCGATTACATTTTTCATTTTTAGTTTGAACTAGATTACGTTTTTTAGTATTTCGTTTAGAGCGTGAATTAGATTTTTTATTTTAGAGTTTGATTTAGGTTTTTACTCCTATTTAATGAGTTTGTTGTTCTTCTTCTTTTGTTTGAAACATGGAATATATTGGTGTTTTCTTGTTAGAATATGTTAATGTTCTTCATTTTAGATTTTTGATTTTAGGGTTTGATTTGGTGTTTGTTATTTTCCTTGGAGAAGATGTTCTTAAAGAAGATATTCCTATAGATGTTTCTAGAGAAGATGAATTTAATAAAAAAAAATTAAAATTAAAAAAACCATTAAGATTAGGAAAATACTAAAAAGACCAATTTATATATAAAATATAAATACATAAAATATAAACATAAATACAATATAATTTAGAGTAAATTATAGGTTTGGTCCCTGTGGTTTGAAAATTGTAAACAGATAAAATTGTTAAAAAGACCAATTTACCCTCATAGTTAATTGATAAATTTGATGGACGTTAGTATGAGAGACAAATCCAACACTAATTGCATAGGTGGAGGGTTCTTTTGTAATAAATAAAAAATAGAGCACCAATTATATAACAAATGACAAACATTAGGGACTAAATTTATAATTTAATCAAAAGAAAGAAAATGAGGACCAATCAAATATCAACAAATATAAATATGAATTTGACATCACTCATTAATTAATACCGACACAAAGACCATACCTTTGAAGGAATTCACATAAAAGTTGACAAGTCAAACTACGCCCATACAACCCTCTTTATCTATATCGAAGGTTTAGTGACTCAATTTTTGACCCGGTCTATGTTATGGGTGATTGACTAAACTAACTCAAAAAATCTAAATTATAAAAATAACCTATCAAAAAATCCCCTTCATTTAGCACTACATGGCGTGTAGGGTATTTTTGAAAGAAAAACATTAACTTTTCTGATCATGTGACCGCTCAGTCGGATTTCTGCCGCTTGACAGTTAAGCACCGGTGGGTGTGCGGTGCTTAAGGGGTCCACCCTACCTCTATTTTGACTCATATTTTGTCATTTTCTTTTATACCATATATATATATATATTAAACATCACTGATACGTTTTAATCCAATTTTTACATAAAAAAATATTTTCTCCAAACTCTTAAGAATCAGTATCAACTGTCATTGAGAAAGTCCGGGCACGTGTTTTGGTAGAGGTTCGTGGTAGTTAGTCAACGACATTGTAGATTATATTCTAGAAACGCAAAAAACGGTTGTATTGTTGTCGATACAATTAACATTTTCAGGTTTAATCAATTATTTAGCTAGAAAACTAAATTACCAGATTTACAAAATCGTTTTAAGGTTAACGTATAAATCTCCGTCATATGTTTTATTCTCGAGTTATTTGACACCGATAATAAGAGACTTTTTTCTAGCTATTGGTGTGGATATTTCACCGCAAGCCCTAAGATTGTATGTTCACGATCGTGGTGCTGAAAAAAAGCAATCGAATTCAAGCCAAGAGATTGTTGCAGTTATTGTGTATGGGCCGGACCACCCCCAAATATACTTCCACGCATTCCGTTTGGCCAAAGTGATTTGGGTTACAATCAATACATACTTCCACTCATTCCATACCAGCCATTCCAAAGTGATGAGACAGCTCCTAACATTCCATATCAATCGTACCAAACTCAGTATCAACTGTTTCAAACTTCACATGGAACGTACCAATCGCAGTATCACCTGCTTCAAAGCCATGGTACGTACGAAACTTTATATTAGTTGTACAACACTTCATATAAGTCGTACAAAATTGCCCGATGTACTAATACCAAGATCTACCATCTGATTATGGCATTTGTATTTCTGAAAATTCTACCGAAAAATATGAGGCCAATTTAGATGACACTGAAAATGCATTTGAAAAATATAAGGTTGATCTTGATCCTTATTATAGGGCTATCTCAGGGGATTGTTTGTATCATCCCAATACAAATAAATATCTTGGGTTACAATCAGATAATAGTGATAGCGAACCAAATATGGAAGATAAAGAAGTTGATAGGGATAATATTAGTGGTCTGGTGGGTTGTACTTCATTTTGGAGCATGCCTCCCCCATTACTAACACGAGTCTATATTGTGAAGCCTAAAGAACCAACTGCCAAATATCAACATTGTAAACATGTGAAAGTTGGACAAATCTTCAAGTGTAAAAAAGACTTTAAACTAGCCCTCAGACTAAAATTTCTTGAAGAGGTTACCAAATAAATACCCCTCGCTCCATGTGATCTAGGTTTGAAGCAATATGTATATATCAAAAGTGCGAATGGCGAATAAGAGCAATCGTACGAAGTTGTTCCAGTTTCATACATTTAAGGACTTACATACATGTTCACAAACACAAGTGTATCCCAATCACTGACAAGTGAACAAGAAGGTGTTGGGCCATATATTGAAAAATGCAATGAATGACACAAGTAGAGTATATAAGAGCCATGACATCATCGTCGATATGAAGAACAACTACAAAATGTCAATTAGCTATATGCAAGCTTGGCGTGTAAAGTGTTATGTCATTCTCCTACTAAGAGGTGACCCGGAGGAATCGTTTTCCCTACTCCGACTGTACTGCTACAATTTGGAAAAAAGCTAATCTAGGGACAGTAACGAAGATCGAGGCGGATGAAAGGGTACGATTTGAGCGGTTATTTGAAGCCATTGGTTGTGTGGTAAGAACATTTTTATTGGTTCTTTGTCGAAATTATATGTATATATATACATTATAATTATATATATATATATATATATATATAATTTTTGCAGATTCGATCGTTCCTGAATTACTTACAATCGCTAATTGTAATAAACGCTGCTCATCTGAAAATAATGAATTCAATTAACCAATCTATTTCTATGCAACCCTCTAAAAATAACGACAACTTGACCTCCACCGTGGACACTGTAGCTCTACTTCAGTAGGTGTCAACGTAGTATATGGAGTCAAACCCTCCTAAATATATTATTTATTTCAGTATTTAATTATCGTTAACAAAGTAAATTATTCGAGATAAGTTGGTCGAACTTACATCGTTGAATTCATCGACATGTATGTATCTAAAGACAATCATGACACAGTAACTGTTTCGTGCACTGCCAGGCACATTAACTGAGAATCACTCTATCGATTCATAAACCATAAGAAAACGAAGCATGTGGAAATGCTTCCTATATCCACGTCTAAAATTGATTTAAATTAAGAGTTAGTAAACACTTTAATTTAAATACAACTTTATTATTTTACAGTTAGTAAACAATTAATTAAAAGTTAACTTGAATGCAAACATGAATCCATTTAATGTGTATTGCATTTGTGTTCTGACGATTCATGCTTTTGAACATGAGTTTTTTCACGTTTTGGTAAAACAACATTAAGTTGACAGTATAGGGACAACCAAAAATTATGACCCATGGATAACTGTGTCACAAAAAATTAAAGATCAATAATAAAATGTACGTAATAAAATTATATACCACAATGAAAAAAAAATAGATCATGTTTAAAAACAATATATGTTTCATGCATCCAAATCCTCGACTAACTGCAAATGTTCATTAGAAACTATATAGTGTGGATGTTGACTGATAAATCCAATGGACACCTAAAACGAAAGACATAAATGAATTGCATCAATGTCTGTTAATGTTCCGAATTTTTGTTGTTCAAAAACTCAGGTAAGATCACTCTTGCGTACCGAACGATCTTCATCAAGGTCTAAAACCCGACTTCTAAGTGACGACTCTATTATTTGATTTCTTCGGGCCAAATTTCATACCGGTAATGAGGTAGAATGCTTTTCAATTCTCCGAAAACGTAAAAAACGTACCCCCAACATTAACATACAATGTGCTAGTGGTGACACCTACATTTGTAATATCAAATGCACCAGCATCGAATCTTGATGTATTGACCGGATATCGAACCAATTACCGAATCATGTATTCCTAAACATTTTTAGTCTGTTTGTTGACCTACCCAATGCCCTCAAATATGTATTTGAAATTTCAATACTTGATTTTATATTCACAAATGCTTTATAATAATCCCACTGTTAGATTATAATATAAAGACGTTACAAAAATAACATTCTTTTTCCATCTTTTTGCCAATTTATTTTATTCTCATAACATGTAAAATTATCGGTTAAAACTTATATTGTCTTATAGAACATTTAGGTAAAAGCGATTAAATCTGGATAGTACACTACATATAACTATCAACGAAAAACAATATGATGAAATATTACTACTTATATATACTTATTAAATGGACGGTAATTGAATATGATAGATTCGGTCTTATTGTACTATCATGCAACAACGATCGATCAATTTGAATGTTGAAATTTTAGATCCAATACAATTAAATGTTGAACACTTGATTATGATGGATCGTTTTGTAATTGAATCAGATGTCTTTTTACATATCTTGCATATCTGGTTACTGATAAAAAGGAAGGGGGGGGGGGGGGTTGTTTAGAATCGAGTAAAGCAAAAAAAGCATCACAAGTACAAGAAGGTCATTGTTTTAAAGTGAAAGTGATAATTAAGCATAGACATTAGACGTTATATGGATAAAAAAGGAATGGTGGGTGGGTAGAATTTGGTAAAGCAAAATCCAAAACGAGAAGAAGGTGGTGAGTGTTTAAAAGGGAAAACGATGAGTATTAACGACCAAACCAAACCTCCAGGAATCATGGGGGGAAAGAAAAACGAGTGAAACCCGTGTGAAAACATGCATAGACTTCTTGTGCTTCTTAGATGCCCTTCCTTTATCCACACCATTTTATATTTATCCAAACACATATCATCAAAAATCACAATTATTTTTTATTTAATTTATATTTCGAAATAATTTGCTTACCCGATAAGTTTTTATTGGGTAAATTGTTGCATATGTTAACTATCTACTCGACTACTATTTTATCTGGTAATCAAAATTATAGTGTTTACTTTTTTTGAATAAACACTTACCGAATAAGCGTTTGAATACGACCGTATGTATAAACACTTAAACTGATCCTTTTAAAATTATGTTATACAAAATAAGAGATGAACTGAAATACGTTCATTATTATGTTGTTCGTCATTTAAATATTGATTTATTCTAATTCTTTTTGTTATATTGATGTATTCTTATTTATAGCCTTATAATATCGATTGTAAAAATAAAATAAAAAACTTGATTTATTTTATGATTAAATTGAGATGAAAGCAGTATATAGAATGATTTGCATGTAAGTATACCTTGATTATGATTTTTCATGTTCTTCGAAATGTTTTGCGATCTTAACAGTTTGTTTTAAGAATAACTTTGTTTTTCTTCTAATGTGCCATTTTGTACGTAAATAAAAAAGTTCATTTCAGATCGATCGTTTAGCAAAAACAAATCTAGTGGGAAAAAGTCAGATTTTATGAGAGAGAGAGAGAGAGAAAGAGGAAAAAAAAAAGAAGTATTTCATTTATGTATTGATTATAATAAGTTTTTTTCATCGTCATAACTATTCCGTTCATATATGTTGAGTATGTATCAATTGTAAATAGAAGGATGTTCATACAATGTAGTGAGATGTATTTCGATTTTGGTGTTTCGATTTATTCTGTCTCCATTGATGTTATAATACGATTTTTTGTGGTACTGAAAAAACGATAATGTTTTTATTTTTTGAATAAAATATAAATTTGAAGGTATATTAAAATTTTAATTTTTTCTTTGTCAATTTTAGTATCAAATTAAATATTTAAAAGTCCTTTTTTTTATATAATTTCTTTAATTCATTTTTTTGTTATAATTTAATATTGAAATCACTTATTATTAGTTTAATAATATTATTTTTTTATAAAAATAATAATTAGTTTTTTTTTGTTTGTTAGAATTCAATGATTATCTAAATAGATTTTTTTACATTAAAAATAAGATACCTATCCAATATTTTATTATATTTATCTACAGTTAGTTACATGAATTCAAACATAGTGCTTTAATAAATTATACATACGCACAATTTACTTGTTATATTGAATTTTAAGTAATATGTATCAATAAACAATACTTAATGTATAAAAAATGATTTTTTTTTCGAGTTTTTATCGAATGGTTTATAATATAGTATAGATAGGTTTTTTAGTTGATTAATTTTATCGTATATATATTGAAATGTTTATACTGTCATTTATTCCTATATTTTGGTTCATAATAATTCAAAAAGATATGAAAAGTTACATCAATTAATGAGCTATATTGATTTATAATAATTAAGAAGATATACGAAAGTTTAATCATTTAATAAATTTTTATTAATCTGGTAATTGCATTCCTTAAACTACGGGTGTTATCAAAGGGCCTTTGGCCTAGCGGTATAGTAGCTCTTGGCCTTCTAGGAGGTCARTGGTTCAAACCTCACCAWAGGTGAGGAGGGTGTGTGAGTTTATTTGTTGCATTTGCCGTATATAAATATTATATACTTCAAAAAAAAAAAAAAAAAACGACGGGTGTTGCATATCTATCGAAAGCTATACTAAAAATCTTGAAAACTATACTGCAAATTGTGTTGAAAACTGTTATTAATATCACACTAAACGACTTGCGCTCATTCAATAAAAATGTGAATATTGAATAAGTGAGATCCGTTTACGGAACGACATAGTGGTGGGATCATTCTATAATATTTGAACTTACCGAGTACAGTGATCATAGTTTGTGTAGTAATATCTAAACATATAAAGTACAACGGTCCATTCAGGATACAAGTACCGGTTATATGCATCTTTTGATGCCGCGTCTGTTACTACTGGTATCCCGATACATAATCCCTACACGTACCAAAACGTATTTCAAGCATTACATACTAGTACTAAAATATTTAGCATTGTTTCAAAACCATAAACATGAAACATTTCTATCATCGTACTCAAACCTAAAATCCTATAATGAAAATTTCATTCTTTTTCGAATCTGAAATCACCATCACGATTTCCGTAAATATCTGATTTCAAAAATATATACATCGTATCACTTATAAATCATATGGTCACAGTTACGATGTACCCAATATCGATTCCATCTTATAAGTACAACTTTATCAAATTTCAAATCTAAACATGCCATCATAATCGTCATAAATCATTGACTTCAAAAACATATTGTTAAAAGTATCTTTTTGATATAGTTGTTACAAGAGTAGAGATGAGAGAGATTTGAAAATACCCAACATGACCCTATGTGTGTTTTTTACCAAAAATATACAATCATTAATTTAACCCTGAGATTTAGATTATTATTTTTTTTTTTTTGCTAAAATTAGATCTCATGACTGTTACAAATTACTCGGTTCTCCTTTGAATTTTCGATATACATATGTGTGTTTTGTGTATGCATTAGCGGTGTTCATTGGTTGAAATTCAATAGATTTAGTGGGATTTGATCAGATGCGATTCAATCATCAAATGGATATTGGATTTTGTTATCCGATACAATCCAATCCAAATGGATGATTGGATCAGATCGGTTCTATCCAATACATATTACTGTTGATTATTTATTGGATCGTATCGTATTCATCCAATATTTGAATACAATTTCAACCAATTACTCCTATATTTTCTTGATTGATCAACAAACTTTTTTAAATATATAATATTTATATACGGCAAATAAAATAAATAAACTCACACACCCTCCTCACCTTTGGTGAGGTTTGAACTATTGATCTCCTAAAAGACCAATGACTCACATACCGCTAGACCAAAGACCATTTGGTTTGATCAACAAACTTTAAGTATAAATATCAACTAAAAACAATATCATAACATCTATACATATATGTTTGTGTGTGTGTATATATATATATATATAATTGGATGTAGTTCGATGGTAAATGGATTGGATCGATTTTATTGGATTCTAGGTTGTCATCCAACAATTGACCGAACCAATTTGATATTGAAATTTTGGATCGAAATTGGATATCCGATTATAGTTTATTTCAAATTAGATGATTTTCTAGACGCCTTATAATATACGTATATATAATATATTTGGGAGAATGAATCAAAATACAATGAAATTTCTATTTAGTATAACCATATTTTTTTCTCAACTACTATAACAAACATTCAAAATTTCTAATTTCGTACATATTATGGTTGATATTAGGTTTACCAAGTTGTTGCTGATGTGGAACCTCATTTTGTATTTTGGTTATGATGACATGGAAAATAAAATGTATTAAAAAATTAATAAAATTTATCTTTATTCTTATTTAGCGTAATAATGAATTGTATTTTCCGATTAGTGTAATAAACTTTTAAATTTTCATTTTTCATACCTATTTTGACTGGTAAATAAACTAAATCTATTAGTATTAAACAAAAAAGAGATCAGATGTACTGTTTTGGAGATGTTGTTGAGGTGTTTCAGCATTGAAGAAACAAAAACCATAAAAAGGAAGGAGAGAAACATGAAGGACGTGAATAAAAAATCAAATTAGAATATACATAAAAAAAAATACTAAGAGGTTGTTTGGCAGTTGATGAATGGTTTGTTGCAAAATGATTAAGTTATCAAAATGATTAAGAAGCTCTTATAATATAGTGTAAAATGAAATATATTTCTTTGGTAATTGTTTGCAATTGAAAATTTGCTACATTAACTCAAAAATGAAAATCATTAGCATAAAATGAAAATCATTAGCATAGGAAATAAATTTATGAGCATTTAAAAATATTTAGAATTTTAAAAATAAAGTTAAAAATAATATATATTATTTGTTATTCAATGTGAAGACTTCAATTAAATAAGACATTGTTAATTGCTCCCGGAAGGTGGTAAGTTTGCATGCGTAAGGCTCAATGTTCAAAGATTGCCTTTCTATGATTCTTTGCTTCTTTTATGTGCTTCAAACACTAATTTCCTTCGGTGGATTGACTTGAAATTTGTGTACTAACTTGCTTTAACTAACCAAATCAACATTACAACAATATGATGTCAACATTACAAGGAGTGAACCAAGATTTTTCTCGAACCAACAACAGTGTATTTAAGAATTTTTTTAAACGGGTACACCTTTATGATGGAGCATGTAGTAAGAAGTTGAGAAATTTAAAAGAAAAAACCATAGACAAATTAAAGAAAAGACGATGGCCGGAACATGTGATTCAACATAGTCCCCGTAAAACAGATTCATCTAGTGGTGTCTCTTTCCCAGGTTCGACTTGAACCAGTAGCAATGTCGGGATGAGACAAATGCCTAAGATAGAGTCTAGAGTTCACCTGGAACGTTATCGATAATACTTTGTAGGAAAATTAGAGGTACAAATGAACCTCTAACATGTTGGTTATTGTGATGGTTTGTGTTTTGCAAAGTCATTAAAAAAATGGTGAGTAGATTATCTTAAAGAAGAGATAATAAACACTGCTCTGACACCATTTCTTTGTCCCAAACGGATGTACAAGAGTTTTAAAGGTAACAGTTTGTAGAAGGGGGTTGAATACAAACACACAATTTTCACTTTTTAAATTCGTTTATTGATAAAAGAAGATCAATATGGAATTTACATATAGTTGTGGAAGAAGATAAGGTTAAGACCTAATCTCAACAATCTTAGAAATAATTTTTTGCATAGAAGATAAAAAGAAGAGAGAAGAGAGTTAAAAGGAGAAGAAGGTGCTTCCTGAGAAGATGAGTCATCTCAGCTATATATACCCATTTCATTTAATGCAAGTCAGAGGGTACAAGCAACGTGGCAAATTTCTAATTGGAGTTTGTCCTTTGTTTTCAGATATGCAAGCTCTTGGGCTCATATGAGCAGTTGTCTTTCACAAAGTTGGTAAGCACGTTTGGATAAAATAAAGTAACTTCGTACATATACTTTTCTGTGTGAGGTATAGGGTTGTCCTTTTGGTGCATGAGGATAAGACACAAGCTAATCTTTTAGAGAAAGAATCATTTGATCGCTGATACCAATTCATCTCTAAAGATCTTTCAATGTTCACTAAGTCTTGGTCAGATTTCACACTTTGATTTAGGCACTCTTGTTATCACTGAATCCACTTCAGATCATAAACTATTGTTTCTGTCTTCAACTATTTTTCGACATTGCTAAAGGTTCATTTGGTGTGAGTTTTATCTTTGAAGAATACTTGTTCTTTGAGAAGTTTACAATACATGTTCAACGATTACTGAATAGACTTAGAGATGATCATTGAAACTGAACAGAAATAGAACACACATATTTCACTATGGAGGGTCGTTATCAAATTACCGAGAGAGTTTGGATCAACACATACCCACTGGTAGATTTGGAACCTTTCATATCAGATATCTAACTTGCATCACTGTATCCTTGGATGACTAGAGGATACCTTGTATAATGCAACCCCATAATCTTGGGCGTACCTCAAGTATCATAACACCCGAGTTATGTACTCAACTCTAGGATCATTATTGTTGAGTGCTCCTCGAAGGTGGTAAGTTTGCATGCGTAAGGCTCAATGTGCAAAGATTGCCTTTCTATGATTCTTTGTTTTTTTTATGTGCTTCAAACACTAAATTCCTTTGGTGGATTGACTTGAAATTCGTGTACTACTTACTTTAACTAACCAAATCTAACATTACTACAATATGATGTCAACATTACAGTAAGTGAACCAAGATATTTCTCGAATCAAACAGTGGTGAATCCAAGAATTTTTTTTAAACGAGTGTAACTTTAAGATGGAACATATAGTAAAAAGCTGAGAAATTTAATAAAAAGAACCACAGACAAATTAAAGAAAAGACGATGGCCGAGATTGTGATTCAACACAGTCCCCGTAAACAGATTCACCCTGTGGTGTTTGTTTCCCAGGGTACAACAGTTGGAGCAGCAGCAGTGTCGGGCTGAGATAAATGTCTAAGAGAGAATCGAGAGTTCACCTGGAATGTTATCGATGAAACTTTGTAGGAAAAGTAGATGTACAAATGAACCTCTCACATGGTGATAGTTTATGCTTATGTTTTGCAAAGTCATTAAAAAATGGTGAGTAGATTATCTTAAAGAAGAGATAATAAACACTACTTTGATACCACTTGTTGGTCCCAAACATATGTACAAGAGTTTTAAAGGTAACAGTTTGTAGAAGAGGAGGGGATGAATACAAACACACAATTTTTACTTTTTAAATTATTTCATTAATAAAAAAAAATCAATGTGGAATTTACAGATTATTGCAGAAGAAGATACGGTTAAGACCTAATCTAAACAATCTTAGAAATACACAGTTTGCACACAAGATAAAAGGAAGAGAGAAGGGAGTTAGAAGGAGACGAAGGTGCTTCCTGAAAAGAGGAGTTATCTCAGCTATTTATACCCATTTCATTTAATGCAAGTCAGAGGGTACAAGCAACATGGAAAACTTCTAATTGAGTGCTTGTCCTTTGTTTTTAGATATGCAGGCTATTGGCTGCATATGAGCAGTTGTCTTTCACAAAGTTGGTAAGCACTTTTGGATACAATAAAGTAACTCCCTACGTATATTTTTCGGTATGAGGTATGAAGTTGTCCTTTTTGTGAATTAGTATAAGACAAAAGCTAATCTTCTAGAGCAAGATTCATTTGATCACTGAGTCTTGGTCAGATTTCACACTTTGATTTAGGACACTCTTGTTATCACTGAATCCACTTCAGATCACCAACTGTTGTCTTTGTCTTCAGCTAATTCTTCGACATCGTTGAAAGTTCTTTTGGTGTGAGTTTTGGTTTGAGGAATACTTGTTTTTTGAGAAGTTTACAATACATGTTTAATAATCACTGAAATTTACAAACACAAAAATATAAGCATTGTGAAATAAACATAAATAATTTAGACAAACTAGTCATTTTAATAATGATCAGATAAATTAGGTTCATTTTGTTATTTGAAACATCATCTGTGTATCCAAAATCATCTTCCTCATCGCTAGCTTCATTATTCAATCCATCATGAATGTCACGAGTACTGACTACTATAGCATCTCTTTAGTTATAAGTCACCCCGTTTAAATTGTAAATGTGTTATTCGGTTAAAATCGAGGGTAAACATACTTTACACTCCACAAATGGGGTCATGGATCTCTGATGAGAGTTTTGAATTCATGCCCGCAATGAAACACATGTTATTGGAAGGTGTCTTCATGTCATATCATGGATATGTACATATTTTGATTACGTGAAAAATAGAAATTATGTGGTTATATTTATGTTGACAATATAAAACGTGTGATTACTCGACAATATTTTCTTAACATGTATTTGTATGTCACAAATTTAGAAAATTAAAGAATTAAGATATTTTGGATCTCAATTAAGGTGGTCGAATATTGTAATGGCAATGTTGATGGAGCACCTCATAGAAAGTATAGTAAGTTTCACTATATATTTGTATTTTGACCTGCAATCCTGGTTTTGTATTTGAAAAGTTTGAGAAGAAGATAGCTTTCATTATTTTAACAAGTGTTTTTTTAAAAGATTTGCAAAACCGGAAATTAAACACTCCCTTGGTTTTGGGTGTGTTACATTTAACCCATTCAAATCCTTTTGTTAGTTCTTATACCGTCTGGATTATATTTTGCATGTCGTCTTTTAATAATTAACAAACCAGTCTATGTGTTACTAATAAACTTTTTTCTAATATAGATGATGTGATTTTAAAAGGAAGTCTATAAAAATTATTTAAACATTGGATACATTCCTTTTGAAGAATGTCAAATTCTGATAAATTAAAGAAACTTGAAGTCGAATATTATTGAAAATCACTTGGAAACGTTTGTGGTATCGTCACGGAAGTCTGGTGACTTCTCCAACTACAACTTGTTTGGTTTGACAGCTAGTTGTTAAAGTCGTATTATCATATGTGCTATTAAACGTGTGACATTTAATAATCAAAATATATTACAACAGGGTAATTTATAATCGTTCTTCTTGAGGAGTGAGTGGTTAGAAAGTACAAAAATACTAAGGTCGCATTCAATTTGGAGGACTGGAATAGATTTGGTGGGACTTGGAATTGAGTTTTGTTGATCCTCTCTCTCAGTGATTTGATGATAATCCCGTTTTACCTATATACGAAGTATTTATGTTTATGTCTTTTCAGTTCCAGCGATTTTCACTGAGTTTGTTCAGTGATCGCTGAAGAACTTGTATTGTAATTCAATCAGCGGCAACGATACTTCAAGAAAACAACACTCACACAAAAAAAACCTTCAGCAAATGTCGAAGACTGAAACTGAAGATTAGAGACTGGCAAGTACGTGATCTGAAGCGGTACTCAATGATTACAAGTCTGTCTACATATGTGTGAAGACTGCCCAAGCCTCAGCAAATGCTGAAGAGACCTTCAGGTTATTCCAGCATTCAACGATCAAAAGAAGCTTACTAAGCACGATTGTTGTTGTCTTGTCCTTATACACACAAAGGACAAACCCATACCCTTTCTAAACGTTAGTACGGTATGGAGCCGACTAGTTGACTCTATTACCCACCAACTTTAGGTAAGAATGTCTGCTCATGAATAGGCTTTTGTATTATTCACTATAGCAAAGGACAAACCTTCCCCTTAAGGCTTGACACACGTTCTAACCCTACCACGTTGCATTAAATGTGCATTTAATGCAATGAGTATAAATAGATGTGTTCTATTTTCATGCAGAGATACTCTTAACCTAAACCTTACTCTGAGCATCCTTGCGTTTAAGTAAAAGAACAAACATCTAATAACAAATACACTCATCTTCAAGAGCAAGTTAGAATCCCTTTTATTGCATTCTAAACAAGTTCATTCCCAGAAAGAACTTACTTTCTTCTATTTATTTTACAGCAAATCTTTTCTTATTTGCTAAGTGTGTAACCAAAGATTGTTTAGATAGGTTTTCTTACATTATCTTTCCGCAAACAGTCTTGTAAAATTTGTATTGATCTTCTCTTATCAATATACATTTTAAATTTGAAAATAATGTGTTTGTATTCATCCTCCCATTCTACAAACTGTTATACATATCTTGTAGACCCTTCGGGACCAACAAGTTTCATTTCAACCCTGTGTTTGATTTGAATGATTTACTGGATTTGGAATCTCATGATTTCATTGAAATCCCAAAAACACATGATTTTGAAATCCCACGAGAATGATTGGTATTTCAAATGGATTTCATATGGTTTATATGTAATTGTTAGGGTCGGCCTTGGTATTGGGAAAAGTAGGACATCGCCCAAGACAGTCCAACCCAGGGGCAGCAAAGCCCAACCTCCCTATTAGCGTTAGAGGCTTTGTTATAAAAAAATTTAAAAAAAATCAGCACTTCTTCAGTTCCAATCTGTGAGCAGCCAACACTCTCACCTCCATTTGTCTACTTGATTTCCTCCTTTGGTTTTCATTCTTGGTTGCACAGGATCATAAGTTTGTTTCTCTCCATCTAGTTCGCTCATTTCTTTCATTTGATTCATGAACATTACTTTTTCTACATGTTATTACTATAAGGAATTAGGGTTTATGTAACTGGCTCGATTCCCAAATGAAATTTCATTAGTATTCTTTTTCATCTCTACTAGATCCACGATTGAAGATCTTTTAAATAGTGTTGATTTCGATTTGTCTTAGCAATTGATTGTAATTACAATTTTATGGGCATGCAACTTCTCGAGGTATATGTTTAATTTTGATCCATTTATTTGTTGTTTCTTGAACTGGGTGTGATTTATTTACCTCTAGGAATTATTTCTTCTTTCATTCTACACTAATTTTTTATGGTGTAAGTTGTCCGGTCAGATCAAAATTCATTACAAAAAACTTGATAGCTAGTTGGTTCTTTAATTCTACAAACCGCGAAACAAAACCCCTACATTTTCTCCGCATATTTCATAGTGTCTTAGGATGTTCTACATCATCCACAAATTTCATGTGAAGTCTTTGAGCAATCTGAACGGAAGGTGTAGGGTATGAATTGAGCAATTTTATCAGATATCCCCGAAGGGACACACTTGTAGAGTTCTGGTATATGGGGATTATCCTTTTGTGATGGCATATAATTATTGAAAATCTTATTTGAAATAGATCACCATTGCTTTAGTAAGGGTAATAGAGCATGTGTTGCCTTTTTAATTTCTCTATAACTTATAGTATAATTAGCTATTTGGTTCGATGGATATCATTAGGGGGCGATTGGTTCATTTGGTGAATGAAAATGATTTCATGCCCCCCAATTTGTTGAGTAGTGCTTCATTACTCATCTAGTATAGGCCTATTCCATTGTACCAAATCAACACCCCTTTATTCTTGTGTTTTCTTGATATATTTTTTTGTCAATGTGATATAACTAGCAAACTATGTATTCACATTTATTCTATTTGTTTTCATGTTCTTTCTAACTAGGTTATTATTGGTCATTTGGCTATTTGCTTACTTTCCTATTTGGTTATTTGCCTATTTGATTATTTTCTCATAAATGTGATTACTTTCTATGATACGCGATTATTGCCAAAATTTAGCATCAAATGGTGATTACGACCTCTAGTGATTTAAATAATAAAATGGCTTTAGGGAACATTGCTCAATTGATAAGTTCCCTAAGGTTCTTGAAGCACACTAGAATGAAGAAACGTAATGTACAAATCAATCCAGAAGAATTACGAAAGCAATAGAAAGAAACAAAAACTTTGTTGAGGCCTGTGTTAAACACAATATTCTTAAAATAAGTTCGTCCCATTATTGTTTCCCAGGATAAAACAACGGCGGTTCTTCTGAACCGTTGAATCAAGCTAGGCCTGGAGATTACCTAGGAAGTTCACACAGGAGTAGGGAAAATAGAGTAGATTCTCGAATGTGTTCTGTTTGTTGGAGATGCGTATTTATATAGCAAATTTCGTAACTAATAATACAATAATTAATTCGATTTTGATTCTTGTTTTAGTTATCAAAACAAAACTGAAATCCAGTTCTAATTCTACCATGAATTCATCAATTACAAAAAAGAAAAGAAAGAAAATTTTAGCAAAATGTGTCTGAACTTTATTTGGTCAACCGGTAGTGCATCCATGTCCATAAAACGTGCGCACACAAGTTTAGTTACCCAAATTTTGGTTCACATTTGCATCCCCCTGGCCTGTGCAAAAGAGCCTTAAGGGTCGTTTGCATCGTGGAATTCGAAGGAATTTGATGGAATTGGAATGACAAATTCCTTTAGCCAAATTCTAATTCTTTTGTTTGGTTCATTTATTGAAATGGATAGAATCCTTCAAATCCCATTGAATTCCATAAATTAATAAATTCATCATTCATTGGCATAATCACCACCCACCACGACCATGCTACTATTGTTCGTCATGCCCCACCCCTAACCC
>NC_037537.1:4000766-4018663 GCF_001531365.2 Cynara cardunculus var. scolymus | reverse complement strand
CCACTCTACCCCACCACTAACCAACATGCCACTACTATTATCGTCACACCCACCTACCCCAGTCACTCACTGCACATCCTTACTACGACCATACTACTACCATTACTGTCACGCCCCTAACCTAACCCCCACCACCATACTATTATTGTCGTTGTTACGACTGCCACCCAACCCCACCACTAACCACCATGCCACTATTGTCGTTGTCATACCCAACCACCTGATCACCATCCCACCATTGTCGTCGTCACAGCTACCACCCCACCGCCCCACCCCGCCACCTTACCTCACCCCTAACCTAACCCTCCACCCCTATACCACTATTGTCGCCTTCATAACTGCCACTCACCCACACCCCACCCCAACCCACCAGTAAACACCATGCCACTATTGTTGTCGTCATACCAACCAAAAGCGTGGCCAAATTCTATCAAATTCCATTCCAATTCTTTCAAAGTCAAACTCTTTTGAAGGATTCCAATTTCATCAAATTTTATTCTGTGAACTAAACACCCCCTTAGTGCTATAAGTCTTACAACCTCATGAATTGTTTCTACTTATAAACCCCTTTTCGTTTTACTCATCCACCTATGTGGAATGACTTATGTAGCTATTTACCCACTTTAAAGTCCTTTCAAGTAGCCTAGTTTGTTGATTAATTGCTCATTCATATGAAGTCTGATTTTAACATTTAGTATACCGAAACGAAAGTATCACGAAAGAGAATACAAATATATGATAATCTACATAATTTGAGATTATATAAGTTCCAAAATTTATGTTCCAAAATGGGAAAACCCCAACATGGATAAAGAACAAAAAAAATGTAAAAACGGAAGTGAAGCAGATGATAAAGGTTTTTTGCATTTATCTACCAGGATAGGATAGATAAGTTACTACTATAAGAACCGTACTATGGGTGCTAAATTAAAGTGAAGTCGAAGTGTATTCTAATTCGAGTACCTTAAAAAAGTTGTATGTTATATGACTTGATTAGGTTTCAAACCCTTCAAAACTTGTATGTTATTTGTTTTCTTGGATTAGGGGCAGTTTTTTTATCTTCATCCACACATCCAAAAACCGTGGGACTGGCTCTGGTAATAATGATTTAAAATATGTTAAAAATATTTGTTTAATAATAATCAATTAATGAAAAAGTAATTTAATTATTTTTAATAATTATTTATAAATTATTTACAAAAAAGGGAATTCCAATCTCATTCCGAATCATACAAAGCAAACATACCAAATATTACAAATCATTCCAAATTCAAATTTCTCTAATTCTAATTCCTTCCCCAAAATCCGAATCCTCAAAACCATTACATAGAACCAAACGCCACTTAAGGTCTTGTTTGATTTATAAGATTAGATTAGATTTGGGGGATTTGAAATTGAATTTCATTTCAATCGTATGTTTGGTTTGAAGGATTTGGATTTGACATCCAATAAATATAGGATTTTGAAATCCCATTAAGTTGGTTGGTATTTCGTGGGATTTCTTACGATTTATATGTAATAATGTTTTAAAACATGTTAAAAACATTTGTTCTTTAATAATCAATAAATAAAAATATAATTTATTTTTATAATTATTTATTTGTTTTTATAAAATATATATTATTTGATTTTGTAAAGAATGGAATTTAGTTATATTTTATGTCCTGTAAACCAAACACACCAAAGATTCCAAATACATATCTTTCGGATACCAAATCTTTCAACGAAATTCAGATACCTCAAAATCATTCTATCGAACTAAACATCCCTAAATTATCAAATGCAACAAAATATAAATAGTATAAAAATCCATAAAACTTCCAAAAAACCAATTATGACGTTAAACAACTATATTCCATAATTCAAGTCAAAATGTCTAAAACCATAAAAGGGGGCTCACAATAGGGTTTTCCCATCCTACATGTCAATCGTTTATAGGCTGAATTTCAATATATGTTGGCAATCCGAACCAATCATAGCTTAGTGTTTGAATTTTTCAATCAATTCGATCAAATCAGTTACATCTATTAGATCGGATTGGATCCGTCAGATATTTTGATCTGATTTATCAACCAAATAATTAATTTTTTCAACCATTTATTCATATATTTTTTCTAATTTCTTAAAAACACTATACAAACATCAAATATAAGAAGATATTATAACAATTCATTAACTACGTATATTTATTAATTATATGGTAATTAGATGGCTTTAGGATGGATAATTGTATTGAGTCGGTCGGTCTTATTGGATTATGGGTTGTCGTTTAAGAACCAACTGATCCAATTTGAATGCTAAAATTTTGAATTTAATCAACCCAATTAGAATTAAATATCTGTTTTTTTATCGGTCAAGTCTTATTGAATCAAATAACTTTTTATACACCTCTAGTTATCAAAATATAACAGACATTGTAAATGCATTTCAAACCAGTAACTAATAACAGATGATGCAAAAAATATTCTACTACCTAAATGGATATGTTAGCATGTGCACACAAAGTTTTACACAAATTGCTACTCAAAATCATCCATGAAACAAGGGATCTTAATATCGATGGTGGTTGGTAACTCTTATTACAATAAAAAAAATTCTCCTAGTTCTCAGCACTTGTTAAACCCTAAACTATGCAATAATAAAGTGTTTCATATACGCGTTTAAAAAAAGACTTGCATTTTTCTTCAACTTGACAATCTTATACACTCTTTCATACAACGATGAAATCACTTTGACTTGCTTGTTTACTTCAACCAGATGTTTTTAAGAGCTCCTCATTTTTTCAGGTTTTCGAAGGTCAGGATATGAGCTTTATGTTTTATGCATGTGTTATGAATTTCCACAATCTAACATCATCAAATCTACAATTCAAAATACTAAAATATTTCATTATTACATTAGGGGTTTTGTTAAATTATCAAAATCTCAGGGTGTAATATATGCAATAATGCATGATGTGATGTGATGCAACAAATGCACAATTCATTAACAAAATAAACATTGTGCCATTTTGGTTCAAAAGCATTAGTCGGAGGACTAATAGCGTAAGTACACAAAATTAAAGGGTGAAAGTGTTAAATTATTCAAAACAATGCCATTTTGGTTTTCAACATACAGTAATAATATAATATGGGGTAAGGAAAAGCTGTGTATATTTTATTTTTGGACCTGATTTTTATATAATTTACTTAGAATTTGTTCAGTTTGGTTAAATTAATTTTTCATGATATTATTATTTTTTTACCTTAAAATAAATGCCATATTTTTATTTTTATTTATTCAAAAATGAGTGTCCTAATTTCAAAACGATTTTTTTCATTTTATTTTTAATTATGACATAAGAAAATTTCTCTGGGTACATTTATTTTTAATTAATTAAAAAATATAATAATTAAACTAATCTAAAACCCATAAGTATTTATTTAGGCCGCAAAAAATATAATTTTAATGAAAGGGTGAATGGAAACGGAAGTACGTTATTTTGTGTTTTGCTAATAAGAAAGAAAGAAAACTAAGGGGCTATTTACTAAATATTTATAGGACGCTTATTGCCACCACTTACTCTACTAATTGTGTTGTATATATAGTCTTCATGATGAGATTTGTCCCAATTGGAAGGGTGATAAATTCATCTTTAGTTCATAATCTGTAAACAACTTGTAGAGTTGATCAAGTAAGCTAAGGAGGATTTGGCCTTGTTGTGTGAATTTTACACATATATTAAATGATAAAAAAGATAGCATTAGCAAGTCGTGCTAGCTTCTGGAAATTTGTGCATTTAAATAATATATCTAACGACTTTCTGGGCTACTTAACACATCACAAAAGTCGCCTCAGGCACTGTTGGACAAATTTTTTTGACTGTTTTTAAGAGGTTTCTTCATGGTTTTTTGATTCGGATAAAATCAATTGGTAGTTTTTCTTATCCATAATCAATTATAAACACAAACCTATATATATATATATATATATATATATATATATATGTGTGTGTGTGTGTGAGATCATTTCATTATATCAATCTCTCTTAATCCTATTCCTCTCTTCATAGAAATTTGTGCAAATTGTTCATGGAAATGCATATCTAGTTGTTGGATATATTTTGTTTTATTGATTAAGCAATCTCGGGGGTGTATTAGGGGCCGTTTACCAAATGCTTACTCGCGTAAGCGCTTACCAAGTCACATTCCTTTACCGTATGAATATGAAAAGGACAAAAAATCTTACCTGGTAAGAGTGAAGGCAAGGATCGAGAGTCTTACCCGGTAAGTGATGGCGACGACTCTTACTACGGTTAGCGCTTACTGGATAAATTGTTGCATACGATGTCGTTTTGATAGACTAAAATCTTACACGATATAGTAAGCGATAGAGTTGAATTTTACCGTTAAACGCTTACCGGGTAAGTGTTTAGGTAAACGGCCCCTTAGTCTTTAACCCTAACAACCTTGATAATGGGGACTAAGAATATCACAAGGACAATGTTTAATTATGTCCTAATCATTGATTGTCTACACTATTTCTCCTTCTATTACTCTCTTTTCTAACAAATTGAGCATGACATGGGTCAAATTTTATCTAGTAAAAGACATAACAAGGACCGATAGTTTTATCCGGTAAGTGAGAAAAAAAAAAGGCTTTTTACCGAGTAAGCTCTTATAAGGTTTAAGATGCTTACCAAAAATCTATTTTGATGATTAAGAATATTATATGATAAGGTATGTAAGGATACTTTCTCTTGCCGATAAACGTTTGACGACAATTTTTTAATATAAGTGGTCTAGAGAAAGAAAGTAACATTTTATTCATTACTTTTTCCTTAATCATAAAATAACTTTGTTCCATAAGTTTTTTTTAATTGTCCTATTAAACGATAATTTAGTAGGTCGTTTACCAAATGTTTATCGGGTAATTGTTTATCGGGCGTCACATATCTTAGTGAATGAGCATGACAAATACTGAAAATTTTACCCCGTGGAAGGCATAACAAGACCAAAAATCTTATCCGCTAAGGGAGGGAGAAGATTTTTACCAGTATAGTGATTACCGGGTGTCACTTACCTTACTGGATGAGCATGACAAGTACCGAGAATCTTATCTCGTAAGAGGCATAACAAGAACGAGAAATTATTTACCTGGTAAGTGAGAGAAAACTTTGTTACCTATTTAACATTTACCAGACAAAAAACACTTATCAACAGTACATTTTCATGGCTAAGAATCTTAACCCATAAGATAATTGAGAACGGTAACTATTATCAATAAACGATTACTTGATAAATATTTATTAAATGATCCCTAAATATTTAATATTAATGAAAAAGTTATGAAATACATGACAATTGAAAAATCACAAAGAAAAGGAAATCATTCAAGGGTTTAACTTTTATCCTCGTCTGATAGTTAATTTAAATATTGAATGTTTGTTTGCATTGATACTTTTGATTGGTTAGGTTTTGTATGGGTTCGTAGAGATATTTTTTACTCGTATTTTGGTTAGTGTCGCATTCCTTTCATATATAAACTGTTTATGAGTTGAAATCCATCAAAAATTTAGAATGAAAGTATCAAAATTCGATGTTTTACGGTTAAAAAATACTTGGAAAAAATATAACAACGACGTGATGTCACATTAGAAGAAGATAAAAAGTCGTTTTTAATATAACTTGTTTTTGTCAATTTTCTATTGTAATTAAAATATTTTAGATAAAACAAAGAGGTGTCGTATTGTAGTGTAAAAAGGAAAGATGTATTACATTTGTATTTGGGGAGGATTTGGGAACTAATAAGAAAATGCCATCATTGCCTTATTAGATAGGTATGTAAAAAGGAAAGATGTATTATTCACAATTTTCAAAGACTTGTTGTCTCGAGCTTGTCAAAGCTTGGTTCAACAATCGCCTCTTCTACCCAATTCATTTAGGATTCGTTGAATGCACTATCCGAAAGAGTTTCCATCTTGGAAACGTCTTGTAAAACTCAAGCCACTAATCTTAAATGAAGTCATAATGACCAGGACGATCCTGATCACCATGAGAGGAAGATCAAAAGGCAAAGATTGGTTGAGTCATTAGGATTTGCGGGTGTTGAGTCAAAAGAAAATGATGCTTTTGAAGAGCATAATGATGATTATTCTGGTGAAAGGGTGACGGGGAGAGAATTGGTATTGTACGTAAATCCAGAGATAGAACAGATGGTTGAAAAATCGTAGGTCACTACATCAGAAATAAAGAGGATACTGGGTATATCAGTTGATTTTGATGATGATAATGTTGAATCTAAAGGTGGAGGTCAGGATTTCTTTGTTAAATCGGAAGAAGAAGATGCTGATTCAGACGATCTTATGTTTGACTTTGAAGCTGCTCTGAACGACAACGAATCAAAGTTTCCTTTTTCGAATGTGCCTATTGAAGAACCTGTAACTGAACAGAACCACTAGTTGTTCTTGCTACAACTTCTCCACCTGACGGGTGTCGAGTCCGGCAAATAATAGAATTTTATAAAAAAAAAAATAAGCCTATTATCTCTAAAACACAAATTGTGATAACGATAAGTAGGGTCGGCCAATACAACCCACACTCAAGTACCTTCTCGTATGTCCGCTTATGGCCGAAGTGGCCCCCACAAGCATGGGAGTGACAAAACTGTAAAACAGACTGAAACTCCCCTTGGGGTACACATCGCCGGATAACTTGGTCCGGACAATGTTTCCAAAGGTATGGCTCGTCCCACATGTAGAGACAAGCCTCTCTCCTAATCTTTTTTCTATCGGGTCTAGATAACTCACCTGGGAAGCTCTTTGAAACCAAATAATTAACGATGTCCGCATACCATGGGATTTCGCCTGAAACGGAGAAAAGGTGCTCATCTGGAAACTCATCAGTGAGTGGGCTTGGCTCTCCATCCAATACTAGTCGGCTAAGGTGGTCGGCAACAAAATTTTCAGCTCCGCTCTTATCTCTAATCTCCAAATCAAACTCTTGGAATAAGAGAATCCACCTTATCAACCTTGGCTTTGCGTCTTTCTTCTTGAGCAGGTACTTCAATGCGCCATGATCTGAAAACACAATCACTTTAGTGCCGAGCAAATAAGATCTAAACTTTTCTAAAGCAAAAACAACTGCTAGCAACTCTTTCTCGGTGGTTAAGTAGTTGCATTGTGCACTATCAAGTGATTGTGATGCATAATAGATAACACAAGAGCTCTTACCGTCTTTCTGTCCCAATACCTCTCCGACGACGTGATTGCTAGTATCACACATAATCTCAAATAGCAATTACCAATTTGGAGGTCGGATGATAGGGGCAGAAGTAAGCATATCTTTCAATAAATTAAATGAACTCTTACATACCTCATTGAAGACAAAGTCTACCTCTTTTTGTAGAAGTTCACAAAGGGGTCGAGTGATATTCGAGAAGTCTTTAAAGAAACGCCGGTAGAAACATGACCAAGAAAAGAACGGACCTCTCTAACACTCGAGGGGTAAGGGAAGGATTTTATGACATCGATCTTTGCCTTGTCAACCTTTATACCCCTTTCCGAGATAACATGACCAAGTACTATACCTTGGTTGACCCTGAAATGACATTTTTCATAATTTAAAACCAAATTACTTTTAATGCACCTCTTTAAAATTTTGGTCAAGTTATCTAAGCATGAACTAAACGAATCACCATAAACTGTGAAATCGTCCATAAAAACCTCAATAATGTTCTCTACATATTCAGAAAATATACTCACCATACATCGTTGGAATGTCTCCGGTGCATTGCAAAGACCAAAAGGCATCCTCCGGTAGGTGAATGTACCGAAGGGGCAGGTGAACGTGGTCTTCTCTTGGTCCTCTCTCGCCACCGGTATCTAATGAAAGCCTGAATAACCATCCAAAAAACAATAGTGAGTACGACCGACTAACCTTTCTAACATTTGGTCTATGAATGGAAGGGGAAAATGGTCTTTTCTAGTTGATGAATTAAGCTTACGATAATCAATACATACTCTCCACCCGTTTGAACATGGGTAGGCACTAACTCACCTTCGACATTCTCTACCACAGTAATGCCAGTTTTCTTAGGGACTACCTGGACCGGGCTTACCCACTTGCTGTCAGAGATTAGGTAGATCATATTGGCGTCCAAAAGCTTGAGTATCTCCTTCTTGACGACTTCCATCATAGGTGGGTTCAACCTCCTTTGCGCCTCTCTGAATGGCTTGTACTCTTCCTTTAATAGRATCTTGTGCTGGCAAAGTGAGGGACTAAGGCCCTTGATGTCGGCGATGGTCCATCCAATCGCCCTTTTGTGCTCCTTCAAAACATCCACAAGCTCTCTTTCTTCCTTCGGTGATAGTGTGACGGATATGATCACCGGAAGGGTCTCTTTATCTCCTAAGTAGGCGTACTTCAGATGATGTGGTAGTGTCTTCAACTCTAGCTCGGGTGCCTGTTCAACATAAGGCAAAAGTCTAATGTGAGATATAGGCAAATCTATTTTAGAGACTTCATACCTTGGCTTTGGTACTTGCCCTTTCTCCATCCAAGACACCAATTCTTCAAAATCATCATCAAGCTTGTACTCTTGGGCAAGCTTCTTAAAACTTCCATTAGTTAAGTCCCTGTCTAGAATCACTTCAAACACATCCTCATTAGATAGATCAAACATAGTGTCAGATAAAGATTTGATAATATCAACAAAGCATAAAGATGAAACATCACTCGGATATCGCATGGCATCAAATATATTAAATTTAATCATCTCGCCATCGAATTACGTGGTCAAACTACCACTATGGACATCTATCTTAGTCTTAAAAGTTTTCAAAAATGGTGTACCTAGCAAAAGCATACCGGCCTTGGAGGCATTTTTCTCCTCCATATCTATAACATAAAAATCTGCCGAAAAGACCAACTCATTCACTTGAACAAGAATGTCCTCTAATACCCCTTTAGGGTAGACAATAGACCTATCCAATAGTTGGATTACCACACCGGTTGGCTTTAGGGGCCCTACATCCAAAGATGAGTAAATGGCATATGGCATAACATTAATTGATGCCCCCAAGTCCAACATGGCTTGATTTACCGAGACATTGCCTACTTTACAAGGTATGGTAAACATGCCCGGGTCTTTACACTTTGGTGGTAACTGTTTTTGCAAAACAGCGGACACATTTTGACTCATATTTATCTTTTCATTACCCTTTAGTTTCCTTTTATTTGTACAAAGCTCTTTAAAAAACTTAGCATATCTAGGAACTTGCTTAATTGCATCTAATAAAGGAATGTTTACCTGATCTTGGCATAAACAGTTAAACTTGCCGAGTCCCCGGCAACGGCGCCAAATATTTGACGGGTGTCGAGTCCGGCAAATAATAGAATTTTATAAAAAAAAAATAAGCATATTATCTCTAAAACACAACTTGTGATAGCGATAAGTAGGGTCGTCTCCTCAGGGACTCGGTGTTAACCGTAAGTCCAAGACGTAACCGCGTGCAAATTCATTAACAATAAAACACTATATATAAAAAAAGGGAGGGGGGGGGGGTTGGATGATTTATAAACAAGTAAAATTTTTTTTGCCAATTAATAAAGACTTTTAGGCGATATACGAAATAATCTAGCAATGAGTATTGATAAATTAATCATGTGAATTATGTATCACTAACCCGACCAAACCATTCTCTCAAAGGATCTCAAATCGGATTGAACACCAATATGCATTGACATTCTATTTGACATAAAACATGACTAATAGGAGATGCCCCGATAACTAGCCTATAATCAACTAATTTAATCCTGTCACGGACTTGGAATTCAATTGTCAATTGCATTAAGTTCATATAAATACCGAAACCAACCAATAAACGGACGCCGTTTATGTGAGTTGGGTTATGCCATCCTATAATACATACAATTAACACACTTGCCAACCGTGTATCGTTTGCTACCGAGAGATATTTACAAACAATTACGGATTCATAAATCACCCTAGCAGTTCAAATCCAAATTAGACTAAGCAAGGGATCCAACTTATGTAATCAAACTTGAATAGGAGAAAACAAATGGGCACAAGGATTGCATAAATAAAATCAATTGATCATGAACCAAATCCATTCTCAACACAGTCACAATCATAATCAATTAGCTACCCAATTGCTAGAAATTAAAAAATTAGCTACTCATTTCCAAAACTGATGTAAACTAACCTGTTGATTGAAACGGAGAAATTGACGATAAACCTTTAGAAATCGTCTCAGAAAACACTCCTAAATTTTGGAAATTGGTCATGTTTCTCCTTCCAATCGACAGCTTCTCTCGACTTTTTCTGCTTCCTCTCGATTTCTACTTCCTCTCTCGATTTCTTCTTCCTCTCTCAATTTCTCCTACTGATTTTCCCCCTCATCCACAGGTCCGTCGCACCTCTCTCGATTTCTTCCTTTTAATCATCATCTCTCTTTCCATGATCTCCCGTCTCTCTCTCTCTCTCTTTCTCTCGATGCCCACGTCCCCCTCTCAATCGCCCACGATCCTCGTCTCTCTCTCACTCGCTGCTGGTCTGGGCAGCAGCCCCAGGCTGATGTTTCTTTCTCTTATGGGCTGCTGGTTTTTTTTTGGCTGTGCAGTGCTGTTTGGACACAACAACTACTTAACTGTAGCAGCTGTTTGGCTACTGTTTCTAGGCTGTTTGGCTGCTGTTTAGAGACAGCATCAATGATGTTTGGAGACAGCAGCAAGGCTGTTTGGAGACAACATTTGTCCTGTTTGGCTGCAGCTTCTGTGCCGTTTAGCTGCTGTTTGGACCAAAAACAACTAATCAACACATTTTTTTTCTCAACTCTAATGGTCTCATATAGTTAGATTAACTTAAATTAAATTGGCCCTTTTTAAGCATATATTTAACATTAATCTCAAGGTACTTTGACGTAAAAAAGGTATAAATTTGGACTTATCACCACCCCAAGATGAAAATGTTTCATCTTCGCACAGATACATTCCTATGTCTGAAAAGGTAGTTTCTCCAAAGTGGGACAAAACAAGAATTAGAGAACCTTTTCTTGAAGACATCTACCGGGATATTTTTGTTCATTCCCTAAGAGATCTTAGCTTAGAAATTTTTTTGGGAATTCGAAGAGAGACACCAACTTATAGACAAGAATACAAGTACTTCATGAACGCAAAAAGCAGGCTCGTTCATTGTGTAAGAACAAGGCACCAGATCGTATCAATCAAGAAGGTTGAAGCCATACAACTGTAAGGTTGTGGTATCCAGTCTTTTATGTTGTTCCCCAAGATGGCAAAAAATGGTGTTTCTGTGAAATTGACTTTCCAAACCCATATCGAGAAGACTTAGAATTCATGTACCATGAGTTTAGAAACCAGACTGTCAGATTTGAAGGAGTTGTTAGAGCATTGGAAGCCATCAAGAGATTTTTGAAGTGACACAACAAATTGTCTTCGATAATCGACGTTCAAATACGCTATGAAAATAATCAAAAGAAAGTGAATATGTTGAATCCTTATCAAGAACTAGAAGACGCTGATGGTTATCCATTGTTTATGATTCTTGAAGATCTAGAATTTGGAGTGGTATATTAGAATGCTAAGGGTGCTAAAATGTTTATAAGATTCTTTCTCTGAGTTGTCAAAGTACAGGGATGGTACAATCAAGTTGATAAAAAGATAACTAGAATCTAAAAGGTACTTGATGATAAAGCTTCAAGGTCTGATAAGTTAAACTTGAGGGAAAGGTTCTTACTGCTTAAAGCTTTGGAGTTTTTCGACGAAAAGATAGAATACAGAATGTTGTCAGAAGATTGGAACCACACCTTGGATTCTGGAGATCAAGATTTTCTATATCCTGAGCTTGAATCCAAAAGGGGCGAATGTTGGATTTGATATTTTGTAGTTGTATTCAAGCCTATTTCCTTTGTAATTCTGTTTAATATAAATAGTTAGTTTCCTTTGTAATAGTTAGGAGTGCTTATCATTTGTAACTTGTAATCTTTGACGATCAATGGAACAATCCTTTGGAAACTTTCTCTCTCTACAATTTCATAAACTACCATTGTTGAATATCATTGTGATCTTGATAATTGTGAATTCATTGATTAATTTTGGAACATCAATCTCAAGAAACTATTATCATACAGTGATTTTTGGTGTATATTGGTTTAGATGTGAACATGTGAATCCTAACATAGATTTAATATGAATTTTTATCATAACTTAACCGTGTATCAATTTAAAGCTCATAACTGAGATTCTTAATCAGATTAAGATTCATATGTGAAAATACGAATCCTAAAATATAGATTTACATGTAAATCATAACATAGATTCATATGAAAATCTTAATTTGTACTTATAAGGGAATCAATTTACAACTTATAATCTTGATTTTGAATCAGGTTAAGATTTATATGTGAATCTTAATATATATATATATATATCATTATAGATCTTAAATTAAAGATAATGAAAGACTCGTTTTTTTTTGGCTTGAGTTATTTAATTAAAATATTAATTATATTTTAGATAATTTAATTTAAAAGAAAGTGTACAATCTATTTAAAAAAGAAAGTGGGTGTTTTCTTTTAAAAATGAGTGAATTAGTGATTTAGTTATACAAAAGTTTTAGAATGTCCCCTCAACTTCTTTAGGTTATTTATATATTTTAAGATCTTTGCTATCAAGAAATCTGATTTAATGGTTGAGATCTTTTCTCATATTTTCAAAAATTTTGAGCTTCTCATTTGAAGCCTCTCTTATATGTGTGTGTATGTATGTATGTATGTATGTATGTATGTAATAAATGTATGCATGTATGTATATGGATGAGATCCTAGAGAACCTCACAAGAAGAGAAGAGAAGAGAAGAGAGAGATTGTAATGAAAAAGATATCAATATAGATGCAAATTAAAAAGAATAAAATAATTGTTTTTTATGTATTTTTTATATTATATATGATAAATAAAAATATATAGTATTTTCAAATAAAATTGTTATTTTGATGTCTTTAGGTCATTAATATTATCGGGTTTCTCAAAATTGGACTTTCAAGGTTAACATGATTTTCATATCAAGTGAATGATCAAAAGGTTTGATTCGTACGGTCAATTTGTGGTCTAAAATATCGATAGTAAAATTGTCTCTACAAAGATATGGCATTATTTATTTCAACAAGTAAAATAGATCCAAAGTAATGAAGTGTCTTAAGTTACGTTTTATGAAAAATGCATGATATTTTCCTAACGATCTCCCAAAGGGAAAGATAAAGAAAAATGCAAGCACGAATGTCATCATCGACAAGCCTAAAAAGCCTCGTTACACTAATCAAAGAGACATATGAATTGAATTGTTAAAGGTTAATATCAAGAAAGATAGAAGCTGTCCTTCTCGGTTCGACTGAGTGAGCTCAAGGAGGTTACGATGCGTGAATGGGAGAATAACTGGTTCTTCCTTCCATTTTGTTTTTATGGTCGTATAATTAACCACCTTAGATTTACTGTAACCGTGTTTTAGAAAACGTTCATTGCAACAAGATACGTCTAGCAGCCCCTGCTAATCCCCATGACTAAGGGTTTGTATTTTACTACCACTGTTCAGTAGTGTCGATATGGTTAAAACATAAATTTTTATAAGCTTTATATGGTTAACATCAATCTATAGCTATTTATCAGTATCAGTATCAGTACCAGTATTAATATTATAATTAGTTTAAAATTTATATTACTTATAAGTTGAATTTACTTGTAATAGGAAATTAAATACCCTGCATTGACGGTCTTCAATGTTACCAAGAGTCTCCACGTTTCCCAACCATATCTTCCACCTTTTAAAAATGTTCAATAAATATTATTTTATTTTATTTCTATTAAAAGTTAATGAGTCGATAAATATAGGTCAAATGTTTATGTCAAAAAAGTCAAACCCTCTGTCCCTCCATAAATAGGGGGAAACCCATATCTATTTTCTCATACTCACACGACAACCGTAATGGCGGAGACAGATGGTGGAGGAGCTGCTGCTGCTGCTGCTGCTACTAACGGCCACCGTGATCTCACCCTCAATATTGAGGATCAAACTCATCATCAAACTTCCTGCCTTCCAACTATTCCCTTTCTCCAGAAGGTCTTTCCCTTTTTTCTCTAGTTTTCTCTAATCGAGCAACCTCTCGTTATCTGTGAATCGATTCTATTCCATATATTCATAAATTTTGAAAAATCAAAACCCTAGAATCGGCTGCGTTTGATCCAATTGTGCCTCTTAAATCAAACTGATTTGCCGTTAGGGTTGGTCAGCGTTCCCACCTAAATTTGGGGGAATGAACTTGAAACAAAACCAGATTTAATTTTTCAAAATATATAGTTATAATGTGGAATTCGTTGATGTGTGAGGTTTTGGTGATTGAATCAGTTGATAGCAGAGGTGCTGGGGACATATTTCGTGATATTTGCGGGATGTGCAGCGGTGGTGGTGAATGCCGACAAGGATAAGGTGGTGAGTCTGCCGGGAATATCCATCGTGTGGGGGCTGGTGGTGATGGTGATGGTTTACTCCGTCGGACATATCTCCGGCGCCCATTTCAACCCTGCTGTCACCATTGCTTTTGCCTCTTGCAGCAGGTTCCCTTTCAAACAGGTAAATATTAGAGAAATTTGACAAAAATAGTCATTTTTTCATCTATTTAAATTAGTCTTCTAACCATTTTTCTATTGAATTTACTGAAAATGTTACTACGTCTGTAATATTTGCATCTGCAATATTACAGACCTGGCTAAAAAAAAAAAATTAATTCCACGAGATTAACAAGTGACACTGTCGTAATTGCGGACCTGGTTGTCGTAATTGCAAACCTAACCATCACAATTGGTATCTGGGAGAATCTGATAATTTTTTTTTTGTATTTTATCCGATTCCGTAATATTAGAGACATAGATATTGCGGACATGACATTTAGGTAAGTCAAGAAAAAAAATAACTTAAAAACCAATTTACATGGATAAATTTTATAGGTGAATATTAACATGTAATTTTAATTTTAATTTCATTTCAATTCTTTCTATTGTCATAATTTTTAATAAATGAAATAAAGTTAAAATCAAAATCTTTAATTTCTTGACATAATACATTTTATTTAAAATAATATTATATTTATTTCAAAAAGAACATTTTTTTAGAAATACGTTTGAGTTTGTGTTTGGCGAATTAAGTTATAAGTTAATCGGTGAACTAATTCTTGAAACTAGAAGAGTATTCGGGCAATGCAACGAGATATTTTGATTTAATTATTTCATTTTATTTTTTTGGTCTTTGTCGATGTTATAATATGAATTTTTGTGGTTTTTGAGCATACAATAATGTTTTTTAAATATAAATTTGAAGATATCATAAAATTAAAAAAATTACAAAAGTTCTAATTTTTTTTTGTTAATTCTTTAATTCAAATTTTTTATTATAATTTAATTTAGGTTTAATGACAAAGTAATTTGTTTTTGGTTTAATAATATAGTTTTTATAAAGATAATAACTAAGTATTTTGTTAAAACTCAATAATTATCATAATTATATTTTAGATATATATTTAAAATAAGAATTTTATCCTATATTTAATTATATTTTATTCACAATTAGTTATACGAATTCAAATATGAAACTTAATAAGTTGTAATTATGCATAATTTACTTGTAATCTTGAATTTTAGGTAATATACATATCAATAAACAGTACTTCATGAATACAATATGGTTTTTAAGAGTTTTTGTCAAATGCTTAATAATATAGTACAGATAATTGTGTTTGATAAAAAAATAAAGGATAAATTAGAGAAAAATATTAAATAATCTAAAATGATATGCTGAAAAGTTATTGAATTTCAAATGTGGAACATAATTGGAAAAATGGAAAAAAAAAAAGCACCGAACCTTATCCAAAATCTATTTAAATAGCTTTTCATAATTGAAAAAAAAATAATTCTAAAAATGAATTTACATTCGTTAGAGACAATTTTTCTATTTTAACAATTACAACATTAATTATGTTATTAAAATTCGTAAAATATTATTTATCTCTATTAACTGTTTAATTTCAAGGATTTTCATTAACATAATTAATAAAAATTTATTTCTAGATCAATCATGTTTTCCGTAATATGTTTAAAAAATATAATATTTATAAATAAATATATTTACACTATAAACCTGAAACATAACTTTAAAAATATATTTTACAAAATAAAGAAGTAAATTCAATTTGAAATTAAAAAAATATATAATAAGGCTATAAATTATGGACGAAGTCCCTCTTCATCAAATTTGATTGGGACCTTTTTTGTACTCTCTACACTAAAAAATTATATACGAATTAAAAATATATATACAAGAAGATCAATAATTGGATGTTATTATTAAATTAATCGGATATTAATTATTAAATTAACTTTGAAACTTATGTTTGTCCTTTGTTCTTAATGTTTGGGAATCTTTACTGATTATATGAAAGTTAACAGTCATACAAATTCTCTGATGATTATGATGATATTTGTAACTGATTATGTTTTTATAAATAATTTTTATTTGTTTTCTCAAAGGTACCGGCATACGTTGCAGCTCAAGTCCTTGGGTCAACCCTAGCTAGCGGAACTCTACGTTTAGTGTTCAGCGGACACCAAGATCATTTTGCAGGGACCCTTCCCGTTGGATCGGATCTCCAATCTCTGGTTTTGGAATTTATTATCACCTTCTACCTTATGTTTGTCATTTCTGGCGTTGCCACCGATAACCGAGCGGTTAGTAATATATCTTTTTAATACTTGGCAATTTCTTTCATCCCAAAAATGCATTTGATATTGTATGTAGTTTTTTAACTAATAATTAAATACCTAAAATATTTGTTAATAATAAAAAAAGAAAACTAAAAATCTGATGACGATTAATATTTAAGAGTAAATTACATTTTTCGTTCTTATAGTTTTTTACAAATTTTGGATTTCGTTCCTTAGTGGTTTTAGTTCCTATGTTTTGTAATTCATTTCTATTTTTATCCCTAATGTTAAACAGTACTTTCAAGAATGAGGGACTAAAATATAAATAAATTGTAAACTACATGGACGAAAAAAACAACAAAATTTTAATCGTAAGGACTAAAACAAAAATAAACTATAAACTATAAGGATGAAAATCGTAATTTCAAAACCACAAAGATGAAAATAGAAAGTTTCAACAAACCATAGGGATTAAAAACATAATTTATTCTTTATTTGGAAATATATGCAGATTGGAGAATTAGCTGGACTTGCGGTTGGAGCTACCGTTTTATTAAACGTCATGTTCGCTGGGTATAATTTCTCATCTTTTAGAAATATAATTCTACCATCGTCTCCATTCGACTATGATACAACTCATTTATGTAAGTTTGAATAGATGACAATTCACAAGTTATCTGATAAATAAATTAAGGGGTCATTTACCAAACGCTTACTCGGATAAGTGCTTATTAAATCACATTATATTACCGGATGAATATGGTAAGGACTAAGAATCTTACCCGGTAAGAGTGAAACAAGGACCAAGAGTCTTACCCGGTAAGTGAGGGCAACGACCCTTACCATGGTAAGTGCTTACCGGGTAAATTGTTGCATACGATGTCGTTTTGATGGACTAAAACCTTACCCGGTAAGTAATGATAGTTGTAATTTTGCCGGTAAGCACTTACCGAGTAAGTGTTTGGTAAACGGCTCTAAAGTTTAACAAAAACTAGTTGATAAGTTAGATGAAAAATGTTAAATGATAAAAGGCCATCTTGAAAAATTAATCAATAACAACATTTTATAATATAACTAAAATAAAAATCTCCAATAATATCATGTGTTAATTAATACAAGATAGTAAAGAAAAAT
>NC_037537.1:3991899-4000549 GCF_001531365.2 Cynara cardunculus var. scolymus | reverse complement strand
TAACTAATAATTTTTTTTTTTAAAATTGATTAATAATTAAATTAAATATATTGTAAAATCATTTAACATAATTTTATTATCTATAAAACAAAATAAGTATTAATATTTATATAGCTTACATAAACATTTTTAGATGTTAAATAGGCAATGATGTCGTGTTGGAGATTCTATTGAAAATGTGTCGTTACTCGATCTATATTTTGCAAAATAGCTAATAAGCTAGTTGTTGTGTGCGAAACTGGATGTCAGCAGCTGATAGACTAGTTATGTTTGGTAAAAATTAACTGATAAATTAGATGACAATGAACTAAAAGAATGTGTTTAAAATGATCTTCTTCAATTTCTTGTCTTTTTGTTTGTTTGGTTAACATTTGGTTTGTTATGGCAGGCCGATATCAGGGGCATCGATGAACCCTGCAAGGAGTTTAGGTCCAGCCATTGTGTCAAGCCAATACAAAAGCATATGGATTTACATGTTGGGTCCAATCGCTGGAGCCATTGCTGGGGCATGGGTCTACAACATCATACGGTTCACCGATAAGCCGTTACGCGAGATCACCAAGAGTGCATCATTCCTTCGATACGCCGGTAGCCGTAATGGATCTAAAAGATGATTTCTAGTACTCTTACTTTGTGCATACATGTTTATGTCTGCATGCATTCGAATGTTCGGTTTAGTTTGTACAACTATTTATGCATGAAATACAACTTATAAATGGAAATGCCAGTATAAGAAATTTTTTATTTGATAAAATAGATGGGATAATCAATCTAAATGTTGCCGATCGGACTATTTATCTATTGTGAATGAGAGGTGAAATTAAGTATGTTTACTCGATACCAAAATGAGAAATTTATGTTGAATGAATAGTAAGTCACTTGAGATGTGTCGAACAGTGGTGAAACTATAAAACAACAAAAATCGAGAGGTGGAATATTGTGGACTTCTACAGACGCTCATGAGGCCACTTTCGTGTCTTGAAGTCAGTTTTTGTTCTACTAATTCGACATAAATAATTTTGGGATATCTGACACGCTTGTGTTACATAAAGGGGCACAATTGTGCTAAAGTATAAATTCGAATTTCCATGTTTATAACATTAGTATTGTGTTGGGACTCACTTAGGTTGTTATATAAATACAACCCCTGTGTTTCCACGTCATTATCATGAAACTGGAGAGAAACATTTGAATCACAAAAGTGATATTGATTTGTAATCTTCCTTTCGGTTTTGGTTTCTCTTTGCCTAGTAAAAATCCTTATATAGATGTAACTATGTTCTGATGTTGTAATCACGTTAATGAATGAGTTATTTACGTTTTCTTTATTCGTTTATTATGTATTTCGCTTGACATCTTTGTTCTCGTTTTTCAATCCCTTTGTTTGGCAATCGTTCATTGGTAAATGTCACACATTTGTTCTTGTTTTCTAATAAAGCTTGTAACGTTATCATTTTGCCATTGTGTAACTCCGTAATTCTGTTGTTTCCATTAATTTAATTTAGAGTACCGTCGAATCTCTTTAGTTGTTACTTCGGAATTTTTGGCTTTTGAGCGTAAGTATTACCTTACGATATCTTTACCTCGATTTGAGAATTTAAAAGTTGAAATTTAAGGAGTTTTGAGGTTCGAGGTTCGAGGTGACTTATCGGCAGCTCAAGTAGCACAGAATGTAGCCTAAGCTACTAGAATCTTTGGGGCAACCAAAATAAAATATCAGACGGCCTACCGGGCAACTTTAACCACATGGGTAGGCGCCCCACTCCCTGCCCAAGGGTTGCACGAGCTATCGATTGAAGTAATCGGGCGACCCTGGCTAGGGCCTAAAGTCGCCTCAAGGGCCGCATTGGGCATGTCAGGAGCCTAAGTCTAGCCGATCAGCTTCATCCCCTCATTCTCTCACTTCTCTTTACTCTTACACCTACCACTCCTCTCTCATTTATTTCAGTGGGGAAATTCATTTAAGGCATATTTCAAGGTCTTCCTAAGTCTTAAAAGCTCTAAAATTCAAGAGTGTTAATGGGGAATTTCAAGCTTCAAGATCTCCTCCTCAATCTAGGGTTTTAGCTTGGTTTTTAGGTTTTGTCTAAATGTAGCTATGTGAGTACATTCCAGTCCTTCGTTTTATATATATTGACGGGTGTCGAGTCCGAAAATAATAAAGAATATAAATAAAGCCTATTACCTCTAAAACAAAACTTGTGATAGTGATAAGTAGGGTCGTCTCCTTAGTAACTCGGTGTTAACCGTAAGTCCAAGACGTAACCACGTGCAAGATTATCGAAGGCATTAAATAAAATGAGGGGGGTTTGGATGATTGATAAATAGCCTAAATATGCAAAACAAATTGAAGATCGCAAATCATACAGCAAATCAAGAACAAATCATAAAACAGATTGAGAGATGAAGAAGATGATCCAAGAACTTGAAGAACCGGTCGTTTCTCTTATTCATGAAAGCAGTAAACTACAAACACTCTCAATCAGTCGACTCTCATGTGAAGAATTACAAAATGATCTCACTCTAATTCTAAGCCCATGTCACATATTTATAGGTGACATTTACAAGTTAAAGCCTAATGCCCTTAAGCCCAATTACATGAATATTACAATATAATACAAAGTAAAGGACTTTATAAAACTTTCAAATACTTAGGACTATTTTAGTCCTTACAATCTCCCCCCAAAGTTTTATAAAGTAAGCATCTCTTGAAAGCTTCAAGTCTTCTCCCCCCTGCTTTCTTTAAGAAGACTTTGGTGTGCCCGACATTCATGTAATCTTCAAGCTCCCCCCTAAAGATAACTCTTACTCTTCAATATCAACTATAAGATAAGATTCAATGTGAATTCAACACCACCGATTGCTCAAAGTACAACTATAACTGCAGACAACTCAACACAGTCCGTAACCTCAGAACTATTGCTGACACCCAAGCAATTAATTCATCCAACTTTGTGAATAGAAAATAGTGTGAGTTTCGTGACATTCTAGTGCAACCAGTCTTATGACAAAAAAATCTTTCAAATAAGCATGAGTTGAATAGGCATTCAACTAAAGAACTTATTATGATCATCTTACCAATTGGGGTAACACCATCAGCTTGAATAACCAAAGCAAACACCTTTAACATTAAGAATCGGAGAGAAGAATCAACATTAAGCACATATCTTCACAACAAGTCAACCCATATAGATAAGCCGATCTCCTTCAAACTTTCAGATAATTGAATAATCAGAATCAGATCCAAATATCCCAACCAGAAGAATGATTATAAGCACTCATAACTCTTAAATAACAACCATAACATCGGAACAATGATTGTAGACTATCAAACCTCTAATTGATCATGTCAGATTAATGACTGAGAACACTCAAAGATCTAATAAATTCCAAAATCTTTAGAACACTGATTGCAAACCTTCAAGACCTCTGATTGATCATGTTAAAAGAAATGAGTGAAGACACTCAATGGTCTAGCCTCTTGTAGAAAAACTCTAGAATAACGATTGCAGATACTCAAACTCTAGCTAGTCCAATCAAATACAGATACCAATGATACAGTTCTGAAATCTATTCAAATCTGGCTTTAAACAATAAACTCCAAATAGGTTGACCAAAAAGTTAAACTTTGACTCAAAAAGTCAATGTTGAAAAACTTGATGTTTGATGCTCTTAAAGGCAAAATTGATAAAATACCACCTTAATCATTAAGAACAAGGAGATCTAGGCAAAAAAATCCATTAAGTACACGATTTAAGCACAAAGATTCGAATTTGAACAAGTACTCTGGATGATGAGCAATGAGCACAAAATGTGGTATCTCATCGCCCATGCCTTAGGCAGAGAGGGCATGAACTCTTAGTTTATTGCCCGCGCCCTGGCCGATGATCAAGGTTAGTGCTCAAGCCTTGGGCGGATACAACTAACTTCCTTATTCATCGCTCAACATATAAGGTTCAACGCATGAAGCTTTGGCCGATGAGAGGGTTATTGGACAACATTATCGATCAAGAGAAATAACAAGGAAAACTGTATATGTAATGTCATAGCCCACCAAGACACTTCATCGCTTTGTGTGTTGGGCAATAAGGACCCTTATCGCTCAACACATTGAGCGGATAACAATCACTAAAACCCAGACCTGGACGATGAGCAAGCTTTATCTGGCAAGCTTTATGCGATGAGCATGCTTTATTGCTCAAAACAGGCAAAAATTCATCCAAGTCAAACATATATCGCTAAACACAATTTTCAAAGCCAAGTCACCAACAAACACATTCTGGCCGATGAACAATCTTACATCGCTCAATCTAGCTTCAAATCTTCAATGGGCGATGAAAACCCCTTTATCGCTCATCAAGAACATTCATCGAGCAATGAAGATGAATCTGACAGTATCAAAGTATAGAGTTCGACTAAGATCATCAAATTAATCAAAATTCATCAAATAAACTCCAATTTGATGATTAAAATAAGTTCGAATCCACCAAAAAGTAATTCCTTTGAAAGGAATTTGATCAAAACATTGAAATCAATGGTGAATTATGATCTTGTAAGCACAAAATGTCGAACATGAAGTCTAAGGTTCATACGAGTACTGTTCCATTGAACAAAATAATAAAAATTGCTAGAATCTGATGCTGACTGAATGATCAGATAAATAATGATTAATCGATTCTGCTCTGATACCAATTGAGAGTCCCATTTCATACAGCAAATCTAGAACAAATTGTAAAACATATTGAGAGATGAAGAAGATAATCCAAGAACTTGAAGAACCGTCTATTTCTCTTATTCATGAAAGAGTAAACTACAAACACTCTCAATCAATCGACTCTCATGTGAATGGAATACAGAATGAACTAATGAATTAACAATTCTAATTGTAAGCCTATGTCACCTATTTACAGATGACATTTACATTGAAAGCCCAATACCCTTAAACCCAATTACAATGATATTACAATACAATACAAAGTAAAGGACTTTATAAAACTTTCAAAATACTTAGGACTATTTTAGTCCTAACACAAATTGAGAAATTTAAATAATAATAAGAAAAGCTCTGGTAGTAAGCAAACACACTTTTCATTGGACGATATATCATAGACTTGTACTGAAGTATACTTTCATGTCAATTCAGAATAACTCAAATGTTGATACAAATCAATGCTCAGTTTGCCATAAAAAATCAACTAGCACGACTGCACGAGTAGCTCGAAAACCAGTCCCTATCCAACTAGTCGGAACCAACCACAGATTTGGTAACAACTGATAAATGCATTAAGATTTAGCAAACACCATTCCTAGCTAATATTTAAATGCCAAATACTAAGACTAGAATATGAAAACTTGTAATGTTAAACAATTAACCAAACATGTCAATCAGAACATTACTTGCTACAATCACGAAACGAGAAACAATTACGGATTCCTAGTTTCGTTTAGCAAATCAAAATCAGATTATATAAAATAGGGGATCCTACCTAAATCAAAAAGCCGAGTAAGATTCAACTTTACAGTCAAAGTTTGCATATATGAAATGACACTAAATTGAAATCAAGTCTCATCACCATCCGATTGAAGTGTTTACTTGCTCACTACTAGAATAAGGAATTAGTTGCTCATGCTTAGAACTAAAAACTTACAAAAGGATTGAAATGTAGGAATTGATGAAGAACCCTGAAATTTGTCTTCAAAATCGCTTCCCAAAATATGGAAATCGGCTTCCCAAAATCTGGTTCTCGTCCCTATCTCTAATCGACAGTTTCTGCGATCCTCTCTTGATTTATGTCCTCGTCTCCGGTCTCGATCTCTCCTTCTGGTTCTGCCCTTTCTCCCTCAACAGCTTCCAGTTCTGCTCCCTCTCTTCATCTCGATTCTAGTTCTGCTTCCTTTCTTCTTCAATCTTCTGTTCTGCTCCCTACTCAACTTCCAGTTCTGCTTGAAGGAAACTGCTTCTGGTTCTGTCCTCCCGGTTCTCCTTGTCCTATCTCGATCGACAGTTCTTTTTCCAAACGATCCAAGAAAACTGCCAGACATGCCTGCGATCTTGGGCTGCCGCTGTTGGGCAACTGCTGTTTCTTTTGACGTTTTGAAGCTTGCTATTGGGTTGCTGGAATGGACTGCTTTTTTTGTTTCCTTTTATCCTTTAGGCCTGTGTTATGGGTTGTTATTTTTATAAGACTCTGCCATCACCACATGATTTTGTTTTAGGCTCCCTTTTTTTCTCTTTTTTTTTTCACACCTGCTTCCACATGATGACCAAAAACAAATGATCAAATTGTCTTTTTTTTAAATGGCCTCATATAATTAAATATCAACTTAAATTAAATTGGTCATTTTTAAGCATCTATTTAACATTAATTGCAAGGTAACTTTGACATAAAAATGTATAAATTTTGGTACTTATCAAATTCCCCCACACTTAGATCATTATCCATCTCCGACAAAGACTTAAGCTAATACGTGGTGTAAAAATCGAATCTAACGAGAGTGTCAAAACATATAGCATATTATGAGTTAAGATTTTCAACAAAGCATTGAAAAAAGGGTACACACGCAGTCAAGTAGACACAAGCTAGTCTCGAGAACTATCACGAATGGGATTAACAAAACAACACTCAATTCACTCATTGGGGCTAAAGTGTATCGCTCAAACAGTCACTACACTAGCATGTACCTACCCCATATGCTTGAAAAGTCTCTCGCTCTCCATTACTTGGATAAAATACATGCTAAAAAATCAAAAGGTCTTTTATGGGTGTAATGTAAAATAAGGCTATGGGTAAGGTAGAGATATATATATTAGAAAAGAGTGACTAAGGACCTTACACCAAATGAAGGACCCGATTACCATGTAAATTTCATTCCACAAAGAATTCGTCATGTATATCTTTGAAGTACATTTCCCTTTGGGTGATAGGGAATAAAGATGATTTAAGCTTATTCAACCTCATCATTATTTGATTATCGTCTTTGGTTTCTTTATTTCTTTGGTCGACGTATTTTTCTTTTTCTTTTCATTCATTTTTCTGCATTCACTTTTTTTTTTTAAACATATAAATTTCACTTTAGAGCATATAAGGATACCAGGGTCACTCCATTAGTGATTGGTCAGGTAAGTCGTGTTTGGATTGGTTTATGTGGGTGACAAAAAAATAGGCAAGTCTCAAAGTAGTGTGCAAAAAGGTAAAAATAACATAAAGGTAGGCTTAAGGCTAATGGGTTAACATAAAAATGATCAAATGATGGCCTTTATCATATTTATTAGCATGTAAATATCATGTAGTCTTAAGGAGAGACAATGTAAGTTCTAGAGGTACATATCTAGGCATGACGTAATCACACAATAAATGAATTTTAGACTAAAAGTACATGTTTAGTCAAATAAGTTCAAAGTCTCACGGTGTTTAGCTAGTTCAAGAGATTAGCAAATATCTAACTTTGACCGATATATTATCACTAATTGATTCTAAGTGCTATCAATCAAGTTCAATCATGCTATGTATGTATCCATACTCATCATCATCAACAATTTAAGCCCATAAAAACATGCTAACACATAGTCAAGACGGACGACGACTGACTATTAAGCATAAAATTTGCAAAAATGTAAAAATTTGACCCCTAAAAACTGTTATATACCCAAATCATGCAAATGAACCCCACCCTCACACTTAATTCATACATTGTCCTCAATGTATCCAACATGTAGAGGACACTCTATGCATAAAAGAAAGAAGAAACAGAAAACTCCCTTGATTTGGTACGTGACCTCCCAATGTAAGAACCCGTGAAGATCGTTGCGTCTCTTTTGAGCTTCCAATATTCGGGATGAAGCCTGAGAAAAACCAAGAGAAATGCAGGAGTGAAAATGGAGGATCTAACAAAAGCAAACTAAATGACATAAAACAAAAAGGAACAAGAATTTGAAATCCCGTGGGTTGCCTCCTATGCAGCGCGCCTTTCTTTTAGGTCTTTGGCTAGACCATACTTAGTTCAATATGGGTAGCTTGGTGTGTCCAAGGCTACCCTCTCTAAGCCCTCTCCATCAAAGCCCTCATACAACGACTTTAGTCTACGGCTATTAACTTTAAAAAATTTCCCCGTAGACAAACTTTGGATCTCGACTGCACCATGCTCAAAAACATTAATAACCACAAAAGGTCATATCCATCTTTACGTGATGTGGTGGAACAGAGGGCACAGTTTCATGTGCATTTTGAAGATGAGATTGAGATGCAGAATCTAGATTAGGTTCTTGAGCTTCATTGGAGGATGAGACTGGAGGACTTTCATTTATTGGTGCAGCTTCTGGTGGAGAAGCTTCTGGAGAAGGGGTCACAGAGGATGAAGGGAGAGGGGCTTCTTCTATGATGGATGTCGTGGAAGGACTTGCTCTGGATGCCTGATCTGGATGGACAACTTCTGTAGAGGATCTTTCTGGTTCTGTATCATCTTTGTACCACTCCGCAAACAGTTGCTCGAGTTCTGGGGTGATTGTAGCATTTGGAGATTTGTCGGCTTGAATTTTCAACTTTTCTAGTGAACTTGTCCTTTGTCACTTGAAAAGAATCATCAAATCTGACGTTTGTGCTAACAACCACTATTTGAGTCCTGGGGATGTAGGCTCTGTATGCGGCAGTGT
>NC_037537.1:3990625-3991654 GCF_001531365.2 Cynara cardunculus var. scolymus | reverse complement strand
ACCACCAAGGACCGGTTTTGAGTGTAGCAGGCGGCAGAGACAGCTTCTGCCCAAAAGGATAATGGTAGCCTAGAGGCATTCAGCATCGTTCTGGCAGCTTCAACAAGCGTCCTATTCTTCCTCTCTACTACTCCATTCTGTTGCGGAGTCCTTGGGGCTGAGAAGTTATGAGTAATTCCAACAGAGGCTAGGTACTCTTCGATTACAGAATTCTTGAATTCTGTGCCATTGTCGCTCCTTAGGAAGGCCAACAGAGGCTTATCATAGGAAGGATCAGACTTGGATTTATGGGAAGWCCTTTTGAGTTTACCCATTTCACAAGCTGAGCAAAGATGGYCCTTCTCAAATTTTATATTGGGTAGTCCCTTGACTAAACTCAGCTTAACCAGTTTGTCAAGAGTGTGAAAGTTTAGATGACAAAACCTGGTATGCCAGAGCCAAGTTTCTTCATTCTTCACAGAGGACACTAGACTGATTTCTTCTTTGCCTTCTAAAGAGTCAAAGCATAGAAGGTATAGGTCTCCTCTTCTGTTGGCTCTCATCACCTCTATCAAAATATCTGCCTTGTACATGATACAATGTTTGACCTTGAAAAGYACATCCAGACCATTGTCGCAGAGTTGGCTAACACTTATAAGGTTGTGTTTGASTCCATCCAYGTATGACACCTGGTTCATCTTTATCTCACCCTTCACTATCATCCCGTAGCCCTTTATCTTCCCCTTCTGGTTTCCACCAAAGGCTACAGAGCCTCCTTCTTGCTTTAAATAGAAAGACAGAAGCTCTAAAGTACCAGTCATGTGCCTCGAGCACCCTGAGTCAACAACCCAGGTAGACACATGCTGTTGTTCCTCTTGGTCGTTCCTGTCAGAGGAGTCTGACTTGATATCTGCCATCCCACAGAAGAGCTCGTCCTCTGTGTCCGAGTCTTCCCACGCGAGAAGACCCTTCTGTTCGTCTTCAATAGAGGACTCGTCAGTTACTAGCTCACTCGATTGAGCTAGCAGAGACTTCTGCTGATAGTATTCA
>NC_037537.1:3986436-3987175 GCF_001531365.2 Cynara cardunculus var. scolymus | reverse complement strand
ATTTCATTAGGAATAGCCATAATCAACAATCGTTTACATTTGCTTCCTAACTCGACCATGATCTTGTCCTCATCGCTCCAGTTCACCTCAGGACGTGGTTCATAGTGCTCTGGAATTTCTGGTGTTGTTCCAGTTGCTGGTACTCTAGGAATTAGATTCATGGGAACATAGGGAGGATTGTACAGAAATTCACAAATCCGTTGATGAATGCCTTCCAGAAAATTTACCATTCTAACTTTCCACTATGGGTACTCCTCACGTATGAGCGTGGGAGGTTTCGATTGTGAACCAATGCTCATAAAGGAAGTATTGGCTGGATTCGCCATTGGTAGAAGAAGAAAAATAGGAATAAGAAGAGAACAGATGAGATAGTGAAAAACAGGGTAACCTGAAGAAGACGACTGTTGTTCTTGAGCGAATGAAGATTAATACCAAGAACAGAATAAATCAAATTAGAATTTGATTCCTGCTCTGATACCAATTGATAGGATCGATTAACTCAGTWTTGGATATTAATCACTTACTCTGGATGATCTATTTGACAGTATTAGCGCAGCGGAAGCAATAAGAGCAAGCAGAGTAATAATCAATGAAGAACACAGTTGATGAATGAATGAAGAACACTAGAGAGAAGCTTCAAATGATTTTCAATTGATTGAAAATGTTTATAATACGATATGGAAGCACACCGAATTACAAAGGCCTAAGCTGCTATTTATACTCGTTCCTAACGGCTTTT
>NC_037537.1:3967815-3986110 GCF_001531365.2 Cynara cardunculus var. scolymus | reverse complement strand
AGACAACAGAGGTTCTGTCATCTTTGACTTGTAAGCTTTGATTACAGAGGACCAGTTTCCAGAACCTCTGTGGTAGACAACAGAGGTTCTGTCACACTTCACTTGTACGATAGAACACCTTCTGTTGTTGGTCCTCTGTGGTCTTCTGTGGTGGAACCTCTTCTGTCAACGCTTGCAGTATTTACTTTTTCCATACTTTTACATAAAGTGAAATGAGAGCTAACACAAGAAATACAAAACATATTCGGTTTCAAATATATATATACAAAAGCTACATTATAAAAGTAGCTACCAAACTTTTCCACAAAATCTCTATACAAAACTTGTACTCATAAACAACATGCAATTACAAGTAACAACACATTATCCCAAAATCCATATGCAGGTAATCATATATTTCTTCATAGATTTCCCTCTCCCTTTAACAACTGGTTGCCTGACCTGTAATGAACATTTTAAAACACGAAAATGAGGGTTAGACCTTGAGGTCTAGTGAGAAATCCCCTTTATGTAATTACAGGGTGAAAATCACCAAATCAAGTTTATAAATTTTTATTTGTAATACGAACTGTTAGGACCATAATTGTCCTAAATATCATGAAAGTTTTATTAAAGAAATTTGGGCCAAGTATAGAAGTCTAGAAGTCTGCAGACTTATTTTGAGAGATCTAAAAAAGAAGACTTCAGAGTTTGGGTGAAAAATACTTCAGAGTTATATTTTAGAGTTACAAGTCTGAAGAGTCATTCTGTAGAGTTACAAGTATGAATAGCCATTTTTCAAAGTTATACTTCATGGGTAAAACTTGCATTATACAGAGCAAGACCAACCAGAGTTCCTCTGGTCATTAAGGACCAAAGCCCCTCTGGTCTTACCAGTCAGAGCATGACCAACCAAAAGTAAGGCCAACAAGGCCAACCAGAAGCAAAGGTTAACCAGAGGCCTTCTGGTCTTACCAACTAGAGCCTCACCAAAACCCTTTTATAAAACTCATATTTGTAAATATAATATGTTGACAAAATAATCCTCTTTTGCCACATCAAACCATAAAATACCAATTTATCGCGTAACACATGAACTCGATGCTTAAGATTAAACAAAGCAAAATTTTCTCATAACACCTTTGGGTGAGATAACCCCATTTCCTCACAACATGCTAGTGCGGGAACCCATCTCATCGCAACATACTGGTGCGATCACAACACACTTCATTGCATCAAAGCCTAGTGGCAAGACCAACCAGAGCCCTTTTGGTCAACCAGAGCCTCTAGGTCAAGAAAATGTTTAATACTTAAAGATTTGGGTTTCAAATACATCCAGAGACCCTCTGGTTAAACATTAAGATCAACCAGATCCCCTTTAGTTCCTTAACCATAGATTTGAATATTTTCCCAAGGTTCAAATGAACAACCAGAAGCAAAGCCATCCAGAATCCAGACCAACCAGAGGCCCTCTGGTCAACCAAAGCCCCTCAACTAGAGGATAACCCAAATCCTCGCATCACACAAATGCGATAACTTAAGGTCATCGCATCACAAGGATGCGATAAATATGAATGTGATCAAAAACCCAGATTTCACAACTCATTGCATCCATCTCAAATTCATCACATTATACACACCACTTAGAAGCAAGGCCGTCGTAGTAGAAGGCCACCCAGAATCAAGATCTTCCCATTAAAAGGAGATCTCAATCGCAAAGCCATCCTAGAAGCAAGACCTTCCCAGTAAAAGGCCATCTCAATCGCAAAGCCATCCTAGAAGCAAGACCTTCCCAATAAAAGGCCATCTCATTTACAAAGTCATCCCAGAAGCAAGACCTTCCCAGTAAAAGGTCATCTCAATCGTAAGGCCATCCTAGTAGAAGGACACCAGAAACAAGACCTTCCCAGTAAAAGGTCATCTTAGAAGCAGGATATTTCCAGTAAAAGGTCATCTCAATCGTAAGGCCATCCTAGTAGAAGATCACCTAGAAGCAAGACCTTCCTAGTAAAAGGTCATCTTAGAAGCAAGACCTTCCCAATAAAAGGCCAGCCTTATCCCAATATGCTCATCTTCTTGATATGCCATCCTTATTTCCTCACATGATATAATCATGATAAAAATCCACCCTTTTGACAATGATGGCATCAAACTGATTTATCTCAAAATCTCATATAAAGAACCATGCAGTTCTTATACCCAGTTTCCAAATAATGAAAACTTTACACAAACACTCAACATCATACTAAAAATAGTACATAATCGTTCAAAAACACCCAAGTAAGGAACCATACAGTTCCTTATTAAAACCATATCAAATGAAGCTTTTAAAGTAAAACTTACAATTATAAACCACAAAAATGAAGATGAACAACAACACGTATTCAGATTAAAATCACAGAATCAACTTCTACTTCTCCCCCTTTTTGGTTTTGGTATCTCTCAAACTTTAGAATACAAAAGTTTTTCTTTATTTTTCCCAAAATCAATAAGATAAGAGAAACATCTTATTACTCATTTTAAATAGTAAGAGGCGGTGGCAGGATTGATATTTTAAAATATTTTCTTCTCACACCCTCCAATGAGATAATAAAAATATCTCATATAAATAAACAATAAGAGGCGGTGGGATTTATAAACATTTAAGCATATAAACAAATTGAACCCCACAACTAACCACCATTATTTGAAATTAACCCTCAACTTCATAACCGAAAAACCTGGTTATCACATAATCAAATTTCCTTTTTTTTAAATGGCCTCATATAATTAAATATCAACTTAAATTAAATTGAAAATTTTTAAGCATCTAGTTAACATTAATTGCAAGGTAATTTTGACATAAAAATGTATAAATTTGGTACTTATCATATGTCATGATGTACATTATTATGACTAAAACCTTTATTAACTATATTCTCATTCATATGAGGATTTGATGATTTAGGTCAACTTTTAGAGGGGTTTTGTGGAAAACTTAGAAAATCACTGACGGATGCCGAGTCCATCAAATAATAAGTTCCAGCTATTGGCCGACTACAACCAAAATTGTAATAGCGGTAAGTTGGGTCGAATCCACATGAACTCGGTTTTAACTTATTATTGCCAAAGAGTTCAAGTACAAGAACAGTTAATTAAAATAAATATGAAGGGGGGTGTTGGATTTGATTAACTAGACTAAACATGCGATTAAAAACTAATTGAAAACGAAGAATTTAAAGCCCAACATTAGTTTGCTTACAATTAAGATGTCCGTACCTATCATTGATTCAAAAAACGTAAGCATGAAGAACAAACCCAAGTTGATTATAGTTGTTATCAAGCTCTAACGACCTCTATTTTTCCTTAAATTTACATCAGTTGAAATAAGCTCTTTAACCGGATCTTAATTACAAATGGGAATTCGAATAAGCTCTCAAATTACCAGGTGTATTTAGCTTTATCGGACTAGAAAAATACCAACTCAAAACCATAAGCTCGTAAGCTTGGATTATCAGGGCTTTGACTGCAAGATTTCAAGACTTCAATTCAGAAACCTTATCGAGACTAAATGAAATCAACTGTTACATTATCAAAGTTCCAAGACATTTACGTATCTAAGCCATTGAATAACAGTTTTACATAAGAACTCCGATTAATTGATCAAACTAATTGAACATTCAAATGAAGTTAACATTGAAAACAAAAATCAAGCAATTAAGCTTGTCCCAAACGATTACAATGGAATCTCAAAGAACAAACCATCGAAATCTAAGTAAACTAACATTGGAATGAAAAGATTTAGATACACAGCTAAAATAGGACTTATAACCTAAGAGAAATTACCAAAATGGAGTAGAAATTGATGTTTGATGCCTCCAATCGCTCCCTTCGATCCTCGCAGTCGTCAATTTCTCTGCTCCTTTTTTTCCTAAAAGAAACCCTAAAACTTTTAAAAATCGACTCCCCCACTAAATAACACGTCCTTTGAAAATGTAGGCTTCTGAAATTATTCATTTGAAAACTATGCTTGGTCCTTTCTCTTTTGAATAAATATGCCCAATCATCATTTGCGAAAATATGCTTGCTTTCTTGAGAATTTGGGAAAGTATGCTCCATCTTGCAGTCATTTGAGAAACTATGTTCAACAGTGAGTTGGGCGACTTTTTGCGCGACTTAAGTCGTCCAATTTCTTCAACTTTAAGCCTCGTTCATTTCTATTCAACAATAAACAGAATAAGAGACTCAAACAAATATATTTTAGGTATAAAACGACATAAAAATGGGGATTTTAAGTCTATTAACATATATTAAAACTTGAAAATTCATAGTTATCAATCACCCAACATGGGGATAATGACTTTAGCGGGTCTATTTCTCTAGTGCCCTAAAATAGAGCACACTACGTTTTTGTCCCTATGGTTTGTTAAAGATTGTGGTTTTCGTCCCTGTGGTTTCATAATTTATGTTTTCATTCCTATGGTTTGCGATTCATTTACATTTTCGTCCCTGAGTCCACAACACTACTTTTGAGTATGAAGGACTAAAATAGAAATAAATTATAAACCATAGGGACAGAAAAAGCAATAAAATTTAAATCATAAAGACAAAAGATAATGAATTATAAACCATATGAATGAAAACTGAAATTTTATAAACACAGGGACAAAAATAGAAATTTCAACAAACCATGAGGACTAAAAACATAATTTACTCCCTATTATGTTTCTTTTCATTAGGACAATTCATATCAATTTATTGAATTGTTTGAATTTTTATGTAAGAGATTTATAGATGCCTATTGTGGCAATTCCACCCAAAAGGTAATGGGTTACTCCTACAACACGTCCTTGTACAATGCTTAAGGCTCTCGGCTGGGTACACACACACACACACACACACACACATATATATATATATATATATATATATATATATATATATATATATATATACACTTGGGATCATATGAGACCAAAGGTTTTTCGTGAGACCCGTAAGACCAATTCTCAATCCTTGGATTAGATCTACAATCTGACAATCTGAACATTAATAAACGCCACGAGACTTCTCAATAATCACAAAATTGTCACCATGCAACTTTAGTCTATTAGATCATTAGCTTATAAAGTCGATCAATGAACGTAAATTGGTCTTACGGGTCTCACGAAAAACACTGGGTCTCATGTGAACCTAACCCTATATATATATATATATATATAGAGAGAGAGAGAGAGAGAGAGAGAGAGAGAGTTTATGTTTGTGGGTTAGCTCCTGAAATTTTGAAATGCTCTTTGAATCACTTTATTGAATGGTTGAATCGTGCAATATTGGTATTCAATAGTTTTTCGAAATAAAGTATTTTGGGTTGATTTAGATCAATTATTGTATCATACAACAACATATGTTGTAGTTTGAGCTATTTTTAAATATATTTTGATCGGAACCTTCAAATCGTAATTAACAGTGTTTGTGTGCACCTCAACCAACCTATAAGACTCTGAAGTTAAAAGCCAGGAAAACTTTCGGTACCCGTCAAGAATTCAAACTAGTGATCAATAGGGAGCAAACATGTACCCAGAAACAAATATAAATCCTTTTGATTTGCCTTATTATCAAAGCTTATTCTTGTATAGTTTCCAAAATACAACCAATGCTTCAATGGAAACATCTCCATGCTTTTGGAAGATGCGTACGAGCTTGCTCTAGGTCTAAGCCAGCCACAATGGTCCTATAGTGGGTTAACCACGCCCCTACGCAGGTCCATGTCAATTGAACCACGACAACTCACGAAATGACACCACTTTGTACCCCAAAGGTCGAATATGGCTGTGGTTTGCTACAAATATCCATCTTACCATACAACTTATACCCACAACATAGCAAACTGAGAAATATAAAACTGAATTCATCATGGTTTGCTACAAATGTCCATATTGCATACTGAATTCATCATGTCTATGAATTTAGAAATATACAGGTACAATACACCAACCCCGAAAATATGTACATATATATCATACTGATTACAAGATCACATACGACTGGAGGCCAAGCCTCGTGCACCAAGGCATTCAGATGATTGCACACATGCTCTTTCGATGTCTAGAATATACACCGTGTGATTCTACAGGAGATATTCATATGTGAATCTGTATGTCATTCACCAAAAAAGATGGGTAGTATACCAACAACAGGAGATATGATGAGACTCCAAATGCAGCCTAGCAACACGAAAAGCAGCTATGTACCTTCAACCTTGGCTGGAGTTCTGAGATGCATTACTGTTAAAAAGCACACCCCTTGGCCATAGCCATGGAACAATAATAACCAAGACAAAAAGCAACCCGACTGTAAACATCACCATACTAGTCCAAACAAAGATCGTTGCTTTCCATGACCACAAAATCCTTTTGAAAAGAGGAAGTTTTGACTCGAGTTTAAGATACGACGTGTATATTTCAGGAACACCACCACGGCTGGCAAATTGAGCCCGTGGTTCCATTACTACCCTCAAGCAGGAAGTTGGAACTTTTGTTTCAGTATGTCCGCTAAATTTGATTTTGATGGTTTGGGATTCTGATGAATAGCCGGTGATTAGTGGGGCGAGCTTAAAAACAGTCGATAAAAGCCGGAGAGACTTGCTTTTGAACGGAAGCATACATGGCTGGATTGTACTTAGAAGGGGTTTGCCATTGCTGGAAAGGAAGTCCACCCTCACCTTCAAGGAAAAAGATCAATTTACAATGATCATCCAAGATTTCTTTTAAGGACTTGACCACTAAAGACTGTTATATTGAATTACTCAAATTAGAAACCACAAGCACCTACAGATTACTCCAAATGTCAAAAAAGAGTGTCCATAATCCTACTTTAGTTTGTCCCAAAATAAGTTTCAACTTTCAAAGTAAATGCATGGCGTCCGATTCTACCCTTAATTATGAGATGGAGAAATTCACTAATACCTTTATTATTAAGGGTAAAATTGTCATTTAGTTAATTAAACATGTAATAATTATAAAATGGTGTGTAACAAGTATAGGGTCTATTCTAAAAGGGTTTGTAAAAATGGTTACCTTTAAACCGTTTGCAAAATAGGGTCTTTAGACCTCATTTGACAAAAAATAAAGCAAACAACTGAAAATGAAGGTTTTAGGTGATGGATTTCTAAGATAATTGTATGCTTTTGAATGGAGGATATTTCTTTAAGAACTTGACCACTAAACACTATTGTACTCAATTATTCAAATCAGAAACCACAAGCAACTGCTGACTACTTGCAGAATCATTTGCAAAATAGGGTCTTTTTCAAAAAGAAAAAAGCTTTGTAAAACTGATCATCTTTTAAACCCATTGCAAAATGGGAACTTTTGACCTCATTTGACAGATGACAAAGCAAACAACTGAAATGAAGGTTTAAGGTGATTGGTTTATAAGATAATTGTACACTTTTGTATGAAGAGTACTTCAAGACAAAATGGTGTAATTCAAGTTTATGCTACCTGCAAACAATTTTTCTGTAAAGAATTTGAGTAAAAGTATTCAACTTTTGCAATAATGTTGCTTTCAGATTGGTTATTAAATACCTGAAAGATCCCAAGATTTCTGTTGTAATCCGATTCTGGCAAAGTTAATGATACCGTGGCCTGCAATTTGTGATCAAGAGGTATAACCCGCGATTGAGCAGCATTCCCAAATCTAATCTTTTCATTGCAATCCAAACAAAGGGGTTCTGGGCAAGACATTATAGGCACAAAAGCCATTGGAGTATCTCTTGTATAATCAAAGCTCAATTGCTCTATCTTCTGTATGGGCTGCTCCAAAATGTATTTCATTAAAGCCCCACTGATTACAAACCCCATAACTAATAAACCAACCAAAATGATTCCAACGAAAGCCGAAGACAGCAATCCCCATCCTATTTGCATACAAAACTTCCATGTGGACCTGTTTCTTTTGATCCATATGTTTAGAACCCATTTGAGATTACCATAACAGAACTTCAAGAATCTTGAAATGCGTTTCTTAATGTAACTTCTTCCACGCCTTATAATCGAAAAAGGATCGATAAGAAACATGTAAGACGAATACATTAACCATAAAGGAAATGATATCAAGCCAACTAACAAACTTGTTTGAAATGCAATAGTTTTAATCACTAATCCAGCTAAGATAAAAAGGAAACTCGAACCAGGGTTTGATGAATCCACTGTAACAGAATCATCAATGGCTCCCTCATCACCATTAACAGTGGTAATCACACTAGAACTCAAAGAACTCCCATTTGTTTCATTGGCTAATCGCTTACCATCGCTGCCAGACCCCACACGAACCTTTGTCCGATTCAGCTTATCGTTCAACTTATCATTATTCTTCAAATTCCAAAGAAATTTATAGTTTTTTCCTAGAGAAACAGTAGATCCATGAAGATTAAAATCCACTAACCCATCAGAACTTTTTTTGAAAGTAGACCAGGGAAGTTCTTTGGAAGTCTGTCGGGAAAAAAGGCGACGGCGCCGGAGACCAGCAGAGGAAGGGGATGATGGTTGTTCTGAAATCGTATGGTCATCGATTTGAGAGACAGACGAAGCCGAAGAAGAGTTGGAAGCATCGAAGAGAGGGAATTCTTCAAGGGCATCGCTGAATTTGGCGTCGTCGTCTTCGATGAGGTTTGATCTCTCAGACCCTTGTAGCAGTTCCATCGAAAGAAGAATTACCTAGAGTGAATGAGGGGAGGGGGGCGGGGGTTGAGGAAGAGAGAGGTTTTCTTGGACAAGATGAAGATGATATATCTTTGATGTCTGTTTTTTCTCGGAAAGAAAACGAAAATCATGTTTTATTTTTCGTGGAAGACGGCGGCGCCTTGTTTCTATCATATGTTTTATTAATACATAAAAGAAAAAGAAAAAGTAAAAGTAAAAGTAAATAAAGGTTTTTGATGATCATTAAGGAATTTATCATAGATATAAAAAGTTTTCGGGGTGTTTGGCTTACTTGATGGAATAGGAATCCATCAAAAAAATTTGACTTTAAAGGAATTATAATGGAATTTGATGAAATTTGATTACGCATTTGATTGGTAGGAATTGGAATGAAATCTCTCAAAAGAATTGAAACAATCGTCTTTATTTGGACTATTGCACCCATCGCCCGACTCATGCCCTACCAACCACCATGGTGGTGGGATAATGATCGGGTGGCTGGGCCCTAGGAGTGGGTGGGTATGACGAGAACAATAGTGACATGGTGTCTAGTGGTGGGTTGGGGTATGGTAGGGTGCAGGTGAGTGGCGGTTGTGAAGATGACAATAATGGTGTGGGGTGGGGGTTTAAGTTAGGGGGTGAGATGAGTGGAGGGGTTATAGTTGTTATGACGAACAATAGTAGCATGGTCGTGGTGAGTGGTGATGGAATTCGATTCTTTCTATTATGTCAATCAATGATGAATTCATTAATTTGTGGAATTCAATAGAATTTGAAAGATTTCATCTATTTCAAGAAACTCACGGACACACACTACATATCCCCATGGATGTAGCCAAAACGCACACGTTTCAATTATATGGTTTTATCGGTGAGGGAACGGGGGAATGCATTGTAATGTTAGGCATGGGAATGGAAGTGGTTGCTTGTGTTGACTCTTCGAACGCCGAGAAAACCCACTTGTTGAAGGAGTTGCCACCGATGGACAGTGCTATGGTGCTGGAGTTGCAATGGTAGTCCTCTACGTGAGTTTGGCTGTGATAGGGATTATTAGAGAATAGAGATGATAGGGGGAAGGAAGAAAGGCCAGGGGTTTTGGGTTTTAATTTAGATTTTTTTCCTTATATTCGATCCCTCTGGTTTACAATATGTAAGGCTTCGGGTTCTTGCTACTAACTGTGTTTTATAACTTCAGTTAACTCAGGGTAGTTTTGCCTTTTTACTAATAATTCATTTCTTAATAAAGAAAACCTATACATATGGCTGAGTTCAAATGAGTCACCAACACTTATATCACATTTAATACACATACGATACCAATCACGGTGTAGGAGACCTTTTGAGCGATAGGTTTGCATTGCGTTTTATGTGCATTTTAGCGTGCATTCATGCATTTTAAGCCTCTTTTTGCTTGTTTCTCTTTTTATTATATTGGGTTAACTACGGTTTGTTTTGGAGTGATTTCATACAGCTTTGGCAAGGTTGTGCAAATTTCAGGTGGAGATTCAGTAAGCGAAAGTCGACAAGAACTAATAAGTTACAAATACCCTAAGCAACTTATGTACCAAAATGTTTGAAAATCATCAATACTAACTCAAATGTCGGGCAAAATCCCAAAACAAATATTTATCTCAAATCCTAGCCAATAAGCTCGTACACTTGTTTGATTAATCCAAACCGAGTCACTATAAACTTTAAAATGCATTTAAAGAGTTTAATATAGATATGATGACCCAAAATATCACAAAATCTAGCAAACTAGATCATGCATATTATTTGAATGATTTATATAATCAATATACCATAATGCATTAACATAAAATAATCTCATATGAGGAATAAATCATCAAAATCCACACAATTTATAATTTTTAACAAAATATCCAAAACCCCAAATATGTATACTTTGTATTATTTTATAAAACCAAATATGCAAAAGATGCAATTTTATCAAGTTACCAACAACATTTGATAAATCTTTAGGAAAACACTTTAAGACTCCAAAATATACATATGTACAAAGTTTTCATAATGCAATTTGAAACTCACATTGCTATGTCAGGTTAAACCTAGGTTCCAAACCCATACCCTAGCTTCCATGGGTAAAGATTTGAGATCCCCAAGCTAGACTTCCAAATCTATGATGCAAATCTTTCAAGAACTCCTCCCATTCTCCCAAATCTTAATAAAATATACCTCAAAAAAAAAAAAATGAGGGTTGAGAGTGAAAAGGGGACCAAACCCTAGCTCAAAGATGAAGATATAAATATTACCTTTCAACTTCTAGGAACATCAAATAACCAAGAATATTTAATCATCTTAAATACCCCCTTGAACATGTTCAAAAAATGAGTCCATATATTTAAGAATCGCTCAAATCGGATAAGAAAAGAAGTTATGGTCAAATGAAGAAAAACACCAAAAATCAACCTTTTCTTTTTGAAGTATGTAATATTTATATACGACAAATAAAACAAATACACTCACACACCCTCCTCACCTTTGGTGAGGTTTGAACCCCTGACCTCCTGTGAGGCCAAAGACTACGATACTGGTAGGCCAAAGGCCCTTTGGTAAAATTGGCCTTTTTATGCATCTAGATGAGTCCCATGACCTTGACCGCGACCTAAGTCGTGGGGAAGGTCACCCAATAACTTTTGGGCATCAAACTAAAGGTCACGTGACCATGTTGTAACTTAGGTCGCGGGCTAGGTCACCTAGACCATGTTCCACGTAGTCGTGCCACATTCCCACGTCATGCCGCACCGCATTCCCATGCTATGTCTCGTCGCATGTCGGTTGTTTCTTGACCATTCTTTAATTGTTTCTTGGCTGTTCCTCAACCGTTTTACCGATTGTTTTCCCGGCCATTCTCGACCGTTTTTTACTCTTTTCAGTAACAATATCAGTTTTCAAATCAGATAATTTCTTTGTAATTTCAGAAATTTTACCTTCAAAATCTATTCTTTCTTCTTCAAAACTTTTTCTCTCCTTTTCAAAAACTTTCCTTTCTATCTCAAAAATTCCTTTCTCATTCTAAGATACAACATCTAACTATTTCTTCTTTTCAGTTAACTCCTTAGCTATAGCTGCATTCTTCTTTGCTACACTCGTTGTTTCAATAGCAAATGTTTTTTCTTTCATTTCCAAACACTTCTGATTAACAACTATACTTTTTGAAAGTTCCAAATATTTCTTATCAGATCCTTTCTTCTCAGTCTCAAACTTAGCTCTTTCCAAAATAATTACCTTTTCAAATTCACATATTTGTTCTGAAAGCTTTGTATTATTCATCTCAAGTGCCTTAATCTTGCTTTCAAAAATCTTTCTTTCAGCATCAAACTTCTTTTCAACATCAGAAAATCTATTCTTCTCTTTTTCAAACTCTTTCCTTTCAGACTCTAACAAATTTTCCATTTCAACTATCCTCTCCTTTTGTTTCTCAAAAATTCTACTTTCAGAAGTCAAAGTTTTTTCATATTCATAAACCTTTGTAGTTAATTTAGAGTTATTCTTTAATAGTTCAACATTTCTTTCCTGATAATCATAAAAACCTCTACAAAGAAGTTCATCAATTTGTTCTTGTAAGAACTTTCTTTTTCTTCTAAAACTTGATCATTTTCTTTTACCGTATTTTTGGCCCAACAAAGATTTGAATGGTTCTCATAAAACGTTTTAGCATATTTTTCTTGATCCTTTTTAAATTTCTTTTCCAAATCAGAAACTCCCTCTTTAAGTTCCTTGTTCTCTCTTTCTAACATGAATGCCATTACAAACAATTCAAAAGATTAATTCTTGATCTTTAAAACAACTCAAAACCTAAAAAAATTGGATACTCAAATGTTAACTCCCAACAAGATTCCTTATCGGACAATATTCCTTATTGGACAACAAACTTAACTTTCAAATCCTGTTAGCGCACACCACATGCTTATTGAACAATACTATATCTTTTAACCTTGCTTATTGACCAAACCCTTTTATCGGACAACACTCACTTATCGCCCAAAGGTTATCGAACACAAAAAGGCTTATCGCTCAAGTCTTGAACGATGAAAACACATCACCGAGTAACACTTTGACCGAGGAAGAGATGCTTATCGGACAAGCAAGAAATTCAAAGGAAAAAAATCAACAACCAATGAAACAAACCATATCGCTCAATGAGTATGTTCAACAAGCGATGAAGGAAACAATTTACCAAAAATCCAGAAATCGACCCAAAGTCACTAAAAATCAAACAAACTTCAACACAAATAACATTTATTGATTCGAAAAGTGACCAAAAACAAAATTTTGATGCTAATTCGTAACAAAAACAGATCAAACAAGTCTAACTTGGATTAACAATCAAGAACAGTTCAAGAATACGAATCATAGAAAAAAAAATCTAAAATTGACACTTTGAATCAATTCAATTATGAAATTGATTGATTCTACCCAATTTAGATTATGATTTCGAATAGAATTCAATCAATTACAATCACAAATTTACACAGATTATGAATTTTTGAATCAAAACAATAGCAAGAATGGTGTTCGACAAAAATGGAAAGTCCAGTCCAATTCGATCCAAAACAGTCCAATCCAATTCAATCTGATTCTCTAAATTGTTGTTTACTGATCTGATACCAATTGATAATCCCAAAAATGATTAATCAATAACAACAATTCAAGATTTAGCAATTATAGAGAGTAGAAAAGTAGAGAGAATATCTTCAAACCCCAAACCGTATTGATCTTTCAAATGCTTACAATTACACTGTACGATTATAATGCTTTACAACTTACTCTAAACACAAAAGCTAGCAACCTATTTATACAAGGAATACACAAGAAGCATGAAGCTTTGATACAACATTTAAGACCAAAATCTTGAACCTAACAATAACCAACCCTTGTGTTGTTCGATAAAGCCTTGTCCGAAAACTAAACTGTGTTATTCGAGAACCTCTATTTATTGTTCGATAACCATAATTTGTTGTCCGATATCTTTGGTGAGTAAGAGATACGCTATCTTTTCAAGTTTGATTGAAGTGAGCGATAAGAAGTTGTTTTTGGTGAGTTTGTTCAAGTGTCAAGAATCCTTTTTGGAATTCAAAACCAGCTCTAGATAATTTTCTAAACGATCAAGTTCAAGTCTATATTTTTCAAAAATGTCTAAAGATATGTTGAGTACGGTTCAGATTCTAAGCCACCGGTTCTAGCTGTCGACGAATATCAACAATGGAAAATTTGAATGATACATTTCCTGGATAACAAAGATGAGAATTTGGTGCAATCCATCAAGAATAGACCTTATATTAGTTACATGGATCTACCTGTTCAGACAACTGAATAAGGTATTTTTGTTCCAGCAACTAAACAGAAGAAAGATCCTTAGTGTTATACTGATACTAAAAAGCAAAAGGTCCTGATTGACAAGAAAGCATTAACTTACATGCTAAAGAAAATTCCGAATGAGTTATTCAATAGAATAGATAGTCGAGGATTAGCAAAGGAACTCTGGGATGAGCTTGAGAGAAGTCAGTTCATACAAGAATGAACTAGTGAATCAGTTCTTATGTAGGGTTTATGGCTAGAGAGAATGAATCAATCACTGAATCCTACAACCGGTTCAATGTCATTCTGAATGATTTTAGAAGAAATGGAATTCAAAAATCCATGTCTGAAATTAACTACAAGTTTCTGAAGAATCTAAATCCTTAATGGAACACTCTTATAGTAAATCTACAGATGAACGAGAATATGTCTGAGGAAGACATTCATGATTTGTATTGCATTTTGTTTGAACAAGAAGAGATTGTGAAAGAGTTGGTAAGTGAGAAGAAGAAAGTAGCTGACTCATTGGCTCTGCTATCTGGAAAGCAAGGGAAGAGCATATTTAATTCTAAAAACTCTAAATCTTTAAAGTCTCAATTGTCAAAACAGTCAGAAAGTGAGTCAACTGAACATTCATCTGTAGATTCTAATGATGACATCCGAGAGTTTTCAAAGAAGCTGGCCTTGCTAACTAAGAAGTTCCAGAAAAGGTTCAGAAAGAGAAAGTTTGTGAAATATGATAAGAGCAAGAGCAAGGAGGTTAAACAAGAGAAGTTTTCAAAAGCCAGATATCAGAAAGAGATCAAAGTTGAAGATAGCAAATGCTTCAACTGTGTGAAACCTGGTCATTATATCAAGTATTGTCATTTTAAGAAGTGCAAAGACTGTAACTATTACCTTAAGAAGGTTCATCTAGCTAAAGCCCTTGAGGACGGTAAAGCCTTGGTGGCTGTGAGGAAAGCTGGATGATAGATTCGTCAGATGATGAAGCTGCACATTTTATACAAGTTAACATGTGCTTAATGGCAAACACTAAGGAAGGAAGCTCATCATTTGATAACGAATCTGAGGTACAAAATTCTTTGAATGATGAATTAATTAAAGAAATTGAAAGTATGAATGCTGAATTTAATATTTTAAAATAAAGACTAAAAGGAGAAAGAGCTTTAATGCTAAAAAAGAAAGTTGTGGTTTTAAGTGCTTAAGTGAAGGTCTGGGAGAAGAGAAAGAACTTCTGAGATTTGAAAAGTCTAAAATTGAAAATGATTTTCAGTTGCTTGAGAAGAAATTGAGTGAAGTAGAATGTGAGAGGGATAATATTCAGTTAAAATTTGACATGATTTTTATAGAAAGAGGAAAACTTTATGACAAAGTCAAACAGTTGGAGAAAATAATTTTTAAAAGAGGTCAATCTGAACAAACTTTGAGGATTTTAACAAATAAACCCAAGGACTTAAGATTTTACAATCCACAAATGGGTTTAGGTTTTCAGAAAAATGACACTTTAAAAAGGCACCAAAGTCCCTGTATGATTTTGAACAATGGGGGTCTATAAAATTTGCCATTCTGTCCATTCATGAAATATTCGTCAAGTCAGAATATGAATCACCTATTTTTACTAAAAATCATAATGATAAATCTGATGAAAAAAATTATGATAAAACAAATTTTAAATCAGTTGGATTTAAATATGATGATTTAAATTCAAGCTACGAAACAAGAGAAATTCATTTTTCACATACCGAGCTTGAATTATTATATCCTTCTGAATCTTTAAAAACAAAACCTTCATCTATTTTTGAATCACAATCCGATAAATCTGACAAATTTTCTGAGTTTGTTGAAAATATGATTCGTAAAGTTTTTGAAAATCTTATAAATGAGTCAGACTCGGATTGTAAAACTGAATTGGTTTATGATTATGATAAGAATGAAGAAATCACTAAACGGGATTGGACTGCGCATTCGAATCCTAAATTTGATTCTAACTTGAAAATATTTGTTTTAAAGAAACAAATCTCTAAGCTTGAAGAAGAACTCAAAATTAAAAAAGAATTACATCTTTGTGCTCAAAATGATTTTCTTATTAAATGTAGTGATTTTGAAAGACAAATTTCAGAGTTAACCATGCGTCTGATTTGTAAGGACAAACTGTATGCATCTAACTTGGAAAAGATTTCCGAACTTCAAACGAAATTGAGTTCATGTTTTGATGACCGAACTAAGATAATGAGTAAAATCATTAAGCTTAAAGAGGAAGTCAAAATGCCTTCAAGTTCAGATGATAAAACTTTAGAGGTTATTCAGATTGCTTCTAAATATATATCCATTGTTCTTGAAAATTTAAATCTTTCTGATAGTATGTTTGAGATAGGAGAGTCTTCTAAAGTCAAAAATCAAAATGTTTCTAAGACTTCTCCTAAATCTGTTGAACCTATGCAGAATGTTAAAACCGAATATTTATCTGTTAAGCCTTCTACTAATTCAAAATCTTTTTCTGTAACAGATTTGAAAAAGCTTTGCAAAGGTAGCAAGAAGAATCTTTCACAAAAGAAATTCAAAAATGTTTCAAATGTTACTTCTTTTGTAAAGAATATGAAAGTGAATAATAATAGTTGCAAATGTACTTCATTGAAAACAAAATGTAATATGGATTCTGATCTACAGAATGTTCAAAAGTTTTCTCATCCAGATCTTTTTGTCTGTGGCTCATAATCATATACATTGCAATTATTGTGGCTCAAATTCTCTTGCTATGAATGCTAAATGCAAAAAGCTTATGAGATTAAAGGACTCTAATCTTCAATTAGATATTTCACAAAAGTCCAAAGTTTTCAATGGTCCTCAAGTTCATAAAAGGAAAAGTGTTTTAATGAAAAACTTTTCAAGTTCAAATTTTCAAAAGGAGGAACCATATTTTGTAAATGTTAAATTTGTTTGGAAGTGGGTTCCAAAAGAAAAATATGAATGTCGCGTTAAATCAATATCTTCTAATGTTATTCCTAACCCACCAGGACCCATTTGCAAATGAGAACCTAAATCTCTATGATTGTTTTTATAAGACTGTCATATGTGTGATAATTGGATCTTGGTTATCTCCCGAGGTAAATATTATGTGATTATTTGTTATGTGTTTGCTTGACAGCATGATAAATTGTTATATTTAATCATGTTAGTATGTGAAATTATATGGATAATGAGTATGCATTAAGTATGTGGGTATAATTTTATACATGATAAAATACATGCATAAGGTGTGTATATGTATATGTGAAGATGCATGTGTATGTGTATATGGGTTACATGCATGCATCGATGTTTTATATGAAAGCATGCATGTGGGTGAAGGCTACATGTGGTAGCCGACCTTCCTGTTTGGGAAGGGTATATAAAAGGGAGGTTAAGCCTCCATTAAATCTTCTTGCTATTTTTGGAGAAAAGTTGAGCGATTTAGAAGAAAAAGAGTTGACCAAAGATCAAGTTGGTTTTCAAAAGGAAGTTGCATAAGGTGAGTGATTCTTACTACTTTTTAACTCTTCATAATTGTATAATTGAGTATAGAACTTTACTTTTGATTTAAAAGTTATTCACTGGAGTGTTGTCCAGATTAGTCTTAAACAGGACAAGTGTTAGGCGGATTAGCCTTAATCCGGTCAAGGCATAAGCGATTTAAACCATAAACCGGACTAAACCGAACAAGTATTGAGGGATTTATGATTATTGAGTTTATACCAAGTATTTTGAACGAAGAAGTAGGAATACGACTAAATGGTGTCCGGATTATTTTTAAAATCAGACAAGCCTTAGGCGATGTATTGTCCGGACTTCTTATCCGGACAAAAATGTTGAAATTTATTCTAAGTGTTAAATCAGACAAGCCTTGAGCGATGTGTTGTCTGGATTTGGTAAACCGGCCAAGACTTGACCGGAGATGAAGTCCGGCCAAGCCAAGTTGACCGGATTTGTACTATGCCTTGTGCTTGATTGATAAAAATTGTTATTTTATCATAAAATGGAAAATTTGATATAAATAATTTTGGATTGATAATAATTCCATTGATTGCGGTCTATTTGGAATTGTTTTTGTAAAATGTTTTGATGAGGAAATAAGGGTGGCATATCAAGGAGAGGTGTACCATGAGATAAGGGTGGTATATCAAGGAGAGGTGTACCATGGGATAAGGGTGGCATATCAAGGAAATGTGTACATTTGATATAAGGGTGACATTTGTATGTGTGTTGAATGATATAACTCTTTCTATTATATCCCTTAAGATTATCGTGGTTTGGAATCTTTATTTCTTTGTGATTTA
>NC_037537.1:3935887-3967760 GCF_001531365.2 Cynara cardunculus var. scolymus | reverse complement strand
TTATTGAGGAGAAAATAACAGGTTTGGCCTGAAACTTTAAATAAACCTTGTTTGATTAGAAAAGGTTTAAAAGTGGCATTATATGAAACCTGGTTGGTTCAAAGGTATGTTATTTGAATAGTTGAATGCTTGGCTTGAAAAGGGGAAGGAACTGGTAATATGCCCCATTTGTTCATATATTGATTATATATGTGAAAAGTTGTTTTATATAAAAAGTTTTGGTGATTATCACCCTGCAATAACTTAAATAGGGTAACTCACTATACCTTTCGGTCTAACCCTCGTTTTGTGATTTTAACTATGTATTGCAGGAGGTACGGACGGTAAGGGGATGGGGAAAATGTGATATTTTCCTAAATGCTGATCTACATGAAGAATTGTTTATGATGTATAGTTTTGATTGATGAACGATGATTAGTACAAGAAATGTATTTTGAATTTTTGAGCCATGTATTTTATACTTGTGGATTCTTGTACTATGGGACCTAAGTGGTGTATAAACATGTATTTCTTTCGTGTGAAGTATATGTTACATGCAATGTGTAATATGGTGTGTTACAATATGTGGTACATAGATACTAGATGCTCTAGACACATGATAGGATACATGCACTTTCTGAATGAGTTTAAAGAAATCCTGGAGGAACAGTCACATTCGGCAACAAAGAGAAAGGATTTGTTAGAGGATATGACACTTTGTCAAATGGCACTGTTACAATCAAGAAGGTCTTCTACGTTGAAGGATTGGAGCATAACTTGTTTAGTATAAGCCATTTTTGTGACAATGGATTGAATGTCAAATTTTTCATTAATGGTTGTGCCATAGTTGTTTATGAAGGAATTGAAGTTATTCAAGCTGAAAGGTATGGTAATATGTATGCTATAAAATTTACAACTTTGACTGCTTCTAGGTCTATCTGCTTTATCTCAAAAGCATCAAAGGAAGACAGTTGGACATGGCATCCCAAATTATTTCATCAAAACTTCAAGGATATCAACAAGATCGTAAGTAGAAATCTTTTGATTAGTCTACCAGAACTAAGATTTGACAAGAATTCTTGTGTTCTGCATGTGAAATGGGCAAGATGACTAGAAGTTCTCATAAAGCCAAAACTGTATCGTCTTGCAAAGCTCCTCTTGAGATGATTCACATGGATCTGTATGGACCAATGCGAACTCAATTGTTAGATGGTAAAACGTATATTTTGGTAATGGTCAATGAATATTCCAGATATATGTGGCTAGAGTTTCTAAGAGCCAAGTCTGATGTACCGAAACTGATTATTGCATTCATCAAGTGCATTCAAGTTCTTCTACAACTTCCTGTGCAAAAGATTCGAAGTGACAATAGTACATAATTTACAAATGAGACCCTTCAAAGTTTTCTTCACTCTGTCAGGATTTCTCACAATTTTTTTTCTGTTCAAACTCCACAACAAAATGGAGTTGTTGAAAGAAGAAAACGCACTTTGGTTGAAGCTGCTTACACAATGCTTGCATACTCTGGCTTACCTTCTTATCTGTGGGCTGAAGTTGTTTCTACTTCACACAAAATCGCACGATCATTGTCAAAAGATTAAATAAAACTGCTTATGAGATAATAAGTAATCACAAGCCCAATGTTAAATTCTTTCATATTTTTGGCTGTAGATGCTTTGTACAGAATGATCAGACAATCTAAGAAAGTTTGATAAAAAGGCTGATGAAGGTTACTTTATTGGATATTCTCTCAGGTCAAAAGCCTTCCAAGTCTACATCAAACGAACAAAGATTGTCATTGAAAGCATCAATGTTGGATTTGATGAATCGCCAACTTCTGAACAACGTAGTTCAAGACTCAATCTACAACTGTTAGCTTCTACACAAATTAGTGTAAAACCTATACTAAATAACAAGACAATGAATTCTGATTCTATTGTTAAATCAAATTTAAATTCATTGTTTAAAGATACATTTGACTTAACTTGGGATATTCTTGTAGATTTTGAAATATCTGACTTACCCAAAGTTAATGAACCAGTGGTCCCGATTCTGCAAGTTACACAACTTTCTGGACCATCTAAAGCTGGTTGTTTAACATCAAATGTTGTTCATCCTGAAAATGTTGAAGTTACTAAATCTGAGCCTGTTCAAGCTGAAGCACATTCTCAATCTGAAATTGTTCAACCTGTTGTTGATCAATTTGAGTCTGCTTTGCCTACTGATGAAGCTGAATACTCAGAAGTTGAAGATGAAGTTCAAGCTATAACCGACGAGTATGAAAATCAGAACAACTTAATTGATGTTCAACCTTTACCTTATACTCACAAGTGGACAAAAGATCATCCTCCAACAAAGATCATCCTCCAACATAAATGATTGGTAATGTGAATTCCAGAGTGCAAACATGATCTGCTATCGCAAACTAGAGTCTTTTCGTAAATTTTCTCAGTGCTATAGAGCCAAAGAGTCCATCTGAGGCATTGCAATATCCATATTGAATTAATGTTATGCAAGATGAACTTCTTGAATTCGAAAGAAACCAAGTTTGGAGATTTGTACCGAGACCTAAGGATAAATCAATCGTTGGTACAAAATGGGTCTTCCAAAACAAGAAATATGAAATGAGAATTATTGTGAGAAACAAAGCTAGATTGGTTGCAAATGGATATTGTCAACAAGAAGGAATTGATTATGACGAAACCTTTGTTGCAGTCACTCGCATTGAAGCTATCAAAATATTTCTAGCGTATGCGGCTCAGAAGAATTTTAAGATATACCAAATGGATGTCAAATCTGCATTCTTGATTGGTATTATTCATGAAGAAGTTTACATGAGTCAGCCAGAAGCTTTCTTGATCCTGAAAAACTAGATCATGTCTATGTACTAGACAAGGCGCTTTATGGTTTAAAACAAGCACCTAGGGCATGGTATGACACCTTAACTCAATTTTACTCAATTCTGGTTTCAAGAAAGGTACAATTGATATTATGTTGTTTCTTTAAAAGTAAGGTAAGCATCTGATCTTGATACAAATTTATGTTGACGATGTTATTTTTGGTTCTATAAATTCTAAGTTTTGCAAGAACTTTTCAGACGTCATGCAATCTAAATTTCAAATGAGTATGATGGGTGAGTTAAATTTCTTTCTTGGTCTTCAAGTAAGGGGGTGTTTGGGTTTGCTTATTTGAAACAACTTATGTTTTTCTACAGAAGTCCTTATCAACTTATTATAAGTTAGAAGGGTTTAACTTCTTCAAAAACTCCTTATTACCAGTTTGGCACCGTATAAGCTGTTTATCCAAACGCTAGAAAGTGCTTATTACCGGTGTCATACCGGGACAAGTTAATAAGTTGTTTTTACAAGCAATCCCAAACACCCCCTAAAACAACTCCCTAATGGCATATTCATAAATATGTCAAAGATATTTTGAAAAAGTTTAATATGTCCGAATGCTCTTCAATAAAGACTCCCATGGCTACTGGAACTTTATTAGATGTAGATTTATTTGGAAAATCTGTTGATCAATAAAATTACCATGCCATGATTGGATCTTTATTATACTTAACATCAAGTAGATCAAATATAATGTTTGCAACATGCTTTTGTGCAATATATCAGGCTAATCTAAAAGAGTCACACCTTGTTACAGTCAAAAGAATCCTAAGATATCTCAAAGGCACATCAAATCTTGGCCTTTGGTATCAGAAAGATTCTAGTTTTGTGGTAACTGCTTTACAAATTCTGAATACGTAGTTTGTAAACTTGATAGAAAGAGCACATCTGGATCATGTCAATTCTTAGGTGACAAACTAGTCAGTTAGACTTCTAAGAAGCAGAACTGTGTTTCAACTTCTACTGCAGAGGTAGAATATGTCGCAGCAGCTAGTTGTTGTTCACAAGTGCTTTGGATGAAGACATAACTACAAGACTATGGATACACTTTCAACAAAGTCTCTATCAACTGTGATTCCAAGAGCGCTATTGCTATAACTTCTAATCCAGTTCAACACTCTAAGATCAAACACATCAATATCAGGTATCACTTTATCAAAGATAAGGTTGAGAAAGGATCAATTGAAATGCACTTTGTACAATCTGATTTCCAGCTTGCTGGTATTTATACAAAACCACTCGATGAGAAGATTTTCATTTTTCGTTAGCAAGCTTGGAATGCTAAATTTGTATGTATGAAGATCTAATCAATATGTTGAGGGGGAGTCTAATTCTAAATCTGAATCTGATCTTGATATTCTTAATTTTCAAATTCTAACCACTTGTATGATATTTTGAGTTGTATTGTCAAAAGGGAGCATATCACAATGTATATCTGATCTGATCTCATTCTCAGGTATATTTTTCTAATCTTTATCTTCATATGCTTAGAAGAAGGACAACTTCTATGTATATCAAAATGTTTTTTAAATGTTCAAAATACTTCTTTGAACTCAAAATGATTTTATTATTCTAAGAAGTGTGATTTTAAATGATTTTTATTTTAATTTTTGTTTGAAACAAGTACTATCTCTGATCAGGTATTTCATCAAGTTAATACTTGCGTATTTTGTCTTCATACATAATTCCAATACCTGATTCAGCTGTTCTTCAAATTTGTTATTATCATGTCTCTAAAATGAAAAATTCATTTTTGGTGATAATACGCTCGTTTGTATTCAACTTTTCTTTTCCAGAAGTCATTGAAAATAATTCTTTGATTGATAAATAATTCATAATTCTTTGATTGCTAATCTGTAAATTTGTTCTTACAAATGTTCGTTCATTTCTCCATACATACATGATCTGATTTTTGAATAACTCCTTGAATATACATCATGAGCATAATTGCAATATTCTTTTTGATCAAACTCTTGTGATCATGAGCTTAAATGCATATATTTTCATTGAGCTTATAATGAAAAATTCTTAGAAAGGACTGAGTGCTTATCAGATAAACCTCTGTGGACTATTAGAATTGATAACCCTACCCAAGAGGATAACTATACTGAGTGAGCTTAACTAAAAATGGGTTTGTGTGTTGAGCTGAAAATGAAAAAGAGATGAGTAGTTGAAGTGAGCTGAAAAGAATTAAATGAGAGTTGTGTACATAATTAAAAGAATATCATAATCCTGATCCATCCATTATAATCCGGGCAAACCGCATAATATATTAGTTCTCAACTCTTTCGAGACTAATATTGAAAAAGACAAAGCCCAGGCCAACTCTTGTTTAAAACCCCGCCAACTATTCATTTATCTCTCAAAAGATAAGTGTTCCATTAACACTTGGGTCACACAACTCATTATCTGTCGATTTCTTATTTGAAGTTAACTGATATTGAAAAAGAAGAATATATGTCCCCCCCTTCAAGTCTTTTTTATCACTAATTGAGTCTGATAAATTTGTGTAGTCCACACTATTTATCTTATTGAGCTTACATTGAAGCATTTGTTGCTTTATCATTTCTACACTGCACAAATTTTATAGAATATATGTTATTCTATCATAATATTCATAGATACGCTTTTAAAGCTATCATTGATTGAATGGAAGTGCTGATGAGATGATCATCAAAAAGTCTCATATATGAAGTACAACAAATATGTACTGAATATATGTGTTGTATTCACAGGCCAATCATTTTATAACTGATTGAAAACAGTTTCATTAATTGAATCTGGTACTTTCCCTATATTCATAATCTGAAAATATTAATTAAGCGGATTTGAAAAGATTTGCTTAAATTTCTATGAATTGACGGTATACTTTCAATGATCATTCATTTTGTGGTATGATTTCAATTCTCCTCGTTATCATCATAAGGGGGAGTGTACATAAAATGAACGAATCCATCTGAGTAATTTTTGAAGATTGGGGAAGTTGATTCAATTTTGAAGGAGTAAGGAAATTTACTGAATATTATTGCTGATTGCTGAAGATTATTATACTGCTGTGATCAAGGAGGAGTGAATGTGATGATCATTTCTCATTTTTTATAAAGAGGGAAATTGTGAAGATTTATTTTGTTTTTGTAAGAAAAGGGGAAGATTGTTCGAATGTTGAAAAGAAGTATTTATCAAGTTTAAGGGGAGCTGATAATTTTTTGGAGTTGTTTAACTAATGGGGGAGATTGTTTGAAATTGTTAAAGAGTTTAAGATTGTCTGAAAGACGTGTTAAGAAAGAGTTTTCAAAATATGAATATTATCAAAGCTTATAAGATCAAATCTTGAAGATTTCAAGTTTTGTGAATGAATTCTGAAGATCGTTGCTGTTAATGATGAAAACTTAAAGATATGAAGAATTTGCTGTTTTTAGACTTGAATCCAAAGAGGGAGATTGTTGGGTTTAAAATGTTGTATTCAAGTCCCGAGCTTAAAGAGTTTTACATGCTTTGTAAAAGTAGATTTGTTCCTTGTATTAGTTGTTGGTATAAATAGGTTGTTGTAGTTAGTTGGTAGTTACATTTGTATTTTAACAGAGATCGTACGTACGAAAACAATTAATGATTGAGAGAGAAACTGTTTGAGAGAGAGAGAGAGAGACCTTTGTATCAAGAACACCTGTATTTTCCTTTATGCATATCTGTATGAAGATTTGCTTATGATGTATATAGTTTTAGTAGAAGAATGTTGATTCGTACAAGAAATGTATTTTGAATTTTTAGACCATGTATTTTGTATGGTAGATTTTTGTACTTTGGGACCTGAATGGTGTATAAACATGTACTTCTGGTAAATGAAGTATGTGTTACATGTAATGTGTGATATGGGGTGTTACAGATAGGCTATCACAGTTAGAAGTAGAAGGGTCATTCAAATTACATACCTGAGTAGAGGTTGATGGGGAGGGATTACTGGAGGATGATGTTTCAGATGGTTCATCCTTGACATCCTTGGCCATAAGACAGAGATAGGCCGTGTCTTCCTCGTCTGAAGATGATTCTTCAGATGAATCATCCCAATCATGTTTTTAAGCGATAAGTCATATGCCTTTACGCTGGAGATCCTTCATCTTCTTGTACTTCTCCTTCAGTTTTAGGTATTTCTCATTTTTAGGCCTGAAGGAGGATGAGATGTTAGAATGTGGATTAACAACTTTTTTTGACCTACATTCACTTGTAAAGTGTCCTTTGCGTTGACAGTTAAAGCAGTTAGTTGAGGCCTTGTCAATAGGATTTGACTTTGGCTTGTCAGCGATAGTCAGAGAAGAAGATATGCGGAAATTACTTTTTCTAGCAAACCTTCTGAAAGAGTTTGTAAGGAAGGTTAGTGACTCATCAAACTCTGATAAATCAGTGTCTGTTAAGTTTTCAGAGTTAGAAGGATCTAACTCAGTGATAGCAAGAGAAGAAAAAGGAGTATAAGAAATTGAAGGATCAGCTGAAGGATTTTCAGAGATCAAAGCTAAAGGAGAGATTTTCTTTCTCTTGAATCTTTAAGAAGATTCTTCTTCAACTGACGAGATTGCTCATGATTAAGAAATATCTCATAAAGAGAGCTAAGGGAAAGGGAGGCCACATCCTTAGACATCTTGAGACACATGGTATAATTATCCCATGATTATAGAAAACACTCTAAGAACTTTGTTAGGGTCTCAGCATTGGATATTCTCTTCCACATATCCTTAAATCAATAAGAAGGCAATTAAAATGTTGATGTACTTTAGACAACGATTCATATTTTCCACAAAGAAAACTTTTATATTGTCTTACTAAATTTATCTTCCTTTATTCTTGTACTTCAGAAGTACATTCATATTGAACACAATGAGTGTCCCACATGGTTTTCGAGGTTTTTAACTTCATAATAGAGAGATAAACCTCGTCAGTAAGAGAGATGGCTATTATAGATATAGCTCTAGTATCTAAAGCCATTTTCTTTTTGTCTTCGTCACTCCATTGATGAGGTAGTTTCAGAATCTGCCTTTCTGAAATGGAGGCTGTCGTAGCAGTAGTAGGAACTGTTGGAGAAATTGCAAATGGAACATAAGATCCATTTTCAATATAGTACGGAATCTCAGGATCCACACCTTCTAAGAAGAGAGACATCCGATTCTTCTAGAGACTGAAGTTTTCTCTAATGAACTGGGGAGGTTTGGCTAAAGAGCCATTCTAGTGAAAGTTTGTGTTTGTGTTTTGCAATGCCATTAGAATGGTTAATAAATTATATAGAAAGAAGAGATAACAAAACACCAATAAAACACTGATTGACACTAAAACAAACGCTGCTCTGATACCACTTGTTGGTCCCAGCCGGATCTACAAAAGTTTAAAGGAAACAGTTTGTAGAAGGGGGGATGAATACAAACACCTCAGTATTCACTTATTTTATTTTCTTTATTGATAAAGAAGATCAATACAAAATTTTACAGATTATTTATGAAAAAGATAAGATATAGAACTTATCTAAACAATTAAAGAAACACACAAGATACAGAAAGCAAGAAAGAAAAGACTTGCTAAAAGAAAAGATTAAGAAGTCTTGTGCTTGAGAAGAAGCCTTTCTCTTAGGTAGAGAGTTGGTCTTCAAGAAGTAAGAATTTTTTGCATCAGTTTTCTTTCTCTGATTATAGTTGTTGAGGAGAAAAAACTTCTTAGCTATTTATACCCGTTGCATTAAATGCAAGTCAGACGGTTTAATGCACGTGGCAAACTTCTAGAGGTAAGCTTGTCCTTTGTTCCAGATATACAAGCTTTTGCCATATATGAACATTAGTCTTTCAAAAAATATCTCTTAGAGTTGCTAAGAGCTCTCTCAAGTATAGGATGAAATAATCTCTACTAAAAGCATATTGAACCCTAGAAAGAAACTCCTATTTATAGCCTCGGAAAGGAAAGTCAACACTTTCTCCAATAGATGATCTCCACGTGTAAAGGGGAAATAACTGCTTCCTGTATACGTGGCTGGCTTTGATAAGCAAGGGCTCTTGAGAGATCTTCAGATGAACACAATATTTTACAAAGTTGGACCAGATGCTCTGCATGTATAGTGCAGAGGCTCTGTATTGTAGGACCAGAGGCTCTAATTTCCGACACTTGTCTTTTTATCGAGTAGCTCTATAATTACGAGTACTTTTGTTCTAGCTCTTTTTCAACTGGCTTCTTGGTGTAGAACTTCTCTGGTTGAGAACTTGGTTTCTTTTTTAAAGACTTTTACATAAAGAACTAAGTCTAACAGACACTATTACTATCACATGGCAGGATTGCCCGGGAGGGCTCCTGTACATTAAAAGTCGATTTTTCTAATGTTAGAACCGTTACTTTCCCTCCTTTACTTCTCTCTTCATTGAAGGCGATTTAGATCAAACCCTAGGGCGATTTTGGAGACCATTTAAGGAGCATTTTAGAAGTATAACTCAAGGATTCAAGGATCTAAGTTGGAGACTCAAAGTCTAGACTCTTCTTCATCAATATATTTGGTTTCTAGGTTTTCTTTAAAACCTAGTACTGTGAGTTTATTCTAACTCTTTTAAACTTTATACATGTCAATATGTTTTACTTTAAGTCTCATAAAATGTTCCTTTTGACATATTTTACTTATGGGAAATATTCAAAAGAATCCAATAAAATTTTCCATTTTGAATGGTTTAGTCCCTAAACTATTTTTTTGAATGAAAAAACCATTAAACTTTCTTTTTTTGAATTATAAGTCCCTGAACTATTTTTTTGAATGGAAAAATCATTAAACTTTCTCTTTTTGAATGAAAATACCATTAAACTTTCTCATTTTGATTAATTAAGTCCCTGGACATTTTTTTAATAAATTAATCATCACACTTTTAAAAGTTGGTTACCTACATCCTTTAACCCAAAAAAAAGTTACATTAACCGACTAGTAAAATTTTGATGATTTATTTATTTAAAAAAAAATCAAGGTCTTAATAATTCAAAATGTGAAAGTTTAATGGTTTTTTAATTGAAAAAAATAGTTTAAGGACTTAATTATTCAAAATGAGAAATTTTAATGTTTTTTTCATTGAAAAAAATAATTTAGGAACTAAAGCATTCAAAATGAGAAAGTTTGTTGGATTTTTTCTAGACATTTCCCTTTACATATTGGTATATTTTAACTATATTTTGAGTATTTAGGAAGATTTGGGAGTTTTATCCCTTTTGTTAGAAAAATGATGAGTTTTCAATATTGGTGATATAAAAGTGTATTTTAAACACATAGATGGTATTTTGAGAAAAAAAAAACATTATGATTTATGAATATTTTTAATATTTGCATATTTGGATGTATTTCATGAAAATGAGTATATTTGGAATAAGAAGTGTTCTTACTTGCAAATCAAGACTATTCTTGAATTTATGAACTCTTGGAAAATGGTGATGAAATGGTTTATTAGAAGTTATGAAGACTTTAACCTATTTGGTAAATCTTGTGTTAAATGATTTTACGAAGACATTTAAATGATGAGAAGTATATGATGATTATAGTTGGTCATTTGTTAATTATGACAAATATTAGATTAATACAAATGAATCCATAGGCATAGGAGTCGAGTTGATTTAATGGAGGATAATCTCTCCATTTGTAACTAGAATTGGACATTGGGTTACCAGAGGCTTTGAACTATAAATTACAGGTTGGTTGAACTTTAGCCTTTCTAGTGAAGGAGTGTAACTAGGATTGTCAGAGGCCTTGAACTATAAATCACAGGTTGGCTGAACTCATTGGTCATTGATCTTTAATATGAGCTCTATAATATGGGATTATGGTCTACTTTTGTGTTCCACCCACTAACCAATGAAAACCGGGACCCCCGTCATCGTAAGATGTATTTTGGACTTTATAGTCTCTTGGTTGAAAAGTATAAACTTGGATTCTAACTCTTTCTTCCAATCTTTATCAGTTTTGAGTTGTCTACTTTATTTATAAACGTTTGTTCTCAATAGGTGTTAAGCTTCACACTTTTTTCTTAAAATGACATGTATATCAGATTCACCTAGCGGCGGGGCTCCAAAGTCTTGAGCGCAGAGATGGGATGCCGATAGAGACACTTTTGTGGATGATAGTTTTTGGTAAATTGGCGTTATTATATACATTGTTAGGATTTCTTTGGTCGAATATAAGACACCCGTCTATAATCTAAACTTGGAATAGTTTAGATTAGTAGCACTACAAAAATGTTGGGTATCAGCGAGGGAAAATTCCCTCGCTGATCCGTCGCTGAAAAGGGTTTCCGTCGCTGATACTCCGTCTGTCAAACAGTCGTAGGTAATGCTATCAGCGACGGAAATCAGCGACGGATTTGCGACGGACACTTTCAGCGACGGATCAGCGAGGGATGTATTTAGCGACGGATYAGCGACGGATTTGCGAGGGMACTTTCAGCGACGGATTTGCGAGGGAACTTTCAGCGACGGATTTACGAGGGAACTTTCAGCGATGGATTTTCCATTGCTAATCCGTCGCTAAATTGTAAATATAACTTTTAATGCAATTAAGGATTGACCCTCTTAATATAACTCATGAGATTCAAAGAATTCTTTTAATCACAACAAGGGAAACATCCATGAATGATTGCTCATTTTAAAGAATCATATAAAACTGTAAACTGATTTACTTCCCAAACATTACAAACAAATACTGATCTAACCCACAAAAAACAAGCCCAAAACGATGATGAATCAAAGATGCAAGATCAGATTATACAACAAAGTTGAAATTTCATTGAATTCAAATACATCAGAATCAGAGTAAGCATTTGCATTGATCAGATCTATTTGGTACCATAATCGAATAGGAAAACTTAGCCTCCAAACCCATAYAGAGTYCGTCCCTRCCTCTTAAGAGCATATACAACATCCATGGCGGTTACCGTTTTCCGGCGAGCATGTTCCGTGTAAGTCACTGCATCACGAATCACGTTTTCTAAGAAGATCTTCAGCACACCTCGAGTTTCTTCATATATCAATCCACTGATTCTCTTCACTCCGCCTCTTCTCGCCAGTCTTCGAATCGCCGGCTTTGTGATCCCCTGAATGTTATCCCGGAGAACTTTCCGGTGACGTTTTGCTCCTCCCTTTCCCAATCCCTTACCACCCTTTCCACGGCCAGACRTTTTCACACAGCTTTGCAAGAATCAAATGGGTTTGAATGTAATGAAAAATTGTGAAACAACGATTGTGGGTTGGTTTCTAAAGGTGGAAATTTTGAGATTTGGGGGGAAAGAATTTTGGCGGATGAATTTATGATCCATATGAAATAGTGTGGTTGATTGTGAGTCGTTGATCATGTTGAATCCAAGAGTCATATTTGATCATGGATTGATGACATGGATAACATTATGAGTGTTATTAAATTATGTATAGAATAATATTTAAATAAATTTATTTATTACAAATAAATACTCAATATCCAAATAGGTTTATAAAATTACATTCATACCCCTTCCTATAAAATCTTACATTTTTACCATATGCTCTTATTTGGTTGTGTTGTACTGTTTCCTTCGTTATGTTTGTATTTTGTTTTCATAAAGTTTTTATTTTGATGTAAGATTTTAACGAAACAACAATTGTACAGCATCACTCTTTTGGCTCGGCACAAGGAGGAGTGTTGAAATATGTGTCATCGTGTAAAGGATATGACGATAGAGATAAATATAAACTATTAGAAGTATTTATTGAGTAAATTTTATTTTCATATTTATTGTAATATAAATAAAAATTTGCAATTACGGCGACGGTGACGGCGACGACGGAACAGCACGACGACGGTGGACGGAACAGAACAGGACGGTCGGATCCCTCGCCGGTGGTCGCGGCTCTCTCTCTCTCGATATCGCGTCTCTCTCTCTATCTCTCGATATCGCCTCTCTCTATCTCTCTCTATCGCCTCTCTTTCTCTCTCTCTCTCTCTCTCTCTCTCTCTCGATAAACAGACGTCAAGGCTCGACTCCATTTGACCTAGATAATTTTAAACAGATTCAGCGACGGAAATATTCCGTCGCAAATATATTACATCATTTTGTCCTTTCATTGTGCAGTCGATATATATATATATATATATATATATATTTATATATATATATATATAAATATATATAGGGTATATTTCTTTTACAACCTTGTGTATTTGTACAACCCTTGCAACCCAAATAATTGAGTTATTTATAGAAATAATGAAAGTTCATTTATTATGATTTGAATATTTATACAAATGTCAAGGGTTGTAAAATAACCGAATCAAGCCCATCAAGGCCCAATGAAACCGAATCAAGCTCATAAAAATGAGAAAATAGGAAAATCAGCGAGGGATCAACGAGGGAAAATGATTTTTGCAAAATCTCTCGCTGATCCCTCGCAGATCAGCGAGGGAAATTGATTTTTGTCAATTCCCTCGCTGATCTCTCGCTGATCTGCGAGGGATCAGCGAGGGAATTGGTAAATAGCATATTCCCTCACAGATCAGCGAGGGATCAGCGAGGGAAACTGATTTTTGTCAATTCCCTCGCTGATCCCTCGCTGATATGCGAGGGATCAGCGAGGGAATTGGTAAAGAGCATATTCCCTCACAGATCAGCGAGAGATCAGCGAGGGAAACTGATTTTTGTCAATTCCCTCGCTGATCCCTCGCAGATCAGCGAGGGATCAGCGAGGGAATCTGACTTTTGCCAATTCCCTCGCTGATCCCTCGCTGATCTGCGAGGGATCAGCGAGGGAATCTTACTTTTGCCAATTCCCTCGCTGATCTGCGAGGGATCAGCGAGGGATTTTGCCCAAGATTCCCTATTTTCTCATTTTTATGTGTTATATGTACATATTTTTATGTGTCGATGTCGTTTGTATGCATGTACATGTGTTGTTTTTTTGTGTGTGTGTGTGTATATATATATATATATATATATACGTTGTGGTTGCTAACCGTGATATGTGAATGTGTTATAAGTATATATACCCATATAAATCATATAAATCTACATATAACACACACTGTCTATACATTCACATATACACATACGTTTAAACATATATTCATCCATCTAATCGTGGTTAACAACCAGTACAAATCGTGTATATATGTATATATATAATTGACCGACGGGTATATATACATATAACACATACAACGTCGTGTAAACATATATGTATATAACATTGACCGACGGGTATATATACTTATAACACATGCATATATACATGTTAGCTCGTGTTATATACATATGTTTACACGACGTTGTATGTGTTATATGTATATATATCCGTCGGTCAATGTTGTATACACATATATACACGATGTGTACTGGTTGCTAACCACGATTGGACAAATGAATATATGTTTAAAGGTACGTGTATATGTGAATGTATAGACATTATGTGTGTGTATGTGAGTGTGTTAGATTTATATGATTTTATTGGCCTTAACCTAGTTAACTGGGCTTTATTCGGTTTTATTGGGCCTTAATCTATTTACCGGGCTTCATTGAGTTTATCGGGCCTTAATGAACTTTATTTAGTTTTATTTGACTTTATTTGGTTTATTGGGCCTTAATGGGTTTTGTTCGGTTTTATTGAGCTTAATCATCAGCTTTATTAATTAATTTTTGCAATAATCTAATAAATAATTATTAATAAATAATTTATAAGCAATTAAATTAGTAGTTATAAAATTAAAAAAATGGAAAAAATCATTTTCCTTCACGCATACATACGATATCAACACATAAACAACACATAAAAATGCAAGCACAACATATATATATATATATATATATATATACACACACACACAAACAACACATGACTTGCATACATACAATACAACACATAAAAATATGTACATATAACACATAAAAATGAGAAAATAGAAAAAAAAGCATTTTCCCTCGCTGATCCCTCGCAGATCAGCGAGGGATCAGCGAGGGAATTTGCAGAAGAAATTTCCCTCGCAAATCAGCGAGAGATCAGCGAGAGAATAAGTTTTTTTGGCAATTCCCTCGCTGATCCCTCGCTGATCTGCGAGGGAATTTTTCCCTCGCAGATTAGCGAGGGATCAGCGAGGGAATGAGTTTTTTTGGCATTTCCCTCGCAGATCCCTCGCTGATCTGCGAGGGATCAGCAAGGGAATTTTTCCCTCGCAGATTAGCGAGGGATCAGCGAGGGAATGTGTTTTTTGGMATTTCCCTCGCTGATCCCTCGCTGATCTGCGAGGGAAATTTTCCCTCGCTGATATTCGTCGCTGATACCTGGTTTTCTAGTAGTGTAGGTTGTCATTTATCCTCTTTTATATTTGGGTCGTAAACGCTATACTAACTCCCTGCTTTGGATGATTTTATATTTGATAGGTTGCATTTCCTTTTAGATATTTGGTTTAAATTTACTCTAATGTTAGGAATGTTACAACTTTTGATCCCTACATTTTTGAAATTATAAAATGACCATCATGGTTTGTAAAAACGACCAGATTTGGTCCCTCCCTCTAACAATCATTAGCTTTTGCCATTAAGAGAAGGGCATTTTAGTCTTCTTAGGTTTTCATTTTATTTTTTGTTAAAGGTTAAATCACTTTAAATAGGAAATGAAATAATGACAAGTGTCCCACTCTTTATATATATATATATATACACATTGAAATGAAATTTACCAGTGAACCTTTATCGACACTGGTCATCTTCTCCGGCCAAGAATAACAACATACATGTCTCAAATGAAAATCAATTCCATATCCAAAAAAAAAAATCAAAATCAATTCCAAATCCGTATCCAAATCTTAGAATAAAAAACAATCAATAACAATCAAAACCTTAACTAAAACCAACAATTTATGATCCTTAATGCAAACCCTAATTGAAGAACCTAAATTCAAACCAAATACAAAACTTATAAATCTGAAACAATCCTTTCAAAATCTAAAACAAATTCGATATTAATAGACTTCTAACACAAACCCAAATTTAACTCATGGGATGTTTAGGATTGCTTATTTAAAATGCTTATTAACTTATTTCGGTGTAGTACCGGTAATAAAGAGTTTTTAGTGTTTGGATAGAGGAAAAAAAATGCTTATACCGGTTTGGAACCGATAATAAAGAATTTTTAATAAGTTACTTCCTTCTAGCGTATTAACTTATTCCGGTGTGGTACCGATAATAAAGAGTTTTTAGTGTTTGGACGAGAAAAGAAAAAGATATCTCATCTATTTTATCAGCTTATCAGGTGTGGTACCACCGTAAGCTAATCCAAACACTTGATACAACTTCTACGGTTCAAGATGCTACTGAAATTTTTACAAAGAATTATGTACCGACTAAAGTTCGAGCTAATGTTCCAAGGTTCGATAGAGCTAGAATCAGAGAACCGTATCTGGAAGACATCTACTTTAACGTTTTTGTACGTCATCGTAAAGCCTTAAATGAAGATAAGATTCTAGGTATTCACAAGGAAACACGTGAATATCGCATTGAGTACAAGCATTTCCTCAAAGCTAATCGCTTACCCATCAGTCAGGTACGAACCAAGCATAGAATTTTCTCGATCAAGAGAATTAAAGCCAGTAAACTTTTCAGCATCTGGTATCCAATGCTCTTTGTAACAAGGCAAGACGATAGTTTTTGGAGTTTCAGTGAATCTGACTTTCCAAATCTTTTCCTTGAAGACTTGGAACATCTATACCACAAAATTAGCAACCAAATTGTCAGATTGGAAGGAGTTGTCTTAGGCCTTGAAGCTATCAAGCATTATCGGAAATGTCATGTCAAGCTTTCTTCAGTAATCAACGTGCAAATGGGTTTTGAAAGTAATCAGAGGATTGTGAATCTGAAGAGACCGAATCAAGAACTTGAAGACATTGAAGGTTATCCTTTATTCATAATACTTGAAGATCCATAGTTTGGCGTGGTTTATGAGAATTCTAAGAAATCTAAAAGATTCTTGAAGTTCAGTGAGCTGAATATGGAACTATTAAGATTGTGAGAAGAGAACTCGAAGGCAAAAAGACTATAGATGATAAAGCTAAAGGATGTGACAAGTTAAGTCGGAGAGAGAGGTACTTGTTGATCAGTGCTCTGGAACTGCTAGATGAAAAGATTCAGTATCATAATGCGTTAAGGAGGTCTGAGACTAATCTGGGCTTCAGAAGATCAAAATTTTAAATGTCTCGTGCTTGAATCCAAAGGGGGAGAATGTTGGGTTTAAGTTGTGCTTAATTGTTGTATTCAAGAGTTTCTTCTTTATAAATTTTGTTTTAGTTGCTTTGTAGATATAAATAGTTTTCCTCTTTGTAATCAGTGGTAAGAGTTCTCATTTGTAATATTTCTTGAAGATTAATGCAAATTACCTTTGGCTAAATTCTCTCTAATTGTTCATCTTTTCTACTTTGCTATTTTGCTAATCTGATTGGAGAATCTGGGAATTACGAGTATCATAAAGGTATCATTATTGTTATCATAGTGGTCTCGAAGTTTATTTGATGTGTTTTGGATATCATATTGTATGTATGTTGGTATCACATTGTGTATCTTGGTGTATTTTGGGTATCACACGGTGTTCGGCGAAATAAGGTTTACTAGAGGCCGGAAGCAAGAGAGAGAGATAGAGGAGAGATAAAAAAAATTAATACCTAAAATTCCCTTTAATTAAAAATTTAAGTCAAATTACCAAAAATACTAGTTTCCTAATTTATCCATTGATTTGTGGTTGAGATTGGATCTCACAGTTATCACAAACTAACAAGTTCTCCTCTGAATGGACCCTTATATATATGTATATATATATATATATATATATATATATATATATATATAGGGTTCTGGTGAGAAAGAAAGTTAATAGGAGGGAAGCGTAAGAAGAGATATTCTTTCTAGGATGCACATTAGGATGTGATGCACCTAGGGCCGATCCTATTTTGATGTCCTGTGCGAAAATAATAAAAAATGTCCCTAAGCCTATTTTTTAAGCCAATGAAACAACGGAACATGCGATTTTTAAAGAGTTTGGAACCTATTCAAGATGAATGTCTCATCCCCAAGTTGATTTTTATTAATTATAATAAAAAAATACAATTGGGGGGGTGGGGGAGATAGAAACCAAAACTCTGAATACAAAATATAGAATGATAAAAGGATAAATCCTGGATTGAGATCATGCTTCCTTCTTTGCCAGCTTTCCTTTTTCCAAATTGAAATTAGCATAATAGAAATGTTATTTCAATATATGGAACTTAAAAGACAAAGAAAACTATAATTAGTTTCTAAGTAAAATAGTAAATTACATCCAAAATACTGTCATAGTAAGCAAAAAGTAAAACTCAAAACTTACATGTCTAACGATTAAAGGCTAAGGGCCTATCTGTTAGCAGCTTAAAAAGCTTAATGGAACTAACAGGTTATTCACTCCACTATGTATGACTGTTTCGTAGTGGCTTAATGACATAGAAAGTGACTTATCCAGTAAGCTTCTAGGGGGACTTTATATAGAAAGTCAAGTTTTTTTTTTTCCAAACACGTCCCTTTCAATTAAAAAAATGCTCCTTACAAATCCATTATATTCTCACTTTAACTCTACTTCTCACACAATTATTCGCCTATACACATATATATAACACACTAAATATAATATTAATATATATTATCTAGAGTTTATTTTGTAAAGAAAAATGTAAAGTACAAAAATAACTAAAATATTCCTGACTTAGCGGTTTCTTTTAACAGTCATTACTGATAGGGATCAAACCCGATCGTTTCTATATACCATGATTGCCATCTAGTAATTTTGAAACTGTAGGAACGAAAAGTATTACAAACCACAAACCATAGGGACCAAATTTCTAGTTTACTCTTAAGTAAATATGTTATATATAATAAAAAACAGAAGATATCATTAATAAATTTAAAAAATGGAAAAGTCTAAAATCCAACGGACTTTAGTGTTTGGAATGATTAAGTCCTTGAACATTCCAAAACATGTTAAATAACTCATTGGACTTTCCGAAACCTGTTATATACATTCTTTATAACCTATAAAACTGGTTAATATGGTAAAAGCCTAAAAAAAGCCATTGAACTTTTATATTTTGAACGATTAAGTTTCTAAACATTTTTTGAACAAAAAAAGTACTTACATCTATAAAACGAAACAAATATACCAAATAATACTTACATTTTAAAAAGATTATTAATGAAATTTATTTTAATTAAAAATAAAAAATATTCTCAGTGATTTTCCAAACTAAAAATATAATAAAAAGAGATTGAAAAATGATTACTGATTAAATTTATTTTAATTAAAAATAAAATATATTTTGTATATGATTTTCTCAAATTAAAAAAAATTAAAAAGAATTACAGATGAAATTTATTTTAATTACAAAATATAATGTATTCCGTTGATGATTTTTTAAATTAAAAAATAGAAAATAATTTGATTAAATTATTGACGGATTAACGATAAAATTTAGCTAAATATATAATTAATTAAATTTCGTCTTATACAGTAACATGTTAATAAGTGTGAAAGATCGTGATTAAATCTTGTCGATGATACCATTTCACCAACGGATTAACGAAGAATTTTAATTAATTATGTATTTAGTTAAATTTTATCGTTAACTCGTGAGTAATCTAATCAAATTATCTTCTATTTTTTTATGTTGAAAAACCAACAATAGAATATATTTTATTTTTAATTAAAATAAATTTCATTAATAATCTTTTCTAAATATTTTTTTTTTTTTTTAATTTAGAAAATCACATATGAAATATATTTTATTTTTAATTAAAATAAATTTACTCAGTAATCTTTCTTAAATCCTTTTTTATTTTATTTTTGATTTGAAAAATCACTGACACAATATATTTTTTTAATTAAAAAAATGTACTGTTTTGGTATATTTGTTTCATTTTATAGATGTAAGTATTTTTTTTATTTAAAATTTTTTTAAAGACTTAATCGTTCAAAATATAAAAGTTTGTTCGGTTTTTTTAGATTTTTTCCATTATTTTACCATATTAACCAGTTATATAGGTCATAAGAATGTATCTAACAGGTTTTAAAAAGTCCAAAGAGTTATTTAATAGGTTTTGGAATGTCCAATAACTTATTTGTTTTAAAAAGTTGTCCAAAAACTTAATCATTCCAAATAATAAAGTCCATTACAATAAAGTCCATTGATTTTTTTAGACTTTTCCCATTTAAAAAAGAAAAAAGAAGACAGGCGAGTTGGGAATTTTTTTTTCGAATAACTACCAAAAAAGAGTAAATTTCATTGTGCTAATCACCGGAAAAACAAGTATGTACATAAAGCTATGAACAACAAATTAATGATGTTATAAAAGAACACAAAAACTCACACTTATCACATTCAATTTTTTGTTTGAACTTCATATCCACAAAAAATTTTGTTCCGATTTATCTTGCCTGTCCACCAACCAGAGAGCCACATCATCATTTTGAGGGAAGAAAGAGTAAAAAGATATAAAATAAAATAACGTGCATTCATATGATTGCTGGGACAGGAATGGAACAGGGGATTTAGGATATCAGATTCTTATTCCATATATTATGTCTTGGGTATCATCTAGTGTCAATTATCCCGATCTCAGAGCGATCATAAGACGGCATTGAAAACAACGGGTCCGTTTGGATGGTGGTGGAGTCGTTAGTTTGGCTGCTTTGAGCGTATTTGTCCTCGCGGAAGTCTCTCATTGCTTTGAATCTTAAATCTTCCGTGTAGCCATTTGCTTCCTGGATTATCTCGGGAACCCATGTTCGGCCTTCGAGCATACTCACTACCTCCGACATTATGGGCCTTATCGATGGAGAACCATTCGTGCACAAGATCGCTACTTTCACCATGGTAACCGCTTCTTCTTTGTTGATTTTCGACCCCAGTCTCTCGTCAAATAGCTCGTCGTAGTTTTTATTTCTTTCCAATTGACAAGCCTGCAAAATGTCAATCTTGTTCTAAGAACATGCAAGAAAAGAGATAATACAACTTTATGGGCCCGCGGGATTAATCAAGATGAACGTAAACCGGTCTGAATACCTCTAGTTATCTAAAAAAAGAGATGATACAATTTTTGAGGTCAAATGGACTAATTCCAACTTCAAGCTTCTCGACTTCTAGAGATGGTTCTAATAAAACCAAACAGAATCAAACACGCATAGCATGTTGCACACGGAAGTAGGTCCGATAAGGGTAAGATGTACGCAAACTTGACCTCTACCCAGAAGAGCAAGAGTGGTTGTTTCTGTAACCACATATGTTCCGACTTAAACCTCCTAGTAGGTTCTAGAGAGGTAAAATATATGCACATCTAACCTCTACCAAAAAGAACCGAGCGGCCCATGACTAGAGATGGTTCTTATAACTACACCGAACTTTATGGAACTGGGCTAGAAATACATTTTGCTAACCTTAAAATGGTAGCAATAATATCGATTGATATATGAAACGCCAAAATTTGACCTCAAAACTCAAACTGTCTCCAGAACATTGGAAGTGGGGCAATACAAGGGATACGTATCCTGAATGTAACCATGGTGTGTGCTTATTTCAGTGTGATTATCCTTGGAGTCATTCTAAGAAAGAGATAGGAAATACCCAATCTAGGAGAAATATGCAGTTGTCACGAGCAATGTAGCTGTGTTGTTCTTGCCGCTCACGATCTCCAAAGCCAAGACCCCGAAGCTGTAAACATCTGCCTTGTCACTCAAGAACCCCCAAAGTGCGTACTCAGGTGCCATATATCCTCTGCAAATGAATCAAAATATTCATAACATGAAAAAGAGGCTATGAGCTCGAAAAACCATCTACAATCAATATCAAAAACAATAAAATCTTCAAAAACCAAACCAAACGGACTCAGTAAATCCCATATACAGGTAGGGGGGTTAAGATGTATGTGTATCTTATCTCTAACCACAAGGGTTAGAGATACAGTTTGCTTGAGACCCCACACAAAGGGAGGGTGGGGAGGAGGTTTAAGATGTATGCATGCCTTGCATACCTTATCTCTACCCTCCCAAGGGTTAGAGATACAGTTTGCTTGAGACCCCACACAAAGGTAGGGTTGGGGAGGAGGTTTAAGATGTATGCATACCTTATCTCTACCCTCCCAAGTTACAGTTTGCCTGAGACCCCACACAGAGGCAGGGTGAGAGGGAAGGGGGTAAGATGTGTGCATACCTTATCTCTACCCCAAGGGGTAGGGATATTGTTCCCGTGAGACCCCTAGCTTATAAAACAATTAATAAATAAAAACAAGGTTGCAAGATACAAATGTGAGTGTATGCAAACAAGCAATGCAGAAATGTTTGAAATATTTTAAATTACATTGTTCCTGCAACACGAGTGCTAACATGAGTTTGGTCCTCATCATGTAGCCTCGCCAATCCAAAGTCTGCTATTTTCGGGTTCAGATCTTTATCAAGCAAAACATTAGTAGCCTTGATGTCTCTATGTACAATTTTGAGCCTTGATTCTTCATGAAGAAAAGCTAAGCCTCTAGCGACGCCTAGGCAAATCTTAAACCTTGTTGGCCAATCCAACATCAATCAACTGTTATTCACACCTACATGATGTAATTCATTATGAATAACAAAAATAATAAATAAAAAAACAACACAAAAGTTGCTCCGTTCCAACTGAAAAAGTGATCGACTTTCTGAATCATGGCACTTGGCTTTTCTTTACGAACTAACATCGTTCTTATAGAAGTAAAACACTACAATTTTAAGTGCATGACATAAGCTACAAATAGAAAAGAATTGGTTTTAAATGCAACAAAATTCATATTGAGTTTTATAAAAGATTAGTTTGACCCCGTAAGTCAAAAAGTTAATTTTTTTTTTTATAACTGTGGATGCCCAGACTAGCTTGCAAGAACCTCGACTAACCCTATGGCCCTGAAATCAACAGTTAGGCAAACCCTTGAGTGGCCTTGGGCGTGTTTGGTATGCAGACAAGACTGGATTGACGAGAGTGAGATAGGCACGTGAAAAAATGGTACAAGGTCATAGAGTTTTAATTTGACACACCAATCTTGTCCATCTCCCTCATTTTTGTCCACCTATTTTGGTGAGACGAAAATATGCATTTTTATCCCACTTAGTCCTGTTCTATCCCAGTCAAAATGTCGCACCAAACATGGAACAACAAGTTTTTTTGTTCCGTGTTGTTTTGTCTCATCCTGTCCCATGTACCAAAAGCACGTGGGAAAGCAAACCTAAGGTGTTCCCACTTGAGCTACCCAAAAGGTTAAAAAGAGTTGTTGAGAGCACACAGAACTCAAACACTCACCAAACAAAGCATTGGAAAGGTTGTTATTTTCCATGTACTCTTATACAAGCATCAGTTGATCTCCTTCAATGCAACATCCATGCAGCTTCACAAGATTCGGGTGCTGTAAACACGAAATGACACCAACCTCATTCAAGAACTCACGGTTCCCTTGTCTTGAGTGTGATGAAAGCTGTTTCACTGCAATAACGGTTCCATCGGATAAAGTACCCTGCACCACACCACACGACTTAGTTCAGGGGCCATACACAGAATTAGGACCACACGAGTAATCATTATCTGCTAGATTATCACCTTGTAAACAGGACCAAAACCTCCTTCTCCTATTTTGTTTGTAACATTGAAGTTGCCAGTAGCAGATTTTAATTGCTTTAATGAAACTGAAATCGTTTTCAACTCCATTCCTTCAAAATCTGTTCAACAAAAGCATAAAGCATACAAATAAAAAAAATACACACTCTATTAACAGCCTTGAATCCACAACCATCAAGTTCATCAACAAATGTCTAAATTATCCACCAATAACATCATAAAGATAATGTAATGATGACAATGGGAAAATAAGCAAGCTCGAATCTTCGGTTAGAAGAAAATATTGCATTTATTTGGGAGATCCCACAATGAAAACCACTGCAATTTTTATGAGATGGAGGAGTATAGAAGAGATGAAAACAAAATGAGTAGAAATTGATGAAGTCATACCTTTATCTTTCCTTTTATTGTGTTCCAAACAGCATTTCCACCAAATGACCACCAATACTAACAAAGCGAAGCATGATGCTCCAATTGCGATACCAACATAAGCAATTTTCTTCTTGTTTCCACCAGCTGAACAAGTTTTGAAATCTGCAGATAAAGAGTTGGTACATACAATGATGATAGTCAAGAATCAAAAAATAAAAAAAGTCAACAGGCAAAGTGCATAAGCATGCCTCATGTAAGGTTAATGTCCCAACCTACATAAATACACAAGCAAACAAATTTTTAAAACGCTTGGCTTGTGGAAATGATCTTTTCATTATTAAATATCATATGTGAAGGGTCCAACGAATAAGCCATTAACCGATTTATCCAAAAAAAGGCCCTAACTTAATACACGACAAATAAAATCATGTTGTTTGAATAACATTTATATGAAATATAAAATAAAGATATCATATACTTACAAGGCTTAACAGATATAGCAGATACAAGGGCTCATAAACTCCTCTTTTAGGAAAACGCGTTGTCTCTTTGCCAGCCCAGTAAAAGCGTATTTCTAAAATGTTATTCGTTACACTTGCATTAAATGGAATTACCACCGGGTTTCCCATTCCACGAGCCTCATCTTCAATTTTGAAGTCCTTTTTAACAAGATATCTCTAAATTACATACAAATGCAGTTAGAAACTTGATCAACCAAGTTATATATATGCATGCATTTATTTAAACATCTTCATCCCCTGAATATATACATCAAAGACTTGCCTGCCAAGACTTCTGTAAGTACTATCATTACTGAACTGTAATTCAGCAAAATGTAGATTAACGGTGTATTCACCATTTTCCAAACAATGGCTAAAGTAAACAAGTGAAAGTGGAGAGAGCCGTGCAGTTGTGTACACAGAAGATAAGCTTGTGGAATTTTCCATTGTTGTAATGTATCGGGTGTTTTGGAAGACGTTGTCATCCAGGAAATCCCCAGTGCTACTGAATCCCCAAATCCTATTGCTTATGTACAATCGAGATGCACTACCTTCAACATTGGCATCTCCTTCATAAAGAACATCCCCATTACTTTCTCCAACCATCAGATCATTCCCACCTCTATTAACATGCAAGGAACACCCATCTGCCATAATTTATATGCAGTTTTGTTAAGAGGAAAGGCATCGTTCAAAGTATCAAACTGATTAAAACCATCGAGAATGGCAGCAAAAGGCTATCACCATAATTGTGGTTCACATTTTAGAGTTCCATCATGATGTCTTGGCTGCTACATTTAGTTTTCAGTAATATCGGTGTTTGATAAGCAATAATTAAATGGTGTGGATTATCATCTGAAATAGTTAGAGTTGTAATGCATCTCTACACACAAAAGTTGTTTATTCACCTAATTAACGGCCCTGGCATTCAATCTTCAGTAACATAAGTGACTAAATCATCAAGATATAAGAGAAGGTTTAATTTTTTTCGAACTCCGGATAATATCAATATACATTTAAAGGTGTATGCTTCAGTAGGAAATACTTACATCTTGGACAGGTTACATCCTCAGTGCAGGCAAGTATGTCCTTTCTGTTGATAACATAATTGTAACAGCAATCAACATTATATGTTTAGAACAAAGGAATATGAATAAGTTATTTCAGAAATTCTCTCCATAATTTAACTAAATAGTAAAACTACATCGATAGACATGTATTTGAATGCAATAAACACCATCTTACATTGGGTTCCCTGTTGAGGAGCTTCTAAACAAGTTGATGTATGTATTCCTGATACAGTTACAAAGGAAAGAATTAGTTATAATGGTGATCCCTTTGCTCTTAAGGTTCCATGGTTTTGTGAGGGCTGGCCACCAAGCAATTGCTCCAAGTACTGAAAAATATATTACTAACAAGAAAAGCATCCATACGTATTTCGTCTGCACGAGGGTCGATTAGGTCCTTGCCAAGTAAAGTTATTGTAGGATAGGTCACTGTATGAAGTGTATCACATAGAACATCGGTTGCTTAATAACCACAAAACTGTAAACATAAACATCGACAAAATAAACTTACATGCTAGCTCCATTCAGCAAAAGTGAATCTGGTATATCTCTACTTAGCATGTTACCAGTTAAAAACCTATTTAAACATACCACATTTCAGTTGAGATAACCAACCGCTCTAGTACAGCTACACAATAGAACTTGAAAATATCCTCAAAAAAGCGCAGTGCGGTAATAATCTCATCACACTTACACAAATCTCAAGCTCCTCCCAATGATGTTTGGGGATATTCCGCCTGCCAACCTGTTAAAACTTGCGTCCCTATCCAATTGATAGTTGAATAGGTGTCATTAGATATACTAACAAAGAAGAATTTAAAATAAACTGGACAACACCACATTTCGTTATACAATACATTCTTAAAAGGTGCCGAGTCTCAGTTTGTCAGTCTGATGTTCAACTCAACTATTTTTGTTTGTCAATAAAAGTGACCAGCCTGAAATACTAAATGAGAAAAGCATTGTTTACTTACTACAATTTCTCAAGACCCTAAAGTCAATAATGAAGTTTATCAGAAGTTGTATGTCTAAGAATAGAACTCATTACACCAGGATGAGCGTAACCAGAATTTTGTACGGATCCGGAGGTCAATGACCTTCTGACAGGTTTGAGAATGCCATTTCCATATACAAAAATGCCACTAAACTTGTCAGAAGGTTATGTTAATAAAATTCTCATTTAAGGTTATTGAGCAAAATAGTCCATTTTGTACATACAGTCTTAGCAATCCACTAGCATTATCAAGTGGAGGAAATCCCTGTTCTGGTCCAGTTATGTCAGTGATCCTCCTGCAAAACATGACACCATGACACAATCATTTTCAATGAAACATAAATCAATAAAGGATCACCAAGAACCAAAGCTCAGAAAGAGAACGACCCTCCATTTTGCATGGGCTTGGGAGGTAAGTTTTCAAACTCCATACTACCTTGCACTTTTTGAAGTATGACATTTTGGTCAAAAAGGAGTAACCTTATAAGTTTCTCCAATAATATGGTTAATCCAGTTAAGATATTAGGTTAGGTTCTTGACTCACAAGTCGGTTAAATCCTTGAGAAGAGATATATTTGAAGGAATTGGTCCCTCCAGTCCACTTGCAACCATTTCACTTCAGAAAGAACAAATATCAACCAAGATCAATATGAGTCAATGCCTGGTGTAGCTCTATAATGCAATTACTTTACAACCGTTCACCAGAAACTACAATGCAATTAATTGATATAAATGAAAAATAATCTTACAGTCTAGTAAGTTGTCTCCAGTTCTGTATGAAATCTGGTATTGACCCACTGAAGTTGTTATCGTTTATCCTGCTGCATTTCAGAAGAAAGATTTTTCAGTTGCAACATTAGGAAAATTGGTGAAATCATGGAACACCTGTTCCCTCCATTCCCAAAAATTGATGTACATGTTGACTTTCTAGTTCAAATGGTTTTTGATATGAATTGTATTATGAATCTTAGACCAACATTTCTCTATGTAGCATTTAGTAAAAGTTCAGTGTGTTTTCAAAAAAATTCTTGAATCCTATATCAATTATGAAGTTGAAACTTGAAAACTGATCTGTTTTGTAGAAATTTTGGAAGTCTACCTCGTTTTTGGAAAAGAGAAATACCAAATAGTTAAAATGTAGAATAGTTTATAAATTTGTTAAGTTTCTTAGTTCAGCAAGAGCTGCCGGCAGAGTCCCTTTCAACTGGTTCGACGACAAGATCCTGAAATATAATATAGTGAAATAAACAAACTTAGCAAGGAATTTGAGCGAATACCAGAGTGCAAAACATGTCATCAAAAGGCTAATAGGTCTTACAGAGATTTCAAATGAAATAAACTCCCAAGTTCAGACGGAATAGTTCCTGAAAGCTGATTTGCTTCAAGGTCCCTGATTAAAATATTGTAGTTAGATCAGTGTATTAGACCATGTGAACTAGGACTTTACTTGAAACGAAGCAGAGCTGCCCTTACTCCATTTCTATATCCATCGTCTAAATAGTTTCAATTTGATGAGAAAAATTCACAGAAAAAGAAATAAGCAAAGAAATCAAGATAACATACAGCTTCGTGAGAGTGGTAATATTTCCTAGTTCAGGTGGGATTTTCCCGGTTAATCGATTGCCAAGAAGAGAACTGCATTATGGTCTAAGCAATGTCAGGACAGACCCTTAAAGGTACAAAGTTACTCATGAGAAAAGATTGTGAAAATAAAATGAAAATCAAGAAAGAAATCTCACATTTCTTGCAACTGTGTCAAACCCCATTCTGGTGCTATTGTGCCATTTAAGTAATTGTAAGCAAAGTCTCTGTAAAGAGAACAAACATACTTCAGATTTGATTCAGTAAGACTAAGAAGCTGGAGGCACAAGCTTTAGAATCAAACATAATAATGCATTTAAAGTGTGAGCTCACATTGAGTTGAGATAAGGAAGCTTCTTCAGTTCAGGTGAAAGAATGCCAGCAAGACTATGGAACTTCATCGTGCTGAATAGATCAAGAAATAGGAAAAAGCTTCAAGATGACAAGCAGTTGCCACAAAAGGAAAAGGTACATTTTTGACTTCCATGGTCAAGTATCCGAATATTTTGCTTCCAAGTTTTCTGGAGTCTTAACTTTTCCAAAAAGTTTGACATCAACTTTATAGGAATTAGGAAGTACTACTAGAAAGAGAAATTGTCGATGTTAATTCTTTTATGCATTCAAAAGAAAGAAATTTAGATTTAACTAATTTTTTTTAACACCAATGATTTTGTATCCATGACTTCAAAAGGATGCTATTTAGAGAAAGGTTCAACTTCATAGCTTCATTTTGTAGTATCACTGGAACATGCTTCTAATGCTTCAAAGAAAAATGGTAAACTGACATGCCAATTACATGCAATTAGGGAGATGTATATAACATAACATTCATAGTGTATTGCACTGAGGAAGACTAGGACAAGAGTATATACATCCTTACGACATGCCAGCCACTATTGTTGGCAACGTAGTCACAACCAACACTAGCATTCACTTCCTGAGATAACTTTGGTGCTTCAAAAATGAGTTCAAGCTTGCAAGTGACACCATTGAAACTCCAATTTGTTGCACCCATTGTAGTAAGAATATCTCTTACAGCTTCCACTGAATCAAATTAAAAGAGAATTTTGTAAGAGGCCGTTTACTAAACTCTTACTAGTATAAGCATTTACCAAGTCATATTACATTATCGAATGACTATGATAAGAACCAATAATCTTACCCGGTAAGAGCAAAAGCAAGGACCGTGAGTCTTACCCAGTAAGTGAAAGTGACAGCTCTTACTCAGTTAGCACTTACCGGATAGATTTTTACATACAATGTCGTTTTGATAAACTAAAGTCTTGTTAAGTAATGTAAGTGATAATGTTAAATTTTACCGGTAAGCGCTTACCAAATAAGTGTTTAGGTAAACGGCCCCTAAGTAATGTTGAAACTTGTATCAAAGTTTGCATAAATATAGACATACAGTGGTTTCACTACAAAAAAATCAGGTTTATAGTATATGCCAAAAATGTCCAAGGGTCCTAATAGATTGATTTATAGGACTTACGTTTATAAAACCAAACAATTATTTATTCTATATAAAACGTTGCGATAAGTTCATAGGAAGTTTTTGGGCAGTCTTAACAAGTTCGTTTAGGACAATTTTGAAAAAGTGTCATATTAACTTTTTATTTATTTGAAGAAGCGTCTTATAATAAGATATGTTCATATAACACTTCGTAAAAGTGTCATATATAAAAACTAATAGGACATTTTATTTCAAAAGTGTTTCTAAAAAATTTGTCAAGGTTACCAAAAGTGTCCAATAAACTTACAGCAACACTTTTACATAGTGCGCAATTGTTTGGTCCTATAAACAATTATAAAGTAGTCTATTAGGATGCTTATAAAGTAGTCTATTAGGAAGCTTAGGATTTTTGACTTCCTATAAAATTTTGTTGTAGTGTTGCATTAGTCTAAAAGGTGAGGTTATATGGCACAATGATTGCAATGTTCAACTAGAAACTGTTCCATACAAAATGCCACCCTTGCCAGCAATCAAAATTACCCATTAACTATCAAAGGATAACGTTCATCCAGAAACAGAAGCTATTGCAAAATTTCACTTTGGAGCAAGTGTTCAACAGTAGCTTTAATCTCTTCTACTTTTTCTTCTCGAGGATGAAACTTCTGTCATCTAACCCGAAATTCAAACCCATGCCCTCTTCTAGTTGGCACATAACTCAAGGTAAATGCCAAACAACCCATGTCAGGAGTTTCATCAAACACCTTATAGATCATTAAACCGAACCAAATGATTACTTCCTAAAGTAGCACCAAAATCAAATAAAATGATTACTTCCTAAAGTAGCACCAAAATCAAATAAAATTAACTCCATTGCTAGGTACACATGCACATTCGAGGTTTCACAAACTAATTGTGAAAATGAATTCTAAAACATTGGGTGATAACACATCAGAAATCCATAAACCTATTTTGTTTGAAAACAGACCTATATTATAAGAAGAAATTTTACCTTCTTGTTGTGGAACCACGGACTCAGCGGATCTTAACAGCAGTAATGATGGTAGTTTCCTCAGCTCCATGAAAAGGGTTCGACGTACTTTTGCAAAAGAAGAATTGAAGGGAAATGATTAGTTGTTGGTTGTAGTTTGATTGAAGATGACAATGTGATAGTTAGATCCGGCGACTGAAATACAGAGACTCATAAACGAAACCACGTTCAGATTCCAAGTGGAAGTTCGTTGACTGCTTCCGAATGGATTACGTTCATATGATTTAATTTTATATAGTAACTCAACGACTTGTCAACATGCACTATTAGGGGCTGATCGTATTGCAGAGTGAATAAACGGCCAGAATGATTGAGTGGTAAAATTTAACAATGTTATTAATTATCGAGTAAGATTTTAGTCTATTAAAATGATATCGTATGTAATAATTTATCCGGTAAACGTTTATTGTGGTAAGAGTCGTCACCCTCACTTACCAGGTAAGACTTTTGATCCTTGTATCATTCTTATCGGGTAAGATTGTTGGTCTTTGCCATATTCATCCGGTGAGGTAATGTTACTTAGTAATTGTTTACCTGGGTAAACGTTTGGTAAATAGCCTCTAAGAGACTCTCATGATATAATGCAAAATAAAATATAATTGTTTGATAATGATTTACATGAAATTAGTGTAGGGTCGGTCGCAGTTAAAATATCGTATTACAAAGTGATTTACGGTCCCAAAGTGATAACAATAAATCACAATGCAAACTGACCCAATACAACAAATGTGGATTAACGAGATCTATATATTGTATAATTTTGTCTAACAAAACATACTGATCCACAAATGTAAAATTAGCAGTTATATCAGGTATACGATCAAATATCAAAACGACATATAAATCGAGACAACGAGATTTAACGTGGTTCCACTATCGAGGTGATAGTGTACGTCCACAGGGAGAGAGAGATCGATTTATTACTAACCGGGAGAACTTACAACGTGTTTTACGAGATCCTTGGATCAATGAATCAACTACCCAAAGTTTCCTCAAAAAACAAAGTTATATATATATATATATATGTATATATATAAGAAAAGAAAAAGAATGGGCGGCAACCCATCTCCTCATGCATCAACTTGGATGGATAAGCTATCATCATCTCCTCATGCATCAACTTGGATGAATAAGTCATCATCATGTTTGATTAAATGGCAAATAGGTTGTAGGATGGGTGGCAATCCTATGCCATGCATGTTGGCAACTTAAAATTAATATGTGGTTGATATTAATTTTAACCTCATGCATTAACCACTTGTACTTTGAGTTTGGTGAGTTGTACAACATCCTAAAAACTTACCAAAATTAAGTTTTTCAACA
>NC_037537.1:3931578-3934102 GCF_001531365.2 Cynara cardunculus var. scolymus | reverse complement strand
GATTCTGACCCCAAAGTAAAACCACGAGCAGATGAGCTGGGTACAATAGGACTGTCAATTATCTCATCTCCATCGGCTATAGGAGAAATGGAAGAGATAATTTCCGGTTCTGGAGTGGGTTGTTGATCTTGATTGGACTTGAACATAATTGACTCATCGCAGGTAACATGTCGAGAATGAATCACCTTTCGAGTGACTGGGTTCCAAATTCGGTAACCCTTAATTCCATCTGTATAGCCGAGTAAGAAACCCTTGATGGCTCTAGGATCCAACTTTTCCTGACCTGTCACATGAATATAAACAGGACAACCAAATACACGTATGTATTTCAAATAAATATTACCCTTACCCCTCCAAATTTCTTCAGGAATCTTTCCCCCAATAGCTGAACACGGTAACCGATTCACAATGTGTACAACAGTATGAAGTGCTTCAGCCTAAAACATTTTAGAGAAACCAGATGTTACTAACATACATCGGATTTTATCTAACAAAGTCCTATTCATCCGCTCGGCGACTCCATTTGATTGTGGATCGCCAGGTGTTGTGTAGTGACGGTGGATACCTCTACGTGAACAAAAGTCTTTAAAATTACTACTAGTGTATTCCCCACCATTGTCAGATCTTAGCACTTTTAATTTTCTATCGGTCTCGACTTCGACTAGTGCTAAGCATGTTTTAAATATTTCAAAAACATCTGATTTTAACTTAATCACATACACCCATAGTTTATGCGAGAAATCATCAATAAAAGTAACATAATATTTACCTCCACTGAGGGACTGGGTCGAAGATGGTCCCCAGATGTCTGTATGAACATAATCGAGGATCCCTTTGGTGTTGTGTTTTCCAACCCCAAAAGATACACGCGTCTATTTACTCGAAACACATTCTGAACAGAAGTCCAGACTCATAGGCGTATCAACTGCAATGAGTTTCCGTTTGCGCAAAATCTCCAAATTCTTCTCTGAAGTGTGTCCCAATCTGAGATGCCATAAACGAATAACATCTAAATTTCTCGAACTATCTGCGATACACGCGTCAGAATTGATTGTCTCGCCTACCAGATGAAACAGGTTATTTTCTGCCTGTTCACCTTTCATCACAAAAAAACTTCCTCTGGAGACACGCAAACTCCCATTTTCTATCCGAATCTTACAGCCAAGTTTGGACAGTTGTCCAACAGATATCAAAGAACGAGTCATAGATGGTACATATTTAACATTTAATAAAGTTCGAATATTACCATCAAACATTTTGATTCTGACAGAACCGATACCCCGAGTGACACATGATGTATTATTTCCCATATAAATACTGTTACCTTTAAATTCTTCGAAAGTAGTGAAACAATCACGGAATGGTGTCATATGGCATGAAGCTCCGGTATCCAACACCCAACGCCTATCACTTTGTGGTGGTGTAACCGTCSCTGAGAAGCCTGTATCTTRTTCAGTTGCGACTGCTGAAGACTCTGCTTTATTCTTRTCTTTGTTTTTCAAACTCGGACAATCTTTGACCCAATGACCTAGTTTGTGACAATAATTGCAATTGCCTCGTTGCTTGGATTTCCCGCGATAACCAAGTTTACGAGACTRGGAGCGGCCACRATTTCTTYCSCTATATTGTTGATCGTCTTGGTCTCTTTCGGCAAAGAGACCCTGACTGTTGTGGTTGTTATCCCGTGAACTGTTACCAATTTTCATCTGAATTTGCTGTTCTTCACAGATCATCCCTGCTTTCACATCAGACAAATAAATAGAATCTCTTCCATAAATAAAACTGTTAGTGAACTGGGAATATTTCTCGGGAAGTGAATACAACAAAATCAAAGCGAGTGCCTCATTATCTGTGGCAAAAATAGAATCTGTTGCCTTCAACTTCATGATAGTGTCTTCGAACTCAGTCATGTGGGCCTGAATAGTTGTACCTTCCTTCATTTTGAAGAATAAGCACGACCTCATCAGTAACAGTCGGTTAGTCAAAGTTTTCTTGAGATAAAGATTCTCAAGTCTTTTCCAAATCCCTGCGGCTGTCTTTTCAGAAACGATTTCGGAAATAACATTTGGACCCATAGCCATTTGTAAGGTAGTGAAGGCCCAAGCCTCCATTTCCTTAGCCTCTAAAGATGACATCTCAAGATCTTTTTCTTCCGGAGCAAAGACTACGGGGTAGACATCGTTTTTCCTAAGTGCTGCTGCCGTAGTGAACTGCCATTTACCAAAATCACCTTCCCCATTCCATTTTTCTATTCTAATCCCGGACCCCGATAATTTAAAAGCACCCTTCTGATAAACATTTGGATTCGGGTTGGAACTAGGACCGGCAAACGGATTTCCTGAATCGCYAGACATTTTACCAGGCACTTGACGTGCAAATCAAAATATACAATCTGTTCAAATTTAGATCTAGCAAGCTCTTATACCAATTGTARGGTCGGTCGCAGTTAAAATATCGTATTACAAAGTGATTTACGGTCCCAAAGTGATAACAATAAATCACAATGCAAACTGACCCAATACAA
>NC_037537.1:3905818-3930628 GCF_001531365.2 Cynara cardunculus var. scolymus | reverse complement strand
AAAGATCTAAACATATATTAGTTGATTATATTAAATAAAATATCTAATAAATTAATTGGTCTTTAATTTTATAATATTATTTATTGTTTCTCTAAGTTTTTTTTATGTAGTACCAAAGTTTAAAATTACTTGTCTAGAAATCTTGATATATTCTTCTCATTCATCTTCCACCAACTCTTTTGATTATGCTATCCCCATGAATTCTATTTTTGTTTAGGTTTTGTTGTACACCCCTATTTATGTGGGAATCAAATCAAATCATACAATGAAAATGTAAAACGTAAGTCCTGTATTGATATGTGTGAAAAAAAAAATTAGTAGATAATGATGCATTTAGCCTACCCTTTTGTATTAAATTATAATAGATTTATTGTTATTAACTAAAAAAACTTCTATCTTTTTGAAAAAAAATTATTAACCATTTGAGACGGTCCAACTTACATATATGTTTAGAATTTTTAAAATGACAAATGTTTTTTAATATATTATTTACTCTTTATTACCTAATAATGGATACATGAATCTTAAGTACTCTCCTATCATTAAAACAAGAATAATATCTCAAGTTATAGGTTTTTGATCTAAGCTTGATGGTTCCGAAAAAAGTTTGTTTTAATTCAAAATGTTTAAAATGGTGATGAAAAACATTAACATGAGGTAACATTAACTTAAGATTGGCAGGTTCCGAATGGTCGATGAAACGTAAACAATAAGATGGATAATATTAATTTTTTATTGATCGATTTTATGTCTAGGAATACTCAAATATAGGTTTATATATATTGTAAATACTTGAAGTTGGCTCATATATTGTTTGTAGATATTGCTAAGTGTAAATCTGAAGACTCTTGTTCAGACTTAGAATAATCAGTGTTTCTAAAGTTCGAGTACAAGTTTGATGATATGTTTCCAGAGTTCGGAAGATAAATGCGTCAAAGTATACAAGTCTTTAGAGTTCGATAAATAAAGTTTATAAAGTTAACGCTAACTCTGGATACACTATCCAGAGTTACACACTTAGAAGATTTTATGTCAACAACTTCTCAATGTCAAAGACTTCATGTGTATAAGGATACTAGAACACGTGCCAACATGTAATAGGGCTATCATGTAAATCTTGTAACCATAACATTTCTGTTTTAGTATAAATAGAAGTTTGTTAGATAACTTTTCATACTCATTCATACAAATTGTATAGATTTCTTTCTAAAAGATTCATTTGTACTCATTCTTTCATAATCAATGTACATGATGACTTCCTTGATCCAATACTGTTCTTGATCACATTTTATGTACTCTTTAACATTCTTGATTGTGATTCATAATATGAGACTATCAATTGGTATCGGAGCAATCGAATTTTGAATTCAATTTCAGATCGCACTTTGTTTTCTAGTTCTTGATTCATTTTTTCATGATTACCCTTCTTGATATGATGTTCCAGAATTAATTAATAAAACACAAGGTAATCAAGAACACAACAATGGTTAACAATGGCAATGTTAAGAAATGTAGAGAGAGAAAGTTCTTCAAAGCTTACAATACATGAAATGACAATGTTATACTAAAATTACAAAAACAACTAAACTATTTATACTAAGGAAATACAAAGGAAAACTACAAAGCTTGAATACAACAATAAAGCACAAAAACATTGAACCCAACATTCTCCCCCTTTGGATCCAAGTCTTAGAAATAGAAAATCTTGAACGTCTGAACCCAAGATGTGTTTCAAATCTTCTAATAGCATTCCTGTACTCAATCTTCTCATCAAATAACTCCAGAGCTTTAAGAAATAAGAACCTTTCTCTCAAATTCATCTTGTTAGATCTCGACGCTTTGTCATCCTGAACTTTCTTCAACTCGAGTTGTTTCCTGATGATCTTGACTGTTCCATCACTGCACTTTTTAAGTTTATTGAACCTAAGAAATATTTTGGTACCCTCAGAGTTTTCATAGATTACACTCAACTCTGGATCTTCAAGAATCATATACAGAGGATAACCATCAACATTTTCCAAATCTTGATTCGGCTTCTTCAGATTGACATGTTTTTGCTTGCTCTCATATCCTATCTGAGCATCTATTGTAGAAGATAATTTGCTCTGATACTTGAGAAATCTCTTGATGGTTTCTAAACCCCTCACAATTCCTTCCAATCGGACAGTTTGGTTTCTAAAGTCATGATACATATAATCTAAGTCTTCCAAGTACAGATTTGAAAAATCAACTTCATTGAAGTACCATTATTTACCATCTTTCCTTGTGACGTAGAAAGCAGGATACCACACTCTTACAAGTTTTCTGGCTTCTACCTTATTTATCGAGACAATCCGGTGCTTTGTTCTCACAAAGTGAATGGATTGGCGTTTGGCTTTCAAGAAATACTTGTACTCTTTGCGATCTTCAAGGGTTTCTTATTGAATACCCAAGACTTTATTAGCACTAAGTACTTTCAAGGAATGAACAAATATGTCGGTATACATGTCTTCAAGGAAAGGCTCTCTAAATCTTGATATATCCCATCCTAGAGTTTCTAACTTTTCAGCAAAAGGCACATACCTTCTTGAAGATGAAACATTTACAGTATGAGGCATAGAAGATGAACTAGGAACTTTTGATGGTTCTACAATAATGGTCCAGGTTCTTCTTTTGGTTCGATCGGAAAAGGAAATCTTGATTGATCATCATTTATGTCTGCTTCGAAGTCAAACATCAAATCATCTGACTCAGCATCTTCTCCTTCCGATTCAACAGCCCACCTTCTTCTTCAGCAAATACATCATCAAATTCAACATTCGTTGACAAACCCAGTAACCTCCTTGTTTATGCAGTAGAGTCCTCCGGCTTTTCAATCATTGGCTCGATTTATGGGTTCACATACAGTCATCTCCATACACGTCACCCTTTCACCAGAATGATTAGAATTATGCTCATCAAAACCTTTCTTCACTTTTCTCCAAATCTACTCCCTGAAATCCCAAAGACTTAGCCACTATTTGCCTTTTATTCTCCCCATCATGTTGTGGTCATCATGTCTCCTCTTTCAGGCAGTGGTCTGAGTTTTTGTTCGGACTAAAAATTGATCTTAATTACTCTAAGAGTTTTATTAAGCAATCGGAGCTAAGGATGGAAGATTCAGAATTCTACTGTGATAAAATGACCAAGTCTGGAAGAGCATACAAAGGTTCTTCGGACAACTAAGAGGTTCTCTAGGCAACCAGAGCTCAGATACAGAGCTCGCCTACTCGGACACAGAGATCATGTAACCAGATACATAGCAAGCGCCCTCGGACATAGAGCTCGCGCTCTCGAGATTAGAACATAGGTACTTGGATACAGAGGATACGAAGACCAAAGTCATGTGCCTACGCCTAAACTCCAAGAGTTCCTAGATACAGAAACGCAAACATAGAGCCTCTGCATAGTACATGTAGAGCCTCTAGGTCCTCTACAGATACAAAGGTCCTCTGTATGAAGTGTTCCTCTGGTTGGTCCATTCTCTGTACAACTACTCACAGAGCAGCCTAGTTCATGAAGACTGAATCTTGAAGGACGGTGCTAATTCTATTTTAGATAATGATTAATTCTGTATTTATAGGATTCAGTTACCTTGTAGACATCGCCTATATAAGAGGTGATATAGGCATAAAATACAAGTAACAATACACATTTCGTAACACACAGATACACACAAACATCACATGAGAGTCGATTAGGTTTTTTGAGAGAGTTTGTATTCAATAAAGAAAGCGGAAACCAATTTCTATTCATCTTCTTGTATAAATATCTCATTTCAATTTCTTAACTGCGTTCTACTGTCAGATCTGGGCCAACAAGTGGTATCAAAGCCAAATCGATTAAATTCTATCAATTTGATCTATCTTTCTACAGTAGATTCAAGAAATGTTTTTAAGAACAATACTCATTCATGAACTGCTTCCTGTTCAACTGCTATTTGGACCCAAAATTCATTGATTCATCATATGCTTAATGTTTTAAATTCCTTTGAAGGGATTTGTTCTTGGATGAATATGAACCTACTTTGTTCATCAGAACTTGATTTATTTGATGAGTTTCTTGGATTCAGTCGAATTTTTGAACCTGGATATTGTCAGATCTACGCACATGCATTAAGCATGAGTTCATGATGCACATCTCCTAAGGCAATGGGCGTTTTGTTTGCCAAACCTATACTCATCGCCCTTATCTTGAATATTTGTTCATCATATCTCATTGTGGATCTGGATCTGTGAGGGCTTAAAGATTTATTTTCCTAATCACGCAAATTCGAAGAAGTTATCACGGACGATTCACATGCAGGGAAACTTGCACTCACCAATACTAAATAAATATGGTGATATGTTATCATGTTTTGCCCTTAGAAACATCAACAACAATAGTGTCAATCTTTTTAAGATCTGACTTGCTGTTTCTTGAAGCCATAAAACTTAATTAAGATCATTCTCTCCAGTTCTCGATTCCAATAGTGTTTGCTTTGCGTATTCAAGTTATTACCCATGGATCAAGCTCTAAAGTTGAATCCTACTCAAATCATGGTTTAATGAAAGATTCTATGTCATAAGACTGGGTGCACTATTTTGTTAAGAAATTCACACATTTATCTATCACTTAGTTGGATGAATTTGCTACTTCTGGGGTTGAGTGGCAATTCTATGCTTCAAAGTATATGTTGAGTTTTCTGCAGATTAAAGTTGCATTCTATGCAATCGGCGGTGCTGCATTCACATTGAATCTGATTTGGTCTAAAAATTGAAAATGAAGAATAGAGAGCTAATTCAAGGGGGAGCTTGAAGATTCCATCCACACCAAGCTTACTAAAGCTTTACTTGAAAAAGCAGGGGGAGAAGACCTAAAGGCTTCATAAGATGCTTGCTTTATAAAACTTTGGGGAGAGATTGTTAGGACCAAAATTTTATCCTAATTACTCTAAAAGTTTTATTAAGCAATCGGGGTTAAGGATGGAAGATTCAGAATTCTGCTATGCTAAAATGACCAAGTCTGGAAGAGCATAAGGAGGCTCTCTGGACAACTAAGAGGTTCTCTGGGTGACTAGAGCTCAAATATAGAGCTCGTGTACTCGGACACAGATCTCGTGTAATCAAATACAGAGCAAGCGCCCTCGGACACAAAGCTCATGCTCTCGGGATTAGAACACAGGTACTTGGATACAGAGGATATGAAGACCAAAGTCATGCGCCTACGCCTAAATGCCATGAGTTCCTGGATACAAAATGTAGACACAGAGCCTCTATATCTTCTACAGATACAGAGCTCCTCTGTATGCAGTGTTCCTCTGGTTGGTCCATTCTCTGTACAACTACTCTCAAAGCACCCTAGTGCATGAATACTGAATCTTGAAGGACGGTGCTGATTCTATTTTAGATAACTATTAATTTCGTATTTATAGGATTCAATTACCTTGTAAATATCGCCTATATAAGAGGTGATATATACATAGAATACAAGTAACAATACACACTTTGTAACACACAGATACACACAAACATCACATGAGAGTCGATTAGGTGTTTTTAAGAGAGTTTGTATTCAATAAAGAAGTGGCAACCAATTTCTATTCATCTTCTTGTACAAATCTCTCATTTTAATTCCTTAACCGTGTTCTACTGTCAGATATGGGCCAACAAGTGGTATCAAAGCCAAATTGATTAACTTCTATCAATTCAATCTATCTTTCTGCAGTAGATTTAAGAAATGTTTTTAAGAACAATACTCATTCATGATCTGCTTCCTGTTCAACTGTTGTTTGGACCTAAAATTCATCGACCCATATGCTTAATGTTTTAAATTCCTTTGAAGGGATTTGTTCTTGGATGAATATGAACCTACTTTGTTCATCAAAACTTGGTTTATTTGATGAGTTTCTTGGATTCAATCATACGCACACTTAAGCATGAGTTCATGATGCTCATAGCCTAAGGAAATGGGCGATTTGTTTGCCATACCTATACTCATCGCCCTTATCTTGAATATTTGTTCATCATCTCTCATTGTGGATCTGGATCTGTGAGGGCTTAAAGATTTATTTTCCTAATCACGTAAATCCGAAGAAGTTATCACAGATGATCCACATGCAGGGAAACTTGCACTCACCAATACTAAATGAATATAGTGATATTTCTTCATGTTTTGGGATTGTGTGGATCAACAAAATCTTCAGGATGACTCACATAGACTTCTTCGTGAAGAATACAATTCAAGAATGCTGATTTGACATCCATTTGGTATACTTTGAAATTTTTGTGAGCAACGTACGCTAGAAATATTCGGATAGCTTCAATGCGTGCAACATGAGCAAAGGTCTCGTCATAATCAATACCTTCTTGTTGACTGTAACATTTAGAAACCAATCGGGCATTGTTTCTCACTACAATTCCCATCTTATCCTTTTTGTTTCGGAAGACCCATTTATGCTTTGTCTTTCGGCCTTGGTACGAGTCTCTAGACTTGGTTTCTTTCGAATTCTCGAAGTTCATCTTGCATGGAATTAATCCAATCTAGATCTTGCAATGCTTCAGATGGCTTCTTTGGCTTTATTGCACTAAGAAAGTTCATGAAAAAGACACTCGTTAGCGGTAGCAGATTGCGTTTTCACTCTATCATTTACATTACCGATTACTTGATTAAGAGGATAATCTTTCGTCTACTTGTGAGTACAAGGGAAGGGTTGAACATCAGTTAAGTTGTTCTGATCATCATATTCATTAGTTACAGCTTGAATATCAACCGATTCTTCTTTGGATTGAATCTCAGAATGTTCAGCTTCATTAGCAGGTATAGAAGACTTAGATTGATCAATATCGGATTGAAGAATATCTGGTTAAGTCTGTGCCTCAACTTGAACAGGTTCTGATTCAGTAACTTCTATAGATTTAGGTTGGACAACATTTGATGTTGAACAACGAGCTTTAGATGGTCCAGAAAGTTGAGTAACTTGCAGAACCGGGACTACTGGTTCATTCACCTTGGGTAGATCAGATATTTCGTAATCTACAAGAATATCCCAAGTAAGATCAAATGCGTCTTTAAACAAAGAATATAAACTTGATTTTACAGAAGAATCAATATTGATTGTTCTATTTGGAATAGGTTCTACATTGTTTTGTATAGAAGCTAATAGTTGTAGCTTGAGTCCTGAACTGATTTGTTCAGAAGTCGAAGATTCATCGAATATGTAGTTGATGCCTTCTATGACAATCTTGGATTGTTTGATGTAGACTCGGAAGGCTTTAGACTTTAACGAATAGCCAATAAAGTAGCCTTTTTCGCCTCTTTGTCGAATTTCTCGAGATTGTCTCGATCGTTAAGCACAAAGCATCTGCAGCCAAAAACATGAAAAATTACATTAGGCTTTATTTTATTTATTAAATCACAACCATTTTTATTAAAGCGTTTGACAATGATTGTTCGATTCTGTGTAAAGCAAGCGATAGATACTGCTTCAACCCACAAATACAGAGGTAGACTAGAATAAGTCACCATAGTTCGAGCGACCTCTACTAACGTTCTGTTTCTTCTTTCGAACAATAGAAAAGTTGTGAGAAATCCCAACAGTTTGAAGAAAACTTTGAAGGGTCCCGTTTGTAAACTCAGTGTCGTTGTCACTTCGAAGCTTTAGTATCGGAAGTTGCAGAAGAACTTGGATATGCTTGATAAATGATATGATCAGCTCCGGCACATCAGATTTGGCTCTCAGAAACTCTAGCCACGTGTATCTAGAATACTCATTGACCATCACCAAGATATACTTTTTATCTCCAAGCGATTGAATGACCATTGGTCCACATAAATCCATGTGAATCATTTCAAGAGGAGATTTACAAGACGAAGCATATTTGCTTTATGCGAATATCTTGTAATCTTTCCCATTTCACATGCCAAACGAAATGAGTTCTTATCAAATCTAAGTTTTGGAAGACCAATGACTAAATCACTACTTATGAGCCGATTAATGTCTCTAAAATTCTGATGAGATAATCTTCTATGCCTAGTCCAAATGTCTTGTTTTGTTGTTTTGGAGATTAAGCAAATTGGCCTAGAAGCAACCAGAGTTGGAAACTTAACCACATATAGATTACCATCACGTTCAGCTCGTATTTATCTATATTCCTTCAGAATCACTAATCACACACCAATTTACAAAGAACTTTACATCAAACCCATTATCACATAAATGACTAATGCTTCAAATATTATGCTCTAAACCCTCATCATAGAAAACCTTCTTGATTGTGACAATGTCGTTTGATAATGTGTCGTACCCTCGAACAAATCCCTTCTCTTTATTACCAAACGTGAGTGTTCCGTCAGGCTTTTCTTTAAAATCAGTCAGAAGATGCATGCGTTCTATCATGCTTCTTGAACATCCTGAGTGTAGGTACCACACATGACAGTCCTGCAAAGTGTAGGTACCACACATGACAGTCCTGCAAAAACAATCACAAAGATTTAGGTATCCATTTCCAAATGGGTCTTGAATATCCTGAGTCTAGGTACCACACATGACAGTCCTGCAAAAACAATCACAAAGATTTAGGTATCCATTTCCAAATGGGTCCTGGAGAGTTAGAAATGACATTTGAAGATATAGTTTTAACGCGCCATTCATATTTTGTCTTAGGCACCCATTTCCATACAAATCTTATATCAATAAAATATGGTTCCTCCTTTTTAGATTTAGAGAAAATTTTCTTTGCAACATATTTCTTTTTAGCAACAGGAGGACCATTGAAAGCTTTTGCTTTAAGTGGATGTTTGAGTTAGAATTTGAAATCTTTGATCCTAAAGACTTTTTGCACTTAGCATTAACTGCAAAGGAGTTTAACCCACAATAATTGCAATGAATATTTCATTTAGCAACAGATAAAAGATCAAGATGTGATGTTTTTTAACATTCTTGATATCAGCATCCAGATTACACTTTGGCTTCACAAATTTACAATTGAAACTATTTTTATTAACAGAAACATTTTTTTACATAAGATGAAATATTAAAAACATTTTTCTAAATCTTTTGTGAAGACTTCCGCTTCCAGTCTTTACCTATCTTTATCAATTATGCGACAGAAAAAGATTTTGTGTTAGTTGAGCGTTTTGCAGATAATGATTCAGATTTAATAGATTTGGCATTCAAAACAGATTTGACGGTTTTAGGAGTAACCTTAGAAACATTTTTAGTTTTAGTTTAAAAGGCTCTCCTTTTTCAAACTTGCTTTCAGAAAAATTTATGTTTTTAATAACAGTTGTTTTTGCATTTGAGGCAATATGAACATCTTCTGAATTTTTGACAACCGATCTTGAAGCTTTTTTGAGATTTTCCTCAAGCTTAATGATTTTACTCATAAGCTGAGTTCTATCATCAAAACACGAACTTAACTCCTTTTCCAAATCAGAAATCTTTTCCAGATTGGACGCAAACAAATTATCTTTGTAGACAATGAGCAAGGTCAACTCAGAAATTTTACTTTCAAGATCATTTGATTTGGTTAGAAAATTAATTGCAACTTTAAAATGTAAATATTTTTCAGCTCGAAGTTCTTCTTCAAGATCAGAAATCTTTTTCAAATTAAGATCAAACTCTGGGTTGGAATGCACTTTCCAATCCTGTTCAGTAATTTCTTCTGTCTTATCTGAATCATAAACCACCTCTGTTCCGAATCAGAATCAGACTCATCCAAAAGACTTTTGAACGTTTCAGGAGTCATTGATTCGATAAACTTGGAAAGTTTTTCAGATTTATTTTTAAATGATTCAAAAACAAGATGAAGTTTGATTTTAAACATTTTCTGTTGGATATACCGAATCAAGTTTAGTATGCTTTCATAACTTGAGTTATGATCATCATATTTCATTCCAACTGATTTAAAATTTGACTTTTCAGAAATATCTTTGTCAGTTTTATCACTATCATCTTTGTCAAATATAGGTGATTCCGATTCAGACTTGATAAAGATTCCCTTCACAGTAGGAATGACAAATTTAGCTGACCCTCATTTGTCAAAATCGTATAAAGATTTAGGGGCGTTTTTTAGAGTTCCATTTTCAGTATAACCCAAACCCATTTGAGGATTATAAAACTTGACATCTTTTGGGTTATTTGTCAAAATCTTTAGTGTCTGCTCAGACTGGCCTCTTTTATAATTAATGTCTTCCAATTGTTCTATTTTATCGTAAAGATTTAATCTTTCTACAAAAATAACGTCAAATTTCAACTGAATATTATCTCGTTTCACACTCAACTTCACTCAATTTCTTTTTTAGTAACATAAATTAATTGTCAAGTTTAGTCTTTTCGAATCTTAGAATTTCTTGTTCTTCTCTCAAACCCTCACTTAAGCATTTAGAACCACAACTTTTTTCTCTAAATTTTAACATCAAATTTCTCTCTCGTTTTCGTTTATCTTTCAAAATCTTGAATTCAACATTCATATTTTCTATTTCCTTCATTAATTCTGCATTTTAAAGAATTTATCTCATACTCTTGCCAGATGATGAGCCTTCAGCTTCAGTTCTGGCCATTAAGAACATATTCGCTTGTGTAAAATGGGCAGTTTCATCATCTGAAGAGGCAATCAACCAACTTTCCTCTTCTGCCACCAAAGCCTTGCCATCCTCAAGGGCTTTTGCCAGGTTATCCTTCTCGAGGTAATAGTTTGAGTCTTTGAACTTTTTGAACCGACAATCTTTGATGAAATGACCAGGCTTTTCGTAGTTATAGCATCTGCTCTCTTCAGCTTTTACATCCATCTAGTCTCTTGCTTTCACAAACTTTTCGGGCTTAACCTCCTTTCCTTTGCTCTTCTCAAACTTTACATACTTCTTCTTCCCAAACCTCTTTTGAAACTTCTTTGTCAGTAAAACAAGTTTCTTTGAGAACTCCCTGATGTCGTCATCTGAATCAACAGAGGAATCTTCAGTTGATTCACTCTCAGTTTGCTCTGAAAACTCTATCTTCAAGGACTTGGAGCTCTTTCCATCAGATTTACCCTTTTGTTGCTTCCCTGACAGCAAAGCTAAGGAGTCGGCCACTTTCTTCTTCTTCTCGGTCATTAACTCTCAGTTTCCTCTTGCTCGTACAGAATGCTGTAAAGATCATGAATGTCCTCTACTTACATATTCTTGTTGTAACACCCCATTCCAAACATTGCATGTAACATATACTTCATATAAAAGAAATATATGTTTATATACCACATTGGTCCCTTAGTACAAGAATTTACCAATACAAAATGCAGGATCCAAAATTTCCAAATACAATTCCTGTACTAAACCAAATCATCTATCAAAACTATACATGTAATCAGAAAATCTTCTTGCAGATAATCACATAGGGAAAATATTACATTTTTTCCTTCCCCTTACCATCGGTACTTCCTGCAATACATAATTAAAATCACAAAACGAGGGTTAGACCGAAAGGTCTAATGAGTTACCCTATTTATGGTATTGCAGGGTAAAAATCACCAAACTTTTATGTAAAACAACTTTTCATATATATAACAAATATATAAGCAAGAAGGTACATGATACCAATACCTTCACTTTTCAAGCCAAATTCTCTGCTTGCAAACAATATATCAAATCCAAACAGGTTTGCATTAATCAGACTATCATAATGCCACTTTTAAACCTTTCAAATCAAATAAGGTTTATTCAAAGATTTAGGCCAAACCTGTTATCTTCTCCTTAATAACATCCAGACTATGATTTTCAATAAGAACCCTGATCCTAAACTCTTAAGTCACAAAGAAATAAAGGTTCCAGACCACAATAATCTTAAAGGATATAATAGTAAGAGTTATGATACATAACACACATATAAATGCCACCCTTATATCCAAACATACACCTCTCCTTGATATGCCACCCTTATTTCCTCATCAAAATATTTCATAAAACAATTCCATATACAATAGACCGCAGTCAACGAAATTATTATCAGTTCAAATTCGTTTTTATCAACAATTCCCATTTCTTGTAAATAGATCAATAAAATGACAAGTCAAAATACAATCCGGTCAACCTTGTCCGGATAACAAATCCGGACAACTCTTCCCATCTTGTCCGATTTACCACTTAGAAACATTCTAAGTATTTTGTCCGGATTATTAATCCGGACAATTCTCTTCAAGGTTGTCCGATTACAAATAAACCGGCCATCACTTAGCCATATTCATACTTCTCCGATTTAAAACATAAACTCAATATTTATAAATCGCTTAATATTTGTCCGATTTAAGGCTAAACCGCTTAAGCCTTAACCAATTTAGGGCTTAAATCGCCCAACCCTTGTCCGATTTATGGCTAAACCGTCTGATTCTTGGCCGGTTTAAGCCTATTCCGGATAACACTTCAAAGTTTTAAATTTTAATTAAAAATAAAGTTCCTACTATCAGTTATACAACTATGGAAAGTTAAAAAAAACAGTATAAACCACTCACCTTAAAAAGCCTTTTGAAAACAACCTTTTTGTAATGCAAATTAAGAAAAATCCGGGAAAGTCTTTCCCTTTTTAAATCGCTCAAATTATGAGAATAGCCAAGAAGATGAAATGGGGGGGGGGGGGGGTCAAACCCTCCTTTTATACCCCTTCCCAAAAAGGAAAGGTTGGCCAACACATCTCTTCACATGCATGCATACACACTTTAATCCAATAACCATACATATATATACACTTATGCACATTTTCACATACTAACATGATCAAATGTATCAGTTTATCATGCTGTCATGTGATCACATATAATAAATAATCACATATTTATTACCTCAGATGACAACCAAGATCTGATTATCACACTTGTTCATTTGCAGATTTAATGCAAGAGAGTTCCACTCAGACTTCAAATTCTTTAAAAACTTATGATCGACCTCAGACATGGACTTATGAATTCCGTTCCTCCTTAGGTCATTCAAAATCACATTGAATCCGTTGTAGGATTTAGTGATGGTTTCATTCTCTCGAGCTCTGAACCCTTCATATGCACTGATTCGTCCTGGTATGAATATATTTTTCACTTCCCAACATCTTCTTTTCCATTTCATCCCAAAGCTCTTTAGCTGAGTGTCTGCTGTCAACTCGGTTGAAAAGTTCATTTGGAATGACCATCAACATATAAGTCAAAGCTTACTTGTCAATAAGGATTCTTTGTTTCAGTATAATATTGTGGATCTTTCTTTCTCTTCAAGGCAAGGACGACAATTCCATCAGTGGAAGTCTGTTAAGATAGATCCATATAACTGATGTATGGTCCATTTTTGATAGATTCCATCAGCTTATCGTCCTTATTATCAAGAAAATGTACCATTCGAACCTTCCATTGCAAATACTCTCCTACAGCAAGAACTCGAGGCTTTGAGTCAGAACCAGTGCTTAGCATATCTTTCGAAGAGTAGATCTGAATGGATGTTATCGGAAAAATTCAACACACAAACAAATGAATTTCTTGAAACTTTGGAAAATTCAAGATATGACTCTTATCGGATAAAGAATGGATGTTATCGGACAAAGAATGAAATGATATCGGACAATGAATAAGAGATACCGGACAAGTGTTCAAAGATATCGGACAAAGCTCAAATGTTATCGGACAACAAAAGATGTATATCGAACAATAAAATCAAAGTTATCAAACACACTTGATTTAACACTTCATTGGACAAGCTTGTGAACGATGAAGGAGTTATCAGGCAGTGAGTTATCTGATGAGAAAGATATTGGACAGACTTGACCGATGAGAAGGTTATCAAACAAGCTTAAAAATAAAATACAAGTATCTAAACAAAGTAATCGATGAGCTTAGAATCCAGACAAGTTTAAAATGAACGATAAGGACAAAATCACTAGCCAAACGATGAATAGAGTCTCCGAATGACTCTTTGATTGATAACCAAAGGTTGTCGGTCAACACTATCCGATGAGCAAACAAAATAAGATATAAGACAATACTCATCCGATCAAAACTCGAGCGATAACCAATTCAAAAACAAACTCAAGTCAATCAATATGTACAATAACACACTTGAACAAAGAACAACACTTTAGCATGCAAATTCAATGACCGATGAACATAATCCTTATTGGGTGATGAAGATTGATCGTTTGATGAACACTAATACTCAATTCTAGAATACGAAAATCACTCGAACTCTATTAAAAATTGCAAATTTATGCAATTAACTTGCATAGATCTATTCGCAATTCACGTAGAAACAAGTTTAGCACATACCAACATAACAAAAATTGATTAAATAGATGAATTTTGCAAAAAATTGCAAGAACATAAACAAGAAATGTCAAAAATAGAATTTCAAGAATTTGATCAACAAAAGTGCAATCCAAATCCAATCTTGTCAATCTGATTTAGCTTTGATAACTATTGTGATCCTAGTATTCAAGTCTAACATCAATTCATTAACAATGATCAAGAACAAAAAGTAGAATCAAATCTGTCGGCTTGCTTCAATTTCATAAACTGTAAGAACAATATTCTTGATGACAAAAAATATTCTCTCAATGTCTCTCAATGTCAAAGTATGCGTATGAATGATTCTAAACAGTTTCTGACAAACAACTAATAAAACTACCAAGCTACTATTTATAGCAGCTTCCTAAAAAGAAAAGAACAAACAAACCTTATAAATTATAAAAGGAAACTTTTCAACACTATCGATTACAAAGCCTTTAAAAAGTTTCAGCACCGGGACTTGAATACAACATTTTTGTTCTAACATGGCCGGACAGTTGTATTAGTTTTAACAACTAATTTTTTGATTGAATTTATTATTATTTTTATGGATATGTAAAAATGTTATACGAGAAAATTCACTGACTAGACCGAAAATCCTTAGTTGTTGTAAAATTGGTTTTGTAGGTCAGCTTAAAACGGAAAATAAAGGCAAACGAAAAATATGGTTGGCAGTTGACTTACTTTTTATTATGGTAGATCAGTTTTTGTTTAAGATCAAACTCATTGCTTTTATTTATAGTATGGACTAGTCTGTTGTATGTAATGGAATTTGTCTTATGTTATATACATGTTTGTTATGTTATTTAAGCATTAGGTTGAAATGGTGTTCTGTTTGGGAGTTGTTAGAGTTGGTATCAGAGCCCTAGTTTAAGAGATCTAGGTATTTGCTAGTACTTAGACTTAAACCATATGCGCTAACTATTCGATAATAGGATCCACTGGAATTTTGAGCCTGGAAATGTTTTAAATATAATTGGATCTAGAGTGACGACAAGTACGGTAGATTTAAATTACATATGGCCAATGTAATCATAAGTTTACAGGTGCTTGTTTTAGCTTGAACATCTTATTATATTTAGGTATGTGATTAATTGTATACGTATTTATTGTTGCAGTTCAAAGTGTTAGATAAGATGGCAAATCATCCTATACGTTCTGTTTGGAATGTGTCTATTTATTTTGAGGTGGAGAATCCTGAGTTAAGTAGTATCCCTAAGGGAACGTTTGAAGGTTATGGAAGAGGACAAAGAAGAGGAATTTCGAAAACTGTTGTAAATCCAGAAGCCACTGCAACGGTAGAGACAATGAGCCAAGGTCGGGGCCGAGGTAGAGAAAGAGGTATACTACGGGAAATTCCTGTTAAACAAGAAATGTCCATAGAAGAAAGCTCGATATCAAGCAGAGGTTGGTGCAGAACTAGGGACAGAGGTCGTGATCCCAACTATGGGTTTATCACTCAAGAGATGTTAGTACCAGAATCGGGAAAAATTCAAAGTAATCTGGTATCTTTGCTAAGGCAATCTATTCAGCATAATCTAAAGAAATAAGAGCCACTTTGCCTCATGGCTCGTCACCACCCATCACACACCCATAAGCATGTGTTGCTTCTGACATTGAAATACCGCAAGATCGTTCAGAGCGATCTCCTCTTCGTGCACAACCTCCCCCTTCGATACTTGATCTAGCGAAGGGGAAATACACTTACTTCTTTTATTCGGCCTCTGAAGTCGAACAAGAAGAAGAAGATGTCGTAACATCAAGAGATAGCTCCTCACTAGAGGGCAATCGAGGACTAGATGGAAGACCTTCAATGCCCACATTCTCACAAGGCATTGAGGGCTCCTCTGGAGCTGAGGCTCAACTTGCAGCATCCGTTGCTGCAGGGTTACCCATGTGACTGATCTAGTCATAAAGGCTGATTTCCAAGCCTTTGTAAACTCGATTCAGCGGTCCTTAGAAGACCTAAAACTCATCATACAAGGGATTGTCGACAACCCCCCATCCATTGATCTTACCCCCATTCGACAGTCCCTTGCAACCCTCGAAACCCAAACAAGAGACAACACAACCCGCCTCCAGATGTTACAATAGACCATCACCCAACACCATAACACCTCATCCACCTTTGCCACCCAAAGAAACCAACTTATGATGAACTCCATCGCCACCTTCACGACCCAGGCAACTGCGACCGATGAGACACTAGCCTCCAAAACCGCTCAAATACACACCATCTCCCAAACCCTTAACACCCTCCCAACCATCATAATCTCCCAAATCCCTCAACCTACCCCACCCCCAACTTCTTCAATCGATGAAACCTTAGCCTCCCTCTCATCCTAAATGGCCACCATCAAAAACACCCTAACCTCCCTCCCAGTTATTATAATAGCCCACATACCCCAACCACCTCCTCCTCCACCCCCCTTTGCAGTCCCATCTTTTGATGAAGCCTTCTCTTCCTTCACTACAGAGGTGAGGAACATCATCACCAACCTTCCCATTCCTCCATCCACATCCACTTCCACCTTCGTGTCCCTACCTGCCTCATCATCAACAATGGAGTTCGCCACCAGGGCCGATCTAAGGGTGCTGTCGAAGGCACTTATCTCATCCTTCAATGAGATAAGTGCAAAATTCATCCATCGTGCTGCACAACCTACCAAGGCTCTCCCCTAGAGCCTTGCCGATCAACAGGCACGCACCAACTCTCTCCTTCACTCGATGGAGGAGAGTCGAAGACAACAAGTCCTGAAGGCGTATATTGTGTCCTTCAGGAAGGAGAAAAAAAAAAGAGGAGCAGAGCGTCGTGCTCCACCAGCCCCCTGAAGAAAAGGCCAAGACATGAGGTTCCAGACCTCGGTGATCAAGGTCTTGGACCTCATGAGGGGGAGAACCAGGTCGCGGCTGCTCAACAAATGGAATCCGCTGCACTACTACCCTCACCTCAAACACAAAACCAACCATCTCCATCAAACCAAGGAACCCAAGCGAGGGAACCAGAGGCTCAGCCCTCTGAAGATGTACATAATGTACATGTTCCCTTCGCCACCTCCCAAGAACCCATCGAGCTTAGCTCATCAACCGATGAAGAACCAACCACCCCACAAACAGAAACCAACCTACCCTTCACCTCATCACCAACTCCCAACCTTCTCTTAACCCCTTCAACAACACCTCGCACCACAAAACCCTTCACCACACAACCAGAACCAACTATCATCCAACCTTCCTCACCACAACAACCCTTAACCCAAACACAACCCAATGAACCAGAAACCAGCCAAACAGAAACCCATGAACTAGAAACCACCCACCATGAACCCAATGAAATTGAACTACCACAAACTGAACCAACCCAAACCATTCCATCACCAACCCACTCTCAACCCTTAGCCCAAACACAACCCACAACCCAACCAACCCAGGTGCAAGCGGATGTTCCCTCTTCATCGAGGCAGGGGTTGTCGATGAAATCATCGCCAACATGGAGTCGCTAAGGGGACATCTAGAGGTGCCGCTAAGGGAGCCAATCATATTGGAAAACATCCATCAATATCTATATCATGATCGCGATGAAGGTTTGACTCTCAATCCTCCAATACTTTCACCAGAATCCATGAACCTCCTACGCCATAGGTTTGTTAGACAGACTACCTAACCACCACAGGCTATTTTTTCAAATGATGCATGGACATCAAGATGAGGACCTTCGCCAATAGAGCCATCAAGTACATCAAGTACACTGTGGAGCGAGCCCATGGTCAAGTTAGCGTCTTCAATGACAATGGCTTGATCAATCTCAATTCCTATGACTTGATTGAGCTTTATGCATACACGACTTAGCGACAGGATCAGAGCATACAATTTGGGATTGCGAACAGAGCGATCGTACAGATGATGGAGACCTTGGTGATGCATAGAGCCAAGAGTGATTTTGAAATAGCTCTTCGGCTTGGCATCGAAATACTTTCCTACACTCCACCCGATGAAGACTTCCTTGGCCTGCAGGAGAACAGGTCTGCCTCTGTAACAACTCAACCAGAACTAGGTCTGGTTTTCAAAAATGGGTTTAGAGCTAAAAGTTTTTCAGACTAACTGAAGCCTTCAAGTACTCACTTGGATGGTTTTAGAAAGTCATCAGAGACAGGTTAGGCAGACCTCATGTGCCGATAGAAGAGGAACATAGACTAATTCATGAGATCTCTACAGTCGTCCAATACAGAGGACTGCTAATGCGCTTTTGGGATATATCACAAGGGAGACCTTGAATATAGTCTTATGTTTTGTATTGTAATTTCTTTCATTTCATTTTTGTAAGAATTCATCATTTTGTTCCAATGAAAATTTGGCAAAAGATGCTTTTCTTTAGATTAACCTTTGTTCTTCACTTATACTTTGAATGTTCCTAGATTAGTTCATGTTTGTTCTTTCATTACTTAGGGGGAGATTGTTAGACCCCATAAGTATTATGAATGGAAGTAATGAAGACAAACAAGTGATGAAGAACCGAAAGGCCGATGGAAGACTTCAAGGTAAAAAGACTAAGTCTGAAGAACAACCAGAGGGTCGATGAACTGACCAGAGATGCGATGGAAAGTGCATCTTCATAACCCCTCTGGGTACTAACACTTGGAGTTTCCTTCATTAGTTCAACTAGAGGCAAGCAATGAAGATATGAAGATAAGGTTGAACTCATACCCCATGGAAGACAGCTGGAGATGACTAATCAACAGCTGGATTCTAGAAAGTTTGTCTTGTTTTTATGTTTATCCATGTTTAGATAAGCTTTATCTATTAGTAGAAGATTAGCTAAATAGTCTCACTTGTTAGTTATCTTCTTAGTTAGATTACTAGTATAAATAGGTGGTTAGCCCTATGTAATATGAGACTCTTTTAAGTTTTTCACATCATTGGAATAAAGTGAAATCTTTGGCACTCAAGTATATTCTTAGAACGTTTATTGATTGTTCTTGAGTGTTCATCATTTTATTCATCCAAATACTATAATTTGGTTATTCTTAACTTAATTATTAGTGTTATTGAGAGATCTGGGATCAACAGATGATATCCTGATTATAAATCAATTTTGGAGAAATAACTTGCTCCTACTAATTGATCAAATAAATCATCAATCCTTGGTAACAGATATTTTTTCTTAATTGTCAATTTGTTCAATTCACGATAGTCTATACACATTTGCATAGACCCATATTTCTTTTTGACAAATAAGACCGAAGCACCCCATGGTGAAGTGCTGGGTCTAATAAATTCTTTATCTGCCAGATCTTTTGACTGTGTAGCCAATTCTTTCAGTTCAGATGGAGCTAACCGGTACAGTGCCTTTGCTACTGGTGCAGCCCCTGGTATGAGATCGATTCGAAATTCAATTACTCGATCTGACGGTAATCCAGATAAATCTTTTGGAAAGACTTCCGGATATTCATTAACAATCGGAATTGATTCCTCTTTTCCTTTCTCTTTCTTCATATCAATTACCTATGCCAAACACCCTTGGCACTTCTTCCAAATACTTTTCTGAGGTTTTATCACAGTCAAAATACTAGTATGGTGATTCTGACGATCACCATAAATAACAACGGTTCCTTGATCTAGAGTAATTCTGATCATTTTCTGATTGCAAACAATACTAGCCTGATACTTCGCCAACTAGTCCATACCCACCACTACATCGAATTCCTTCATTGGCATAGGGAATAACCGAATTGGTAGTTCACAACCCTTAATAACAATAATACAGTTATTGAACACACTAGTAACAGTTTCCTGACTATTAGCAGTATCTACTACTAATTCATCATCAAGTGACACATAATTCAAACATGCAGTTTGAGCAAATAATGGGGATACAAACGAAAAGTTTGCACCAGAGTCAAATAACACCTTAGCATGTATAGAATTCAGTAGGAAAGTACCTGTAACTATATCTGGTGACGCCTCTGTCTCGTTCTTTGTCATTTGGAAGGACCATCCCCGTGCCCCTCCTTGCCTTCCTCTGTTTACCGTAGGTCTTCCCCGAGTACCCGACGCATTACTCCCTATTGTTAGTTGTGGAGTTCTTAACAATGGACAATTCGGTCGAATATGATCTAGAGAATTGTAATTAAAACACCTTTGTTTAGCTGGGCAACTTCTGGACAAATGGCCTGCTTCACCACACTTATAACACTTCCTTGGATCCATTTTGCACTCACCCTGATGAACCTGTCGGCATTGTGTGCAAACTTTCTCACCGACCTTCTGATCAGTTCTATTATCATATCTCACAGTTTTCGGCCCTCAAAAATTCGATGAAGTCCCCTCCCACTTTCTTTTCTCTACAATTTATGCTTCTTACTGCCGATTCTTATTTCGTTCTGTCACTTTGACCGCATCTACCGTCAATGAAAAGGTATTGAGGTTCACAGCTGTAACATCCAATTTCTAATATGCCCAATTATTTGCTTAGTATATTTAATTATTGGGTTAAATAGAACTTATGATTTAGTGGGAGTTTAGGTTTGAAATTTTAGAATTATACTTCTTAGGAGTATATTAGAGGATTTGGGAAAATTTTACGTCAAATAGATACGTAAAACTAATTTTTTGGGAGATCTTTTCTGGAATATTTTTTTGGATGTTATAGATTATCTCTTTATGAACGTGTAGGCAAAAGCCTCATAGAAAACGGAGGTCCGAGCGAAAAGTTATGAATATTTTAACTGTTGATAGTCAAAATGGGTACCTAGCCGGGCCAACTCGGCCCAACTCGAGTTTTAGCATTATAAATTGGAGTTTTGGCCCATTTTTCTTGTCATTTAAGTCCAGAACTCACACACACACTAGAGGTGCGATTTTCACACACATAGGCTTGATTCAACTCAAATCAAAGAGGAACTACAAGATCTTGGAAAGATTTGATCATCAAGTAAGGTATAATCTATTTTTGCACTTTTCTTGGTTGACATTCTTGTTTTATGGATTGCATGTTGAGATAGAGTTAAGGTTTCATATGGGTTTGATCTTAAGTATATAAAATGAGTGCATTTTAGTGTTTTTGGCTTGAAATGGTCATTAGATTCAAGAGATTATCGAGATTTATGCAAGTTCATCATATGARCTTTGACTTGATTAAGTCAATGATTTGGGAGATAATATAAATGATAAAATAAAGGTTGGATTTTGGTTGTTTATGTCAAWTATGTTATATTAAGTTGAGATTCAGAAGTTGGAATGGTTTGGAATCGAAATGGTTTGAGAAAAAGGTTTGAAAATGAGAATTTCGACTTAAGAATGCAATGAAAGTGTGCAGACTTTGAAAATCTGTATAAAATCGTAGAAAAATCCAAATGGGGTGAGGCCAATTTCCTTAGTTAGATATTTGAGTCTAGTTTATTTCTTATTTTATGACCAAGGCATGAATTCAAGCTTAAAATGGGCAAAAACAGTTCTGCATGCAGCAGCTGTACATAGAAATTTAGGTAAAGTGTTCAAATAAGATATGTGTATATCATGAGTTTCTTATATTGGTTGCTTATGAGATTTTGTGCATTTACTCCAGGGGGTAATTAAGACATATTTTGAAACTTTGGAAGCAATCTAAGTATGGTAGATTGGACTTGCTTTGTGAGCTCAAATCGGAGCTTTTCGGTATTATACGGTTGCCCGGTGAGTTATATAGTTAATTGTTACATATTGATTTGAACATATATATTTTCATATGAATGTTTTTGGTCTTGAATGGAGTCACACGATCTTGATTTGTCTTTGATTCCGTCTCTTGAGTCGATTCCTTATTACTATCTCGGTACATCGGTTTGCTTTCTGAATCCGGACTCGTTGTTTTGTTCCTTGAATTGTATGCCATAGTACGTGTACTACTTCGTGTGGCACGCCGGAAGTTTATGGCAAAGTCAAGATCCCGGGTTGGACGGGTGAGACCTTCTGCGGTTGTGAATACTCATTGCTCAGAAAGGAGGAGGAGCAATGAGTAGGGAACCTTGGCACATACCCGGTAGAGGAAGGCGGGCAGTGCGAGATTTCCCGTAATGTATGATTCCGACTCAGACTTTGGCATGATCCTTGAAGGTGAAGGACGGGGGGATGCACTGTCCTCGTTATGTATACCGATTCGATCTCTTGGCTCTTGATATTTATTGGTATTCTAACGTTGCTGAATATATTTGGTTGTTGATCCTATCTCCTTGTTGTAATGAGCATCAATGATATGGTATACTATGGTGATGTGAATATGGAATCCTATGATCTTAGCATCCGGTACGTAATTGTTCACGCGGTTCCTTGTAAGTCTCGGTTTGCATCTGGATGATGTCTTGAACTCTTTTAKTGATAAGAGTTTATTATGTATGTTTATAAACATGTGCGATATTAATATGTAATGCTTAACTATTTAACTCACTAAGCGTTGGCTTACCATTTAAGTGGCAACCTCTCTTAGGAAAGAAGACGGACAAAAAGAAAGAACCCGTTGTCTGACTTGAAGATTTATCGGGGATCTTGAAGATATCGATCTTGCTTTTGGGTAAATAGTAGCTTATATATATATAGTCTTGTCCCGTATTCTTTTGGCTACTTAATTTGGGTTGTAAGTAAAAATCTGTTATATCCGGTTTGGAATTGTGTTTTGGGTGGTTTTATCACTAAAATAGAATGGATATTTCGAGGTTTTTCTAGAAATTAATATCCCATATTTTGAGGTTAATTAATGTTATGCCCAAATTTGTGTGTTTCAAAGTGTTGGCCTCTGGTTCTTCATAGCCTCGGGTTCTTCATCGTCTCTGGACCATTGCATGGCCTCTGGTCAACCATTGCCTCTGGCCCAACCATTGCCTCTGGTCCAACCATTGCCTCTGGTCAACCATTGCCTCTGGTCCAACCATTGCCTCTGGTCCAACCATTGCCCCTGGTCCAACCATTGCCCCTGGTCCAACCATTGCCTCTGTTCCAACCATTGCCTCTGGTCCAACCATTGCCTCTGGTCCTTCATAGTTTCACCTCTGGTCCATCTATTGCCTCTGGTCCATCCATTGCCTCTGGTCCTTCATAGTCTCGCCTCTGGTCTTCTTCCAGACTTAGCCATTTCAGCAGCCTCTGGACCATTGCCTGCCTCTGGACCAATTCATTGCCTCTAGTCTTCTTCCAGACTTAGCCCTTTCAGCAGCCTCTGGACCATTNTCTGGACCAATTCATTGCCTCTAGTCTTCTTCCAGACTTAGCCCTTTCAGCAGCCTCTGGACCATTGCCTGCCTCTGGACCAATTCATTGCCTCTGGTCTTCCTCCAGACTTGGTTGTTTCAGCTGCATTTTCAGATTTTTCATCCTTGGCCCCGATGGATTTGTCAAAACTTTTAGAATAATTAGGATGAATTTTTGGTCCTAATAATCAGTAAATTATATTTTATTTGAGATTTTATAAAATTAGAGAAATTGAGGTTTGATCAAGCGTGATGTTACAACAACAATAACAAACTCTCTGATTGAGGGTTTCAAACCCCAAATGTACCTTTCTATCTTCCTGGATTCTGTTGAAACATAGTGTTAGGCAAATCGAGAGTATTCAATGAATTTCTCAGTATACTCTCGAACTGTTCCATTTCCTTGCTCCAGCTTCAAGAAATCTTCTTCCATTTGTCTTACTGCTGCTTTAGGACAAATTTCATTCTTGAATCGTCTACAAACTCTGTCCAGGATAACATCTGTAAAACATTCGTCCCGGCCAATGATTCAACTTCCCACCAGAACAAAACATTTGATTTCAATACTGAGACTACGAACCGAACTTTATCTATTTCCGGACACCGAATGGTGTTGAACACAGATTCCATTTCCTTGATCCAGCACATAGCTTTCACCGGATCCCTTTCCCCAGAAAATGTTGGTGGCTTGCATGCCAAAAACCATTTGATATCTCCCTCCTTGTTATGAGTAACCGGTATCGAGGGATGAACTTCTACTCTCTCTATTTCCACTGTAGCTGGTACTCCCATGATGGATGTCAGTGTTTCCTGTAATTTTCCCATTTCTTCTGCCAACATATCCCTGGTTACATATTCCGGGTGTGGCACTGATCTTTCTTGAATGTTCCCAGAATGGGATTCTTCAGGTTCAAGATGTACTACAGTTTGGCCCCTTCCCTAAGACTGACTTCTTCCTTTGCCTCGTCCCTTTGGTCTTCCCCAACCTCTATTTCCTGTTCTGCTAGTTGGAAGATTAACATGTGATTCTTCCCTTTCTTCAGACCCCGGTCGAGCCGTTCTTTCAGATCTCCGGGTTCTGCTAGACATCTGCAAATTTTAGTGTCAATAATCACGTATTCACATTCCCAAATATAATGAAGTATTCAAGTTCAGATATGTACCTGTAAATTCATAATTTCATTGGCCAGATGTAATTAAAATTTACCTTACACACTGTTCTTTCAACTCATCATATTTATTTCCAATGGTGCTAACTATGTCCGGGACCCTTAACATGCAATAAAACAGTTTAAGTCTAGGTA
>NC_037537.1:3900442-3905688 GCF_001531365.2 Cynara cardunculus var. scolymus | reverse complement strand
AGGTCCCTTAGTACAAGAATCTACCAGTACAAAATACATGGTCCAAAAGTTCAAAATACAATTCTTGCACTAATCCAGTTTCATTTATCAAAACTATATATGCCGACAACAAATCTTCATGTAGATAAGCATATAGGGAAATTATTACATTTTTCCTTTCCCCTTACAGTCAGCACTTCCTACAATACATATTTAAAAATCACAAAACGAAGGTTAGACCGAAAGGTCTAGTGAGTTACCCTATTTATGTCATTGCAGGGTGAAAATCACCAAAACCTTTAAGTAAAACAACTTTTCATATATATATATATATATATATATATATATATATATATTACAAATATATGAATAAGTAAAAACATAATGTTAATGCCTTTCACTTTTCAAGCCAAAAATCTTTGCTCACAAACAATACATCACATCCCAATAGGTTATATTAATCAAATTATTACAATGCCACTTTTAAACCTTTTCCATTCAAACAAGGTTTATTTAAAGTTTCAGGCCAAACCTGTTACCTTCTTCTCTATAACATTCAGACAATGATTTCTAATAAGAACCCTAATCCTAAATCTTTAAGTCACAAAGAAATAAAGATTCCAGACCATGGTAATCTTAAGGGATATGATAGTAGAAGTTATATTATATAACACACATATACAAATGCCACCCTTATATCCAAATGTACACCTCTCATTGATATGCCACCCTTATCCCATGGTACACATCTCCTTGATATGCCACCCTTATTTCTTCATCAAAATATTTCACATAAACAATTCCATATAGAATAGACCGTAGTCAATAGAATTATTAAAATTCATCTTTATCAAAAATTCTCATTTCATAATAACAATTTTTATCAACCATGCACAAGGAATAATGCAAATCCGGTCAACATAGACTTGGCCGGACTTCATCTCCGGTCAAGTCTTGGTCGGTTAACCAAATCCGGACAAGATATCGCCTAAAGCTTTATCCGATTTAACACTTAGAATTATTTCCAACACTTTTGTCCGGATTACAAATCCGGACAACACCATGCCTTATTGTCCGATTTAGAATAAACCGGCCATCTCATAATCGTATTCCTACTTCTCCGATTTAAACACATCATAAAATCAAAGATCATAAATCGTTCGACTCACATCCGGTTTATTCTAACCCGGTCAATACACCAGGTGGTTTATCTTTAAACCGCTCATAGCTTGTCCGACTTAATTCTAAATCGACTAAACCTTGCCCGGTTTAGGACTAAACCGCTTAACCATTGGCTGATTTATTGTCTTAAATCGCTTAACCCATGCTCGGTTTAAATCGTCCAACTCTTATCCGGTTTAGGGAAATCCGGATAATACTCATACGGTTTAAACTTTAAACTAGATAGAAAGATGATATGAACAATTTATGCATTTCAGAAGAGTGTAAAACACTTTAAATCACTCACCTCTTTGAAACCAATCTTCTTGCAATTTCAAAATAAGAAATCCGGTCAATCTCTCTCTCTCTCTAAATCGCTCAAACTTTATTTCTAAAGATGGCAAGAGCATGGATAGAGGGTTTTCAACCTCTTTTATACCCTTCCCAAGTAGGGAAGGCGGCCGCACACACACACAACCCATGCATCCATATATCATGTATGTGTATGTATATATATATATACATCATGCATACATATGCTTATTTATGCACCCACATATACATATAATCTCATACATGCATCTATATTATGCATATAATTTCACATACTAGCATGATCAAATATATCAATTTATCATGATGTCACGTAATCATATAACAAATAATCACGTATTCCTTACCTCAGGTGACAACCAAGATCCAGTTATCACAAGAATAAAAGCATCTTACTTTTTCCAGTATGTATAGATGTTCCATGTATGTTCTATATTTTAAAGGCAACTCAATAACTTATTTAAGTTTCGTTGTAATTCTTGTGAAATTTGAAATATATGAGAAATGAACAAAGTGTTTCGGGTGGAATCAAAACACGTAAATGTAACGACCTGCCTCAATTTGCATATATAATACATGTTTCACATGTAATACCCCAAAATCACATTTGCATATATAACACATGTTTCACATGTAATACCCCAAAATCACATTTGCATATAAACATATATTTCCATACATCAAAAAATATAATTTACTCATGTAACGCCCCATTCCACACATTGCATGTAACATACACTTCATATACAAGAAATACATGTTTGTACACCACAAAGGTCCCTTAGTACAAGACTCTACCAGTACGAAATACATGATTCAAAAATTCAAAATACAATTCTTGCACTATACCATATCATCTATCAAAACTATACATGTCAACAGAAAAATTCATGTAGATAATCACGTAGGGAAAATATTACATTTTTCCCTTCCCCTTACCATCAACACTTCCTGCAATACATATTTAAAATCACAAAACAAGGGTTAGACCAAAAGGTCTAGTGAGTTACCCCATTTATGTCATTGTAGGGTGAAAATCACCAAAGCTTTTAAACAAAACAACTTTTCATATATAACACAAATATATGAACAAGTAAGAACATAATATCGATACCTTTCACTTTTCAAGCCAAAAGTCTCTGCTTGTAAACAATATATCAAAACAAAACAGGTTTACAATAATCAATTATCAGATTACCACTTTTAAACCTCTTGAATCAAATAAGGTTTAATCAAAGTTTCGGGCCAAACATGTTATCTCCTCTTTTATAACATCCAGACTATGATTTCCATTAAGAACCCTGATTCTAAATCTTTAAATCACAAAGAAATAAAGATTTCAAACCACGGTAATCTTAAGGGATATAATAGTAAGAGTTATATTACGAAATACACATATACAAATGCCACCCTTATATCCAAATGTACACCTCTCCTTGATATGCCACCCTTATCCCATGGTACACCTCTCCTTGATATGCCACCCTTACCCCATGGTACACCTCTCTTTGTCCGGATAACAAATCTGAACAACACTTCCACAATTATCCGATTTAACACTTGACACAAAACACAACCTTGTACGGATAATAAATCCGGACAACTCTTTTTCACCATCATCCGATTTAACTAAACCGGTCACCACTTAGTCGTATTCCTACTTCTCTGTTCAAAAAAATTAACATAATCTTACTATTTATAAATCACTCAACATTTGTTCGGTTTAGGACTAAACCGCTTGACCCTTGTCCGGTTAAAACCTAAGCCGCTTAACTCTCATCCAGTTTAAGGCTATATCGCTCATGCCTTAAGCGGTTAAGCCTTAAACCGCTCAAGCCTTGATCGATTTAACTGTAAATCGCTTAAAGCTCAACCGGTTTATTTTGGTCCTAATAACAAATCCGGTCAAGACTTTTGATTGACAATAACCAAACCAAATCTCAATTTAAGCATAAAAATTGAAGTATTTTGAAAAGCTTTTAACTACTCACCTTATGCAATACTTTTGAAATCAACTGAATCTTGTTGAAAATGCAATCTGATCAATCCACTTCAATATAAATCGCCCACTTAAGGTACCGCAATTGGCAAGAAGAAGGAATGGAGGTTAAGACCCCCTTTTTATACCTTTCCTTAAAAAGAAAGGTCGGCTACTGCTGCCCTCACCTCCTGAATAACCCCCTTCTTATTATGCATGCATATACATACATACATACATACATGTAAATATTGCATACACACACACACACACACACACATATATATATATATATATATATATTTCACATTATGCATAAAATTCGCATACTCGCACGATCAAATGTATAAATTTATCATGTTGTCACATATACACATAACAAATAATCACATATTAGTTACCTCAGGTGACAACTAGGATCCGGTTATCACAACTCATCTTGTCCCAATATCTACAAAAGCTATATCACAAAATAGCTACCAAATTTTTCCATATAATATAAGTACATAACAAGTTTTAGATTTATATTTTTGTTTGCAAAAACGTAGAGTGACTAAATGTGTAAATACCTTCAAGGTATATATAAATAGCTTCCCAGCTCTAGAGTAGGTCAACTCATTATTGTATTATCAGCTTATTGAGAATCAGCCGCTGAAAGGCAAACACTATATTTTGTATTCCACGTTTGAATCAACATACAAGCCAACTTGATTTGTAATTTCCATTCTGTTAATTTTATTTCATTGTTTCATCTAATCATATGGGTAAACAACAATTGGTATCGGAGCAGAAGATCAACACTCAGCTTCATTTCTTGGAAAACCATGTATGTGAGTTTTAGTTCATTGTTTTATTAGTTTTTATTAAGTTCTGGGTTGAATCTCGAGAGTTAAAGCAATATGGCCATGATTTCTGAGCCAATATATCCTTAACTAAAAGGTTCTGGATTGTATATTTGTAAAATTTTAAAATCTGCCAAAAATTTTATGAGGTGCCAAGCTATCGCATCCTTATAATTCTTTGTGAACGCAGAGTTGTGTGCGATAACAAAGTTTTATCGCATCTTTTTGATGCGACAACTTCTTGTTATCGCATTAGTTTGACCCAACAAAACCCTTTCATGACATCAGTTTGACCCGACAAACAGACTTTATCGCATCCTATATATGCGGTAAGTTACTGTTCATACCTTGTTTTATGCGACAAGTTTGAACTGATAAGTTTGACCCGACAAAGTTGAGTCTGACAAGGTGGGTGCGACAAGTTTAAGGTGCATGAAGGAGTAGGGTGCGACAAGTTTTGAGGTGCAACAAGTTCCACAAGTAGGGTGCGACAAAAATAATCAGTTTGTGGTTTCTGAGTTATTTTTCTGAATATTAATGGTAATAGCACCTGGGAATTTGAGAGCTAGTTCAAATACCCGTTTGAGGTTAAGATCTGATTAAAGAGCTTGTTTTAATCAATTTTTATCTGATGAAAAATCCAGGTTAACAGATCCTTTTGATAGCTATAGCTAATTTGGATTGGTTTTCCTATTGTAGGTTTCCAAAATTAATGATAAGTATTTGCACTTTAATCGAGAATGAACATTTGTTGGGTATTAAAATTTTGTTTATCTAATCCATTTTAGTTTCATGTTTAGTTTAATTAATCAAATCTAGCACCCTCCATTTGTATTTACTTTTAATTCTTTACTGGTTGTGTACCCGCGCAATGCGGCGGGAGCCATGAATTTTAACGATTTTGAAGTTCTCCTGGTTTTATAAGATAAGATTTAACGATGATATAGATTACA
>NC_037537.1:3896568-3899982 GCF_001531365.2 Cynara cardunculus var. scolymus | reverse complement strand
TTTCACAATATATATAATATATAATAATATAATTAAGTCAAAAACTATTCAATATTGGACTCATTTAGAAGGTATTAACCAGACGATTATAATGGTGTAACTTGTTAAAATAAAAATGCACTTTTTAAACATGTTTTAATTGATATACAATTATGTATGTTAATTTGATAAAAGTTTAAAATGAAACATTTAAAAGTAAAGGACGTAAAGTAAATTAATTAACTAATTACAGAGATATAAAGTGTAAATTTAAAATTATAATTTTTAAAAAAATCTGTATGTGAGGGGGTGAGTGTATGTGAGAAGAGGAGAGGGTGAAAAAGTGAAAAAATGAAAAAGTGAGGTAGTATAGATAGACCCTTGGTCATTTAGAATTTTAAGATTTTAAGACTTTTGCTAAATTTGCTTTATAAGATAGTATAGATTCTTGTACTTGAGATCATTGGTCAAAGTAGTTGGAACTTATTCTTTTGTAGACTCGACATCCATCGGCTTGTAAAGAGTTTTTTTTTTATAATACTCAAACATATATTAATGTGAATAGTGATATGGTATTTAGAATTTAAATCGTTACGATATTTCCATTCAATCTTATACCTTATTCATATCTATAATCAATAACATTAATGATTTGTGTGTCTATAAATTTGACATTTGCTTGTTTGCTCAAATCACAAAACAAATTAACAATGAAGAACATCTCCCTTTTCACACTTTTTTTGCTCGTGAACTTCTTTGCATTTGGTAATTTCTTTTATTTTATTTACACATTAATTYGTTTTGTTCCTCCTCTGTTAATCGCTAATCATACGTTTTCTAATATTTATATTAATACTATAAATTATAATTTGTATTTATCTAAATTGTGCTTTGTAAACGAGTTTTAGCGGGCAAGAAAATTAACGTTTTTTGCATTTTCGAAACATATTTTACAAAAAATAAATTGGAAGAAAAAAATTAATAACATATTGATTCAAAAAATATTGTTGTCTTTGTATACATATAGGATCTGAGATGTCGAAGGCGCAAATTCCGATATGCAGCAAAAAGTTCAAACTTATAACAGGATTTTGCAGCGATTCAACATGTTATAACACGTGCAAATCTAAAATTGGAATTGGCTCTACTGGGCAGTGCGAGAATTTCTGGACTTGTCTTTGCAAATACCCTTGTATTTATTAAAATTCTTCATTTACGTAATTTTTTGTAAAAGTTTCTAACTAGAAATGAAACGAAATTTTTTTATTTTAACGAATTCTCTCAATTTATATTATGGGTGTGTCTCGAAAAACAAGTATACCACTCATACGTACCAAATACGAAGATGAAATGTTTATGCTTGTCTTTACGTCATTTTCATAAGATCTATAAAAAACCTTTTTCATCAATACGTAACTACCTTCTTAATTTCTTTTTCATAGAAACGTTTGATTCAAAACAGTACAAACAACTATACTTTACAAAACTAGTAATTTTAAGGCATGAGATAAATTAGGATTTGTTGACAAAAAACAGTTCGAGTAAGCAAAATAGACAAGTTAACAGTAATATTAGGGTTAATACACCCCCATTGTCCTATTAAGTCTTTTCAAATTAAAGAAGAAAAGGTAAAAACTGTTAAATCAAGAAAGTTTAATTTCTTAAGAATTTCATTAAAACGAGATTATAACCAATCGAAGGTAACAAAAAGAATTTCAAATCATAAATGGAAAAACAAGACTTGGAAACTTTTTCTAGTTAAAAATAAAAGGGCCATCATATGTTTTGGATCAACGTTTTTTTTGGTTAAGAATAAAAGCATCTTACTTTTTTCAGTATGTATARATGYTTTGTGTACGTTGTATATTTTAAAGGCAACTCAATAACTTATTTAAGTTTCGTTGTAATTCTTGTGAAACTTGAAATATATGAGAAATGAACAAAGTGTTTTGGGTGGAATCAAAATATGTAAATGTATATGAGTTTTAGTTCATTGTTTTATTGGTTTTTATTAAGTTCTAGGTTGAATCTCGAGAGTTAAAGCAGTAAGGATCTGATTTCCGAGCCAATATATCCTTAACTAAAAGGTTCTGGATCGTATATTTGTAAAATTTTAAAATCTGCCAAAAATTTTATGAGCTGCCAAGCTATCGCATCCTTATAATTCTTTGTGAACACAAAGTTATGTGCAATAACCAGGTTTTATCGCATCTTTTTGATGCAACAACTTCTTGTTATCGCATTAGTTTGACCCGACAACCTTGTCTTTTCGCACTAGTTTGACCCAACAAAACCCTTTCATCATATCAGTTTGACCCGACAAACAGACTTTATTGCATCCTATATATGCGATAACTTATTGTTCATACCTTGTTTTATGCGACAAGTTTGACCTGATAATTTTGACCCGACAAAGTTGTGTGTGACAAGGTGGGTGCGACAAGTTTAAGGTGCGTGAAGGAGTAGGGTGCGACAAGTTTTGAGGTGCAACAAGTTCCACAAGTAGGGCGCAACAAAAATAATCAGTTTGTGGTTTCTGGGTTATTTTTCTGAGTATTAATGGTAATAGCACCTGGGAATTTGAGAGCTAGTTCAAATTCCCAGCTCTCAAATTCCCGTTTGAGGTTAAGATCTGATTAAAGATCTTGTTTTAATCAGTTTTTATCTGATGAAAAATCCAGGTTATCAGATTGAGTTGATAGCTATAGCTAATTTGGATTTGTTTTTCTATTGTACGTTTCCAGAATTAATGATAAGTATTTGCAATTAATCGAGAATGAACCATTGTTGGGTATTAACATATTGTTTATGTAATCCATTTTAGTTTCATGTTTAGTTTAATTAATCAAATCTAGCACCCTCCATTTGTAGTTACTTTTAATTCTTTATTCTTGTACTTGAGATCATTGGTGTAATACCCCATTCCACACATTACATGTAACACATACTTCATACAAAAGAATACATGTTTATATCCCACATTGGTCCCATAGTACAAGAATCTTCAGGTGAAAATACATGGTCCAAAAATTCGAAATACAAATTCTTGTACTAATCCACGTTCATCTACCAAAACTATACATATCATGATCCATTCTTCATGCAGGTAAGCATATAGGGAAATTATCACATTTTCCCTTTCCCCTTACCATCAGCACTTCCTGCAATACATATTTAAAATCAAAAAACGAGAGTTAGACCGAAAGGTCTAGTGAGTTACCCTATTTATGTCATTGCAGAATGATATTCACCAAAACCTTTATATAAAACAACTTTTCATATATATATATATATCAAATATATGAACAAGTGAGAACACAATATCAATCCCTTTCACCTTTCAAGCTAATAATCTTTGCTTGTAAATAATACATCAAATCCGGACAGGTTTATACTAACCAAATAACATAATGCCACTTTTAAACCTTTTTCCAC
>NC_037537.1:3866880-3896468 GCF_001531365.2 Cynara cardunculus var. scolymus | reverse complement strand
GCACCAAATGGGTCTATCGCAACAAGTTGGATGAAGATGGTGTGGTAACCCGCAATAAGGCTCGGCTTGTTGCTCAGGGTTATAGAAAAGAAGAAGGAATCGACTATCACGAAACCTTCGCACCAGTGGCTAGACTCAAAATTGCAATTCGACTCTTTCTAGCCTTTGTTGCCCATAGAGACTGCAAGGTCTTTCAGATGGATGTAAAGAGCGCTTTCCTTAATGGAAAACTTCAAGAGGAAGTTTATGTTGAACAACCTCTAGGGTTTCTTGACCCTAAGTATCCAAACCACGTCTATAAGTTAGATAAAGCTCATTATGGGTTAAAGCAGGCTCCTCGTGCCTGGTATGATACACTTTCTTTTTTTCTCATCTCTGAGAAATTCTCTCGTGGAAAGATTGACCAGATCATATTTTTTAGGAAAGTTAAAGGTCACATCATTCTTGTCCAAATTTATGTCGATGATATTATTTTTGGTTCCACTAATCCCTCTTTATGTTTTCGTTTCGTTGAACGCATGAAGAAAGAATATCATATGAGCATGATGATAATCCCTTTTCATTTCTACGTTGTATTTATGTTTTTGTATTTTCAGTTCCAGCGATCTTCACTGAGCATGTTCAGTGGTCACTGAAGAACTTGCATTGTAAATCTATCAGAGACAGCAATACTTCAAGAAGACAACACTCACACCAAAGAATCTTCAGCAAATGTCGAAGACTGAAACAGAAGATTAGAGACTGGCGAGTACGTGATCTGAAGCGGTATTCAGTGATTACAAGACTGTCTACATATGTGTGAAGACTGCTCAAGCTTCAGCGAATGATGAAGAGACCTCCAGGTCATTCCAGCATTCAACGATCAAAGGAAGCTTGCTTAGCACGATTGTCATTGTCTTATCCTTATGCACAGAAAGGACAAAACCCATGCCCTTATGAAAGTTGGTACGGTACGGAGCCGACTAGTCGACTCTATTGTCCACCAACTTTAGGTAAGGATGTCTGCTCTTGAATAGTGTTTTTTGTACTATTCACTAGTAGAAAGGACAAGCCTTCCTCTTAAGGCTTGACACGCACTCTAACCCTACCATATTGCATTAAATGAACATTTAATGCACTGGGTATAAATAGAAGTGTTTCTTCTCCATGCAGAGTGTGTGCAACTCACACTCTAACCTTAATTCTTACTTCACGCATTCTAGCTTAAGTAAAGAACCTTCTCTACAGCATTTTTTTTCTTGTATTTGCTATGATTTAGTGTGTAACTAAAGATTGTATCAGAGTAGTGCTTTCACTCTTTCTTTCTGTTTAGCTGTTTTCTGTATTAGTTTATATTATTTCTTAGATAACTTTACCGCTTACAAATGGCTTTACAAATTACAAACTCATACATACAAGATAATGGCTCTCTTGCCAAACCTCCCAGGTTTGTCCGTGACAATTTTAGTCTCTGGAAGAACCGGATGTCCCTCTTTCTAGATGGTGTGGATCCTGAAATTCCACATTTTATAGAAAATGGACCATATATTCCATTTGCTATTGCTCTGGCTGTTCCAGCAACAACTACAATGTTGGACCGAAAACTAGGGAACCGCCCACATGATATTGTCCGCTTTGGGCTGACCCTCCCGGCAACAACCCCTCACGGCTTTAAAACGTGTCACTGGTAGGAGTAAGATGCCCCCTTCCTTATAAAGAAGACGAATCCCCCTAGCCTCACCGATGTGGGATGCTCCTGCATTGCTACAGGAGCGTTAGGTTTAAGAATCGCGGATTTGACCAGCTCGAGGGAACAATGAGGCGGAAGTCCCAACATTCCCCCCCCCCCACATTGGTGCGGCCCTAGCTCTGATACCAATTGTTGGACCGAAAACTAGAGAACCGGCCACATGATATTATCCGCTTTGGGCTGCCCCTCTCGGCAACAACCCCTCACGGCTTTAAAACGCGTCACTGGTAGGAGTAAGATCCCCCCTTCCTTATAAGAAAGACGAATCCCCCTAGCCTCACCGATGTGGGATGCTCCTGAATTGCTACAGGAGCGTTGGGTTTAAGAATCACGGATTTGACAGGCTCGAGGGAACGATGAGGCGGAAGTCCCAACATACAACTACCACGATTCCTAAACGGCAGATTTCAAAGCTCCCACATCAATGGAGCGATGAGGACAAGAAGAAAATAGCTATAGACACGCGTGCTCGGTCTATAATAGTTATGTCTCTTCCTGATGAGATTTATCACTTAGTGATGAAACTCAAAACTTCTAAATCCATGTGGGACACACTTTGTGTCCAATATGAAGGAACCACTCAGGTTCAAGAGACCAGAAAGATCAATCTAGTAAGACAGTATGAGAGCTTTCTTTGTGGAAAGTCTGAGACGCTGTCTGAAGTATATCAAAGATTTAACTGCCTTCTTATTGATCTTAGGGCTGTCGGCAGGGAATGTTCTAATTCTGAAACTTTAACCAAGTTTATAGAATGCCTTCCTGAGTCTTGGGACTTTCCATGTGTCTCAAGATGTCAAATGACATGTTCAATCTTTTTCTTTCTACTTTATACGGGATTCTGCTTAACCATGAGCAATCTCGTCAACTGAAAAGGAATCCTGTAAAAGAGTCCAGGGAAATGAAAAGCTCTCCTTTGGCTTTGATCTCTAAAGCTTCTTCAGTTGAAACTTCTACCCCTTTTGTTTCTTCCCTTCCTCCCGTTGTTTTTATGGAGATAGATTCTTCTATCTCTGAGGACATTCCAAAATCTGATTTAACATATTTTGATGAGTCCCTGGCACACCTGACTAATTAATTTAGGAGGTTCGCCAGTAAGAGCAACTTTCACAGATCTCCTCAGCTGTAGCTATAGACAAGCGTGCTCGGTCTATAATAGATATGTCTCTTCCTGATGAGATTTACCACTCAGTGATGAAACTCAAAACTTCTAAATCCATGTAGGACCTACCCCCACCACCCCGAGGCGTCTTCTGCTCACACTCCCAGCTCTTCAGTGATCTCTCCCATCACTGTCGTATCAGTGGTACCTACCGCCACCCCCTTAGTGACCCAAATCACGGAAGGTGTGAATATCAGCGCTGCCACCGCTAAATACCCACGTCTCTTCTCGACCATTTTCTCTTCTCCTCTTTCCTGGGTCTTTACACATGTCGATGATGTATCAACGACTGTCCTTACTGATACTAAGACGCACACCACTGGACCTGAGGTTGCTCCTCTCGATGCTCCTCAGCATGCAGATGTCAATGCTCTCAAGGACATCTTTGCTCACGCCAGTGACAATCCTTTTGATGTCACTGATGGCCCCTCAGTTATTCCATCTTCCTACCCTATCTTTTCTCCTAACCTTGAGCCTTCAGCTCACACTTCTTCTTTTGCAGGTCCTTCCTCGATGCATCAATCTGATGCTCAGGAAGTGGAAGACGAAGAAAGAGAGAAAGATGATGGAGGAGATGAAGATGTCAATGTTGACTATGATATGGCGTCAGACATCAAACTTCTCCTTACAGCCGTTGATACCGTCCTCTGTAGGATCAACGAAGTCCACCAAGAGATGCCCCGCCAAGGTGATCTTGATGTGAACTTCCTTACCATCCAGGCGGACGTTCAAGAAGTTCAGAGTCATCTCCAGACTCTCCAAGAAGTTGTTCAAGCCAACACCGATGCCATTGCTATTCTTCACAGCAGGGTTGACGATGCTCAGGCTATCGCTGATCAGCAGATTGGCCTTCTTCAACAGATCCTGGATGTTGTCCGTCAACCAGCTCCAGTGATCCCACCTTCTTTCTCTGCCAGTGATCGCGCCCAGCTCCATGAGATGCGTGAGGCAATAACAACTCTAACCAGCACTTTGCAAAGACTAGAGGAGATAATGGTTCTCCATCGTCAGCGCTTGGATGAACTCTCTAGCCAATTCTCTCAAGTCTTAGCCAGAGAGGGGGAGATGAGGTCCAACGCTGGTGAATCATCCGATGCTGCTCCTGCTTCTTCTCAGGTTGTTGGTCCAGTATCAGCTTCAGTTGCAGTTGAAGCTAAGGCTCCTAGAGCTGAAGCGGTTGCTACTCCTGTAATCCTGACCACCAAAGCTGCTGCTCCAGCTGAGAATATCGATGCCATCCCTAGGGATGATGCCCCTACCATCACTGCTACTGGTGATGATGATGATGAAAAAGATGAAGATGATGATGATGAAGATGATGATGAACCTACCATTCCAGACCCCGGAAGTGATCTAGATGGCGACGATGATGATGATGATGAATATGACTTTACCATCAAGTACTAGAAGCCATCAACCGTCACCAAGGGAGTTGCTCTCAGGGATTCTGCATCCTAGGGGGAGCAAAGGCAAGGTGAATCTACTTTATCAGGGAACCAGGACCCCAAGTCAAAAGGCAAGGCGGTTGCTGAAGAAGGAAACTTGAAGGTATTGTTCAATATCCCTCAACAACCTTTGTTTGAAGACTCTACTTCTCAGGTAGTGATTATTTCAAACTATCAACTTCATATTCCATCAACAACCTGCGGTCGACTGGAGCGGGTACCTGATCAACCCGTCTCTTGTGCTCCTACCGACCAGCAGATGTCTCAACTAAAGGAGTCACTCGACCATACTAGAGTAAAAATCCCTCTTCTACCTCTAGTGGTGGTGAGTTCGACTTCCTATCTGAAGCTGAAAACTAGAGGCATTAAGGGCTGAAGAAGAGCTAGAGATTCAAAAGAAGCAGACTGAAGACAGCTTGAAGCTGGCAAAGTCACTAGCTAAAAAGTCCTTCCCAAGAAGAAGTCCAAGGAAAAGGTGAACGTTGTCCAAGACCAAGCTAAACTTCTCTCTATTGCAGAAGCTGAGCATGAGAAGAACCTGAAGTTGGCGGAAAAAGACAAGCGATGGAGCGAAGCAAAGCTGAAAAAGAGAATCAGTCCCCGCCCGATTATCAGCGTCAGCATCAGCGGACGTTCTAAAGATGGTGGAACGCTGGTCTCAATGCTCATCACCAGGGACAATCTTGATGCCGTTACCAAGTACCCTTCCTACCTTGGCTGTTATGGATATAGCGAATGGATGGAGATCAGACAAGCCATTCAGCGATCCAAGTCGAGACACAAAACACTTATCGAGGACACCATCAGCGAGCTCATCAAAAGGATGTCCAGGTATGTCAAGGTCCCTGACAGGCCATCTCTGAAGAAAGGTGGGAAGAAGAAACTCAAGCTCTCTGATCCTAATGATCCACCATTCCTAAGAAACGAACATGAGACAAGGTTCTCTTTAGAAGAAGTCCTGAAGGGTCATCAGAGTACAAACATTTCTATGCTGAATCTTGACTTGCCAGATAAGGGTCCCTATACACCCAACTCTATGCATTTTAAACCTAAGTTAGGAGTTATATTCCTTGACTATGAAGGTGAAGTCAGATTCGAAAGAATGTCAGAGCTACATCTATGTTCAATGGGTCATCTGGTTTACCTCTTGCTCTGGATAGATGATAGCATGCCTGGAAAAGTCGTAGATCTGAAGATACGAAGGGAATTCCTACGTCGAAGAAACCTTGGTGAAGATGTACCTGGTTACATAGATCTAAGTATTCTAGAATAGTTTCTCTTTGTAACAACAATCAACTTTTTCTTGTAACTTCTTGTATTATGTCTACTTTCAGTGATTGTACTTATAATCTGTAAGCACTAGACATGTAGTGTAATACTTGTAATATTTCCAATGATTAATAAAATGAGTATTCCATGTACTTCACTGAAAAAGATCCCTGAAAAAAGTAATAGGGACACAAGTCTATGAGTTTCAGTGTTACTTTTCACATTCACTGACAATCTATAAGTCAGTGAATAAGCTTTCAGTTTCAGTTTCCATACTCGTAATTTTCTTAGATATAACTTAAGAAAAATTCTGAAGCTGAGACTGACTAACTGAAAAAGATCCCAAAATAGTAAAAAGGGACATATACTTTATATGTAACTTTCCTTACTATTATTTGATAAGATAACTTTCTTTACTTTATCTTGTTATCATCAAATAGAGGGAGATTGTTGATCCTCTCTCTCAGTTATTTGATGATAATCTCTTTTCACTTATACGTTGTATTTATGTTTTTGTCTTTTCAGTTCCAGCGATCTTCATTGAGCATGTTCAGTGATAGCTGAAGAACTTGCATTGTAAATCTATCAGAGACAACAATACTTCAAGAAGACAACACTCACACCAAAGAACCTTCAGCAAACATCGAAGAATGAAACTGAAGATTAGAGACTGGCGAGTATGTGATCTGAAGCGGTATTCAGTGATTATAAGCCTGTCTACATATGTGTGAAGACTGCTCAAGCTTCAACGAATGATGAAGAGACCTTCAGGTCATTCCAGCATTCAGCGATCAAAGGAAGCTTGCTTAGCACGATTGTTGTTGTCTTGTCCTTATGCACACAAAGGACAAAGCCCATACCCTTATGAAAGTTGGTACAGTACGAAGCCGACTAGTCGACTCTATTGTCCACCAACTTTAGGTAAGGATGTCTGCTCTTAAATAGTGCTTTTTGTACTATTCAATGTAGCAAAGGACAAGCCTTCCTCTTAAAGGTTGACACGCACTCTAACCCTACCATATTGCATTAAATGAACATTTAATGCACTGGGTATAAATAGAAGTGTTTCTTCTCCATGCAGAGTGCGCGCAACTCACTCTCTAACCCTAATTCTTATTTCAAGCATTTTCTAGCTTAAGTAAAGGATCTTCTTTACAACATTTCTTTTCTTGTATTTGCTAAGATTTAGTGTGTAATTAAAGATTGTTTAGATAGGTTTATCACCTTATCTTTCCGCAAACAATCTTGTAAAATCTGTATTGATCTTCTTTATCAATATATATTTTAATTTTGAAAATATTGAGTTTGTATTCATCCCCCCCCCCCTTCTACAAACTGTTTTACTCTTATTGTAGACCCTCAAGGGACCAACATGTTTGAATCTTAAATCATTTGTGTTGGACTTAATTGTTTTGGACTTAATCGAACACTTAAATCTTAATCTTCATTTGAATCTGGTTTAAGAATCCAAAATCTAAAATCTCTAAATTGTATAACTGGGCTAAATCGTGCAATGTAATGGACTTTGAATAGATTCGATCGCTGTAATGGTTTTAGTAATAGGATTTGTATCTGATGTAGTCATTTCTTGGATCTTAGTTTCTTTTGGAATGATGTAAATCGTTTTATGATTTTTTTTTTGATCTTTTAACCGGTGTAGTCACCGGAGAAGGTGATCGAAGGTTTACTCCAGTTAACTTTGTCCGGTTTACTTCTTTGATTTTTTGGTGTTTTTTGTTCATTCGAATTTGTTATCCGGATGATTTTTATTTTTTTATTTTATTTTCATTTTTATTATTTTCGGTTTTTTTTGTTAGTTTAGTTTAATTTTTTTATGTGTTAGTGAAAAAAAATTAGTTTTAGAATTTTTTTTTCTTTGTCTTTGTTATATTTTTGTGTGGTTTAATAAAAAAATGTTTGTGTGTTTTTTAATTTTTTTTAATGTTTGTTAAATTTTTTTGTTTTGAGCAATAATGCCAAAAAAATAGTCATTTGAAGGAAAAAAATATTTCTTAAATTTTTTTTTTGAAAAATCTAGTGTTAGGTTTTATATCTGCTTTTGATAAATTGTGGAAGATTAATTCATTTACGGATCTAACATTCTTTATTTTTACGGGAAAATGGTTGATGAACCACAAAGATCTGACGAGGAAACTCATATTCCCTCGGTCAGATCAGAGGACCTAAACAATCCACCCCAGTCAGCAAATTTCCTAACCCCAGATGAATCCATTTTTCCTCAATACCTTTACCTTGATATTAAACCAAACAACCATCACTTCAATTTTGAATTGCCTTGTGAATAGAAAATATTTCCCGAAATCCTCAGAGGACATCTCATAGCCTCTGCCCTAACAGCTACTGCGGAAGTCTCAATGGTCTACCTTCAACAGTTCTGGCATACTTTAACGCTGCCAAAGGAAGGAGATCTTTACTTCTTTGAAGGAAATGTTGACGACTACATGAGTTGTCTTACTTTAAAAAGGCTTTGAAGAATACTCAGATTCCCAGGACCAACTGCCTCCAGATTTGAAGAATTAATAGCCGACGAAAAGCTATGTAGAGACATCAGATGATTAGGATACTTTCAGGAGTTAACTAATCCATCACAATTCAAAAGACGATTTCTACCTTCATTATAGCACTTGCTATTTTATATACTCAATAGGTGTTTAACATCAAAAACTTCCGGGATCGACACTTGCAGTAGCCATTTTTAAAAAATTTCCCCAGGATCGTCTGCAATCGTCGTTATGATTATGCGCTTATAATCTGGAACGAAATGGTGGAGTTGGTCAACGTTAAACGATTTCCTTCAAAAGCTAGGAAATTTGTTCCATTTCAACGATTTCTTCAACTAATCATTAAAGCAATGATGAACATAAATGCAGAAATTCCGGCCAGAGAAGGCAGTGAAATTGGGCCGTCATTTATAATGCAATGAATAAGAGCTCATACCGAAGTTGAAAACATCGAGTCTTTCATGGAAATTCCAGCTGAGCTATTTGCCTACGCGGATCAAAGTGCTCAACGTGTGATAAAATATAGGCGAGTTACAGATCCTATAGTTCATCCAGAACCGGTTGAACTTACCCCGTGATCCACCCATGTCTTAGCTGAGAGAGAGGGTCTAGACATAGATGAGACAGTTCAGGCACAAGGGGTACCTGAACAGGGTAGTGAGCAGAGAGAAAATGTAATTGAGAAGGGTAGTTTGTCAAGGGGAGACTCTGATTTGCATCATACTACAACAAATAGTACTTCCACAGCTTCTTCAAGCTCGGAAGATACAGTATTTGATGAGGCAACTCAGGCTAATGACGATGATGATAATGATGATGACAATGATGATGATGATGATGATGATGATGCTACTCATCCTGCGGCTACTGAAAACATTCAGGTCAAAGAAATCATAGACAATCTCGATGACATCTTTGATGTCAACGAAGATCAGCAACATTGTCCGAGTCTTCATAGTCTATCCTTTGAAGTTGATTTTACAAACGAATTTGGCAATGATTTTGGTGAGATAGATCAACTCTTGAATGCAATACCGGATGAAGGAGATGAGGGAGTTCAAATTGAAAATGTTGAGAGAGTGTGTGAAGAGGAAGGAAAAAACAGATGGATAGGGTGAGTGTGGAGCTCAAAATGAGAAAAATGCTCCTATCCCAGCCGATACACTTAGCCGGGCACCCACATCTGCTATCGACATTCACTCGTTGAATGTTGGTATTGAAGCAGACATAGCTAGCCCAGCTATGCAAATGCACMCCCCCAGCCACTCTATTCCTTCTCAACAAATAATAATTTCATCTTTACATGGAGATTTAACATATCATCTATCTGCTTCTTACTTGGAGAATGTAGATGTGAAGTCTAGAGAAATCATACAAACATGATATGATCTTCAAGAATTAAGATGAACATAAAAGTAGAGAGAGAATTATCAAAGATTTATTAGATTGAGAGAGAGAAATTTACAACTCTAATCTTGATTACAATTCTGCTAATGACTTGGTTAATGACAATTACAAAGGGAAATACTATTTATACTAGGAATAGTAAAACTACACTATTACAAAATAAAGCTATTCTAAGGAGAAACTTAAATACAACTTTAACGCTCTAACTTGAACCCAATAGTAGATATTGAAACAAGTAGGCCTCTGCCCCAACCTACGACTTCGATTCACTGCACCTCGAGTCTAGCGTCGATACACTTAGGTACACTTGAGTCAAGAGCATCTGTTGCTCAACCCACAGTTCTTTGTGAACTAGCCGGAACGACCAGAGTGGAGTCTTCAGACTTTCCACAAGGACAGGTCGGAAGTCCTACAAGTGCTAACATTCTGCCAACACTGAACGTAGGCACAACAGTTGTCTCAACTGTTGTCATAACTAGTAATCTATGTAATCCAGGTGTTACTTTACCTAACTTTTTGTCAAGGGAATATTTGGATGGCGTCCAAGATACTATGACTGAACAAAACCTAAATTTGAAAAGATTCATGAAGGGTAAAGAGCCAATGTCTGAAGAACAAACATTTGCGCTGTCACCATCACCTGCCCCTGAACCTCCAAGGGAGCAAGAACAAACGGTGGATGAGCTGAAATCGTTACTGTACGCCAAGTTAATTTCAAGTAAAAATCCTAATGTGATGGACGCAGATCTGGTTGGGCTTTTGAGACACAAGTGGAGGAGAATCCAACAGTGAAGGCCTTAGAGTTTCTAGCTTTTCAGAGCATTGTAGCTACTAATTTCTCAAAGATTAGTACTATAATTGCTTCCAACACTGCAACACTCTCTTTTATGCAAAATTCCGTTGATGCCTTAACCGAACGAGTATTAACTTTAGAGAACACTTGCCGAGCTCAGGCCACCATTTTGAAGAGAATGCATGATGATCAGGATGATCCTGATCACCATGAGGGGGAGAGGAAGAGACAAAGGCTGGCCGAGTCGTCAATGGGTGTTGAAAGTGTTGCTGGGAGCCAGAGCCTGAAAATGTTATAGAAAAAAATTTGGTTCCAGCTGGTACAAGTGAACAGACAACTGGCCAAGAAACAGCTAAGAAGGTGGTAGTTGTAGCAACAGATCGTGTGATCGAGCCCATGGTTGAAAAATCGGTAGTCTCCACAGTAGAAACAAGGTTGTTAATGGATCTGTCTGCTAATGTTGGATTTAATGAAGTCTTTTCAAGAGAACTGGATGGAGTTCAAGACTATGGTGTAGATATTAGGGGTGTACAAAAAACCGTCAACCCGCGAAACCCACCCAACCCAACCCAACCCGCTAACAACCCAATTAAACCCAACCCGTCTACCCGCCAATTAGGAGGGTTGAAATTGGGCTCAACCCGTCCAACCCGTCAACCCGCCGCTAATATATAATTTTTATAAAATTATATATATATATATATATATATATGTTTATTATGTATATATATATATTAGTAATGTATAAATTTTATATAATTTTTATTGATATTATACTTTGTTTCATTTTAACTAAACATATAGGTTATCAAAAGAGATTCACGATCAAAGAATGATGACAAATAATCTATTTAATAAAGAAAATTATTGAATTTTTTTTTGCAGCAACAACAAATTGATATGTTGGAAAATATGAATGCTATTGATAGATATTTGATGGACAAATCCATCAATCTACGATGCTTTTAAACAGTTACATTAGAAAAATGTCTTATCTAAAAGAGTTCCAATATGTTTATAGGATGGTTTTGGACGTCTTAACAAATTCTATGATGCTTTTAAAATAAAACATCGTATTAGTTATTTTATACAACACGACTTGAAAAAGTGTCATATGAGCATAGGTGTCCTATAAATAGATGAGTTTACAGGATATTTCTCAAAATGTTTCTATAAAATAACTAATACGACATTTTATTTCAAGATCATTCTAAACCACTTGTTGAAACGTCAAAAAACGTCTTATTATAACATTTTTAGATAGGACGCTTTATAGTATGGTCTATAAACTTAAGTTTTATGAATTATTTCATTCGTCAAATTATGTAACTATTAACCCGCCAACCCAACTCAACCCGCCTCAACCCGCAAGGGTTGGGTTGGGTTGGGTTATACTTTTGAATGGGTTGGGTTGAGATTTTCCAAACCGCCATAATTGGATTGGGTTGTAAAATTGTTGTAAACCGCCCAACCCAACCCACGTTCACCCCTAGTAGATATTGATAATATTGATGATTTAGAGGACGTCTATTTTGATTTTGAAACTGACATTCATGAAGATGATCCTATCTTTCCTTTTTAGGCTGAACATCAAGATACTTCTGAACCTCCGACCACGGTATCTCCTAGCGCTTTTGATACTACCAAAATGGCATTTGATCCTACTGAGATTTTCACAAAAAATTATGTGCAATTTTCAATTCGTGCAAATGTTCCATGTTTTGATAGAGCGCGGATCAAAGAACCTTTTCTCGAAGACATTTATTTTGGCATTTTCATACGTCATCGAAAAGCTTTAAGTGGTGACAGAATTCTTGGAATTCACAAAGAGACTCATGAATATCGCATTGAAAAAAGATGAAGTTTAATCAAACTTGACAGAATGGATGGAATGAATTTTACCCGTTGTAAGGAGAAGATGAAGTTTCTCTTAACTGCTGCAAAACTATATTACTTTGGGAGACACCACAAACTATTGTACTGAATCAAGAGGAGTAAAGGCAACGTGAAAATGATAAGATGTTATGTAGAGAATATATTTTACAAACCCTCACTGATCATCTGTATAATCTCTACACACCTATGACATCTGCAAAAGAAATCTGGACCGCTTTGGAGGAGAAATACAACGTCGAAAAGGAAGGAGCCGAAAAGTTCATAACCTTTAAGTTCTTGGAATTTACTATGAAAGATAATATTTCAATCATGGACCAAGTCCACGAATGACTTATTCTTGTCTCTAAATTCAATCTCAACATAGAAATTCCTGATAAATTAGTGGTTGGGGCAATCATTACCAAATTTCCTGCCTCTTGGAGGAATTACAGAAAAAAAATTGATGCACACTTCAGAGGATTTCTCTTTATATCAAATTCAAAAACATTTACGAATTGAAGAGGAAAGTGAAAAGAATTTGGATGGTGCATCTACTTCTAAAGTTAACTATGTTGATTCTAGAAAAAATTGAGGCAAGAAAAGAAAGGCAGATTCATCCTCTTATACAAACACTTACAAGAAATCCAAAAGACCTTTATTTGAAATCACTTGTTATAAGTGTGGTGAAAAAGGGCACGTGAAGAAATTCTACGAGAATTCTAAGAAGAAAGTTGATCAAGGAAACAAGAAGAATGGAAGCAAAGATGCAAACGTAGTTGAATTGTCAGAACCTACGACTAAAATCACTGTTATAGTTTTGGAACTACGTATCTCCATGATTCAAGAAACACATAATTCAAGAAACACATATTGCATCTTTTACCTTTTCTGATGATCGGTGGTATGATTCTGGTGCAATGGCACATGTTTATAACAACAAATCTCTATTCAAGGACTACAAGGAATCGCAAGAGGGACATGAAGTAATGATGGGCGATAATCACACTTCAAAAGTCCTTGGCATGGGTTCTATTGAATTAACTTTCACTTTTGGGAAAAAAGTTACACTCAAAGATGTTCTTCACATTCCTACTATTAGGAAGAATTTGCTTTCTGGCTATAAGTTGTGTAAAAGTGGTATAAAAGTTGTGATAGAATTTGATGAAGTGATTCTATCTAAACCTGGTGTGTTTGTAGGTGAAGGTTATGTTGCCGATGGGATGTTCAAACTAAGAATCAATAAAATTACTACTTATTCTTATATCATTGACTCTTTATTTTCTACATATTTTAATATTGAATGTTCATCTTTTAGTTTATGGCATCATAGACTAGGACATATAAATTATAGAACAATGAAATGTAGGTCTAAACAAGGAATTATTTCTTATAATAATGATTACAATGAAAAGTGTGAAATATGTGTTCAAGCAAAAATGAAACCTTTTTTTAGGATTGATAAAAACACAACAATTCTTGAGTTAGTCCATTCAGATATATGCGAATTGAATGGACAACTAACTAGAGGAGGAAATAGATATTTCATAACTTTCATTGATGATTGTTCTAAATATACTTATGTGTATTTACTAAAATCTAAGGACCAAGATTTTGATGCTTTCAAAAGATATAAAGCTAAAGTAGAAACTCAAAAGGGTAAAAAGATTCAAATACTAAAAAGTGATAGAGGTGGAGAGTATTTTTTTTTCCACATAATTTTCTTCCTTTTGTGAAATTCATGGTTTAATCCATCAAATGATGCCTCCATGTACACCACAACAAAGTGGTGTAGCAGAAAGGAAGAATGGGGTTTTCCATGACATGCTTAATGCAATGTTGGTGAACGCAAATCTACCAAATAATTTGTGGGGTGAAGTGTGATAACCGGGTCTTGGTTATTACTCAAGGTATTTATTATGTGAATTAATTGTCTAGATGAATACATGTTTACATGGATCGAATACGTGAGTATGTGTATTTTATGCATAGGGATATATCAATAATATATATATATATATATATATATATGTATATATGTGAGAAATTATATGTGCATGAAGTATGTAGGGGTATGCATGTAATTACATGAATGTATGTATGAATGGTGTTGGCTGTTTCAGCCGACTTTCCTTTAATAGGAAAGTATAAATATAAAGTTTTTGGTAAGGAGGCTTCTTCTTGCCTCATTTGAAAAGTTTGGGAGATTTAGAGAGAAGAGTTATCCGGAGATCTAGTGTTGAATCAAGTTGGTTTTTGCATTTCTTATCTTCTTCAAAATCTGAGTTCATTCTTAAAGGTGAGTAATTTCTAAAAACACTCTTTAAAAGTTTTGGTTGTTGTTACTACCTTTAAAAACTGTTTGTACGATTTAAGGGTTTTTATCCGGATAAAGGGTGACCGAATTACATTAAAGGTCATAGTGTTGTCCGGATTATTTCTAAACCGGACACGTGTTGTCCGATTTAGTTATAAATCGCTCAAGAGACGTGCGATTTAATGAGTTAGCAAGATGTTGAACTATGTAAATCGGTCAAAGGTTTTGATCGGAGAAGTAGGAATACGACCAGGCTTTATGCGGTTTAGCCTTAAATCGCCTAAGGGTTATACGGATTAAATTATAAACTGATAATGTGCTAAGCGGTTTAGTCTTAAATCGACCAAAGATTGTGCGGATTATTTATTTATCAATCAAGGGTTGTCCGGATTTGATAAATCGGACAAATAGTGTTATCCGGATTTGATACATCGGACAAAGGGACAGTGTTCTCCGGATAACTTGTCCGGATGATTATTTGATGAGTGTTGGCTTTCTTGAAATTTTTACAAATTGATGTTTGTTATTGGTTTTATTTATGTTATTATAAAAAGGGGTATTTTATATCTTTTTAAATAAAAAGATATGTGTCACACCCCGTTAAAGCGGAAACACGAGATGTAACAGGTAAGCGTGTCACAGCAACAGATAATAAATAACACCATAAGTTTTACAAGATTACATCCATAACCAAGTTGGTGTTTGAATACTTCAAAACAAAGTTTACAAAATACACAAAATCATTATTGTTACAAATATGCTCCAAAAACTTCACTTCTTTACTTATTTCCTGAAAAGCATGAAACATATAACAATGTCAACTATAAGGAGTTAGTGAGTTCACAGGTTTTCATATGCACAAAACTATTTACAATGCATAATTCATTTCTTGCAAACTAATACATGAACTTGCACACGATAAATGTAAATCTATAACGATGTTTAAAACTTGAGACGCTACTGAGCCTTTCCTGACCAATGTGCCCCATTATTTTACGAACGACCATAAGTAGCCCGTATACTCACTTAGGTCCCACAGTTCGTAGCAGTACAAATTCAGCGGTGGTCCAAATTCTACATGATTAGACTAATAAACGTAGGTAATGTGCACCCCTTTTTGGGTGGGACTGTCAACACAATAACGGCTATCCACAAATACCACGGCTCGGGGACATGCCCGAGTTAACAAGTAGCGTTTTCGAACGAGGACTTTATTTGGAAATATACTCTCAAGTACATCAATTTATCATTTATTTCATAGTGCAAAACAGTCAATATTTCATGACATAAACAAATCTTGACTAAACAGTTCTTTAGTCCAACAGTTTTATAAATAAACAGTATAGTTTGCATAATTTCATGCTTTTCCCCCAGTTGAAATAAACAAAAAGCATTAAAAGTGGGGCCGTGAATACTCACTAGTTTGCTGTTTTGAATATCCAAGAGCTTGACAATGCTTGAAGCTCTAATCGTCCACCCTAGATTTTCCTAAACAGTCCAACATCCAGATATTAGATCACCTATAAGTCAAATTATATCTTATGTAATGCCAATGAGTTTTTATAAATTAAAGTTGATACTTATATTATTTGCTCTAAAAATAGTCCAGAAATTATACATTTTAAAAATCAAAGTCCTTTGCACATAAAGCTGCCATTTGGACAAAATGTAAATTCTGTTTCTGTAATTTTGGTCTCACAAATCACTGTCAAAAGGAACCTTCCATAACTCTTTTTGAGTCCAAATTTTTATATCATCAACAATAATGAGTTAAACAGATTTCTCCCGAATATCAAGAATTTTGGATGGGTTTAAGGCACTCATTAATACCCTACAACTTTGAGTAACACAGTCCCCAAGATAGATTGCACACTCTTCGAGTGACGGACATTTGGGGGGTCTAAACTCATCATTTTTCAGTGATTTTAACTTTATTTTTAAGCTAACACATAAGGATAACTTCCAGAAAAGAATCACCCATTTTCATTGAGTTTTGAAGGAGATATGACCATTTTAAAATGCATGCAAGATTCTGTCAGCATTGCTCTTTTTGCACCAAAATCTTGTATCAAGAACTTGAAGGATCAAAATGTAATATTTTTGAGTGAGACCAGTTGCATTAGAAAGATAACTCATTAAAATAAGATCTAGAAAAAAAATAAACCATTTTGGATGAATAACCAGAGAGATATGGTCGTCCAAAGTAGGTTTTACCTACTGTCAAGTGTGTTGTTGCACACTTATTTTGTTCTAAACATTTGAAGGTCAAAACTTCTTCATTTTACATGATTCCAGTTGGAAAAGAATCATAACTCATCAAAGTACGTTTTAAAAAAAATTTAGAACATTTGGACTTTTATTTTGAAAGATACAGGCGACACAAGTGCTAATAGAATCTGTCAGTTTTCAAAATACATCTTTTAATGATTAAATTCCATATGCAATGTGGTTTTATCCTACTTTTTTAGAGTTCTAAGTTCGTGGATCATAGATTATCATCATTTTGAAGACATTTTCATGTCTTTGATGTATAATCTCTCCTTTTGAATTCTCCAGAAAATTTAATTACAAAAATCAAGAAGAAGGTGTAGAAAAATGAGAATCTTTGTTATTATACAAAGGTAAGATAAGTAGTCTATTACCTTTTGCTTGAAATCTTGAATCTTCTTCAAGATTGACAGAATTTTAATGTTGTTTGAAGATGAAATCGGCTGGAGGGGCAGAGAGGTTAGTGAGAGGAAAGGTTTATGCAAAATGAAGGTGAAAAATGGGAGTTTTCAAAGAATATGGAGTATTTATATGTGGGTTTAAAGAAAAAAAATGGGTTGGTCTTATCAGCGCCCAAGTCCATACTTGTTTATTTTTATTTTTATTAAAATGAGGCCCATTTAAAGTAAAACATAAATATAATTGTCAAATACTGATAAAATATCAGTATTAGGTCAAAATTCCAAATTTTTGTAAAATTATTTGGACATTCAAATAAAACTTTTTATAATTTAATTTGGACTTTTATAATATCAACTTTATTTTGTTTGGAGAATTTTAATTGAATTTGGCATTACATAAGTTAACTTTATCAGTTACCCATCGAAATAGAATTTTCTAAACTATATTTTGGGAACTAAGCCAGATGAATTCTAATCAACATGACTAGATCCTTTGGGCGTCACAATATGTTCCAACCAATGACGTAAGTCTGTTTTGGTCTGGAACGAGATTTCGGGAAATGTTTCTACCAAGCGTGGTGATGTAAGTCTGTTTTGGTATGATACTATATTTTTGGGAAACCTTCCTACCAAGCGTGGTGACGTAAGTCTGTTTTGGTATGGAAGTGGATTTTGTAAAAACTGTTTCTACCAAGCGTGGTGACGTAAGTCTGTTTTGGTATGAAACTATATTTTTGGGAAACCTTCCTACCAAGCGTGGTGACGTAAGTCTGTTTTGGTATGAAACTTGTTTTAAGTGGTAGTTCCCCCAGATGTGGTGACTTTTGTCTATTCTGGCTTGGAACTAGGAATGAGTACTTTCAGACGTGGTGACTTTTGTCTGTTCTGATAAGTAACCCTGTTTTGATGGAGGAATAAGGGTGACATATCAAGGAGAGATGTACTTGGAATAAGTGAGGCATTGTCATATGTGATTAGTATTATAACTCTTATTATTGTTACTAATCGGATTTAATAACTTTAAGTCATCATTTCTTTGTGACCTGATGAATTAAAGATATTATTCCTATTAGAAACAAGAATTTAGATGTTATTGAGAAGGGGAAAATGGTTTGTCATAAAGGGCAAATATTGCCTTAAAGCTTTCCTTTAAAATTTACGAAGGAATGGGTTGGTGATTAAAGAAGTTTTGGTTACAATTATTTGTTTCATATTGGGAATGTTGGATCTTTAAGCAGATGTATTTTATTAATAAAACTAATGTTCTTGAGTTTATACATTATTATATCTTGGTGTTCATCACCCTGCAATTGCAAGGAAGGGATTTACTCACTGGACCTTTCTGGTCTAACCCTCATTTTCTATTTTAAAATTATGCAATGCAGGAATGGCGGGGTCCAGGGATATTAAAGGAAAAAGGAAAATGTGATTGTTTTTCTAATCTGTTATCTGCTTTTGAAGATCTGCTTAAGATTGCTTATTTTGAAGATACATGTTATATTACATGTGTTAGTACAGGATTTGTTTTGGAATTTTTCATATGTAGATTTTGTACATATAAGAATCCTTGTACTAGTGGGACATTATAATGTAAATCATATTTCCATGTAATGAAATATGTATTATATGCAAATGTGGTATTTGGGGGTGTTACATGAAGCATTACTCACGGCTTGTCATGTAAGCAATAGAGTAATCTCAAAGAAACTTAAAGTAGCTCCTTATGAAATCTTGAAAGGTAGAAAACCTAATATAAGTTATTTCAAAGTTTGGGGATGTTTAGCCTATTATAAGGTTCCTTTATCTAAAATGTCAAAACTTGGACCCAAGGCTTTGAGAAGTGTATTTGTGGGATATGCAGAAAATTCGAAGGCATATCACATTTTGGATTTAGATACCAATGTTATTGTTGAATTAAGGGATGTTGAATTTTTTGAACATAAATTTCGACATGATTCAACAAAGTTGGATCAAGCTGTCCCACAAGGTACTCCCATTCCAAAATTTGGTTCTAGTAATAAGAGACAACTGCTTAAAATTTCTACTACACCTAGAAGAAGTGATGGGCCAGAAAAGATAAAAATCTAAGTCCATATATTATTAACTCTCAAGCCATTGTGTTTCTAGTTAAAGGAGATTAGGAACAATAAAGTCTTGAATAAAATACCTATTCTTCTACATGCAAAAGATGCAACAGAAACTTATCGGGAAGCTATGACTTCTAGAAATATTGCATTTTGGAAGGAGGCAATTGATGACGAGTTGGATTCTCTTATATCCAATAGTACTTGAGAAATCTCATATTTGCCTCCAGGTTCCAAGGCAATTGGGTGCAAGTGGATATTTCAAGTTAAGTTAAATCTTGATGGCTCTGTTCAAACCTTCAAGGCTAGACTAGTAATACAAGGTTTTAGTCAAAAATAAGGAGTAGATTACTTTGATACATATGCCCCAGTAGCTAGAATTACTTCTATTAGAATACTCTTTCCCTTAGCTTCTATTCACAATTTACCTATACATTAAATGGATGTAAAAATAGCCTTTTTTTTAATGAGGATTTAGATGAATAAGTTTACATGAGACAATCTGAGGGATTTATATTGCTCGGAAATGGAAATAAACTTAAGAGATCCTTGTATGGGTTAAAACACACACCCTAAAAAATGGCATGAGAAATTTAATGCTGCTATACTTTTTAATGGGTTTTCTCGTAATTGATCTAATAAATGCATTTATTCTAAGTTTACTAAAGAATATGGTATTATTCTATGCCTTTATGTACATGATATACTTATAGTTGGAAGCAATATGCAAAAATGAAAGTAAGACGTTTCTGTCTTCATGTTTTCAAATGAAAGATTTGAATGAAATAGATACCATATTGGGCATTAAAATACAAAGGCATAGTTGGGATTATATGTTAAATCAATGTCATTACATTGATAAAATTCTTGATAAGTTTCGACACTAAGACATTAAAGAAGCAAATACCCCGTATGAAACATCTTGTAAGTTTTGTGAGAATAGTGGTAGAGCTATAACACAACTAAAATATGCAAGTGCCATTGGTTGTCTTATGTATGCTACTCATAGTACTAGATCGAAGATTGCACTCGCAATTTGTAAACTTTCCAGGTTTACAAGTAATCCGAATAAAGACCATTGGAAGGCTATTGGTGGGATTCTAGGATATCTTAAAAGAACCAGAAATCGTGTTTTGTACTATAGAGGTTTTCCAGAAGTACTTGAGAGTTACTCGAATGCTAGTTGGATTACAGGTGGAAGTAACAACAAATCCACAACTAGTTGGACTTTCACCCTTGGTGGGGTGTTGTTTCTTGGGTTACAAAGAAACAAACATGCATTACTCATTCCACCATGGAGGCTGAATTTTTGGCCTTGGTTGCTGCAGGTAAAGAAGTAGAATGGCTTAGAAATATGCTATTGGATATAGAGGTGTGGCCACAACCATTGCCAACCATTTCTTTAAACAGTGATAGTGAGGCAACCTTATGTAGGGCCTATAATAATATTTACAATGGTAAGTTTAGACATATTAGTCTTAGACATGCTTATGTGAAACAATTAATTTATGATGGAACTATTGCTATTGTTTATGTACGCTCGTGTAGAAATTTAGCGGATCCATTTACAAAAGGTCTTCCAAGAGACATGATTTTGGAACTACAAGAGATATGGGTTTAAAACCCATTGATTGAAGTTGGCAATAACGGAAACCCAGCCTATACTCAGACTTAAATCTACTTATAGGTTCAATGTGGTAAAAACAAGTTATTGATCACGAACTTAGACATTAGTTCACTAAACTAATGAGTAATTTATTCAGGGTGAGTTTTATACTCTTAGTGAACTACCCCTTTGGTAATAAAAGGGGATTCGCCTATATAGACACAAAGAGTGGTGTCGCTCTAGTATAAAGAAAATGTTTTGCTATTATGGGTGTCTATGAAACTGGGACGAGCACATGGCCATAATAGTGCTCCCTTATTCATGATCATAAAAAGATTTGTCATGTGTGTTATCTCTCCAAGTCTTAACTTATGAAATCATGGTTCAAATGCTTTAAACCACCTTAGATTATGTTGGACTATTTGAGAGGTATACACTATGTTAAGGTTCAAAGCAAAGCTACCTTGATTTAAGCATGAAAGTCGGATGCTTGTGATAAATCCTAAGTGCAGGATTGTTGGAACATGATAGTATTTATCACTATCACTTGTTTGGCTTGGTCCCAATAGGAGGAGTGAAGAAAGTATTTTATTTTATAAAATAAAATGCATTTGAATTATTTGGTCCTAAGAATTAATGACAGTTGACTTTTCCGTTAACGTTCGGTTAACATTTTTTCGGTTATTTTTGGAGAGAAACCGAATTGGATATGAACCATTACACCTTTTTATGAAGGGTTGCACCTTTTCATGAAGGGTTGCACCTTTTGGGACCTTATAAATATTGATATTTGTCTTTCTCTAGAAAAATAATATTCTTTTTCATCTTCTTCACTAAATAACTCTATACCATGATCGTGAGAAGGACTTGTAGGATCGTTGCCTATGGTTCTTAGATTTGTCGAGGTCCGGGGAGGGAGTTAGCCTAAATCCATCAACGACCTAGTGGGGGCTAATATTCCTTAAGGATAGTGATATAATCACGTTCTTGTTTTTCTATCTATATACTACTACTTTTCAACACTTATTCAATATGTTGACAAGTTGGTAAGAATCACCAATAAACATAGTCTTAAGTTCTTATTTAGAAGAAAGATCTGTCAATGTTAATCGGCATTGACATAATCTTTAGAAGGGTTGCTGATAAACAACTGAACAATCAAATCACATGTGTTAATACACGGGTGCAGAATCAACAAACAAAAGTGTAATATACACTTTGAGGGCCTTTTCTGGAAAGGTGAACCCGTCATCATGTTTGTATACCACATCTATCATTCGTGCCAGATTAAGAATTGGGGCAATCACATCCATTGAAACTTCCCTTGGCTTCAGACATCCTTCTTTTATATCTTTCCATGCACTTTCAATCATCTTCATTATTTCCTCAATGGCTACATCTTCATCAGACACCCTGAAAGTCTTCATGTATGCGCCCACACCTGTGGTTGATTGTCCTCTTTCACGCTCGAACTATATATAGACATCTCACATCATAATTAGTACAATGTTAAAAAAAACAGTTAGCGTTACCAGACCTTCTTTTACAGTTTAGGTGGTCTAGTGATTCGGTCCAATCTCAAAAATAGCCAAACCACTCGGTATAGTCTGGTCTACGACTCGTACGTTTTTTGAGTCGTCTGGACCGAACCGATCGTTTAAAATATACAAGTGTTAATTATATATTTTTTTTCATGTTGTAGCCTTTACTTTTATGGTGCAATTAAAAAAATATTATATTTTTAGTTGTCATTTCTCAATTGACCGCATAATCTAAATTGACAGATTCCAAAATCAGTCCAAAATCAAATTCAAATTTTCAAATCGTCTTTAGTCTTGCTCAACGTTTATCCAAAATTCCAACTATTGTTGATGGATTTGTTTAACCTTTTTTATTTGCTCAACATCTTTTTTTAATTTTATAGATATATAGAAGTGTTCTTTTTTAGTTCGCTATACTATTTTTTTAATAGTGCTATATTGATAGAAATTTCATTTTTTTAGTTTAAGCCAAACGCTTTTTTGTGGTCCGGTTTAACTGTTGGTCTACTCGGTTTGGAAAATTTCTAAACCGTCATATATTGCAGATTTGTTTATGGTTTTGGGGTTAAACCGTCCAAACCAGATCACAAACACCCCTAATAATCAACCTACATAGTGCTTAAGCAATATATCAAATTTATACATTACTTTGTACCGATAATCTTTGTACTTTAAGTTATAAGAATCATGATATTAGTGATTTATAGTTGTTGACTTATTTAACTCCGTACATCCAGCCCGCTAGACTTTTGGTATACTTAACTTAAGACATAATTAATGACCTCCAAAATCCCAATTAATTAGACTATTTAATTAAAATTTCAAAGGGCTCAAATTCAAGTTTCTTGTATATTTGACTCATGGCCTAATAACCTCAAATCTTAAAAGTTCATTGAAAGAAAATTGTGTATTAGGAATTATTTTAAAATAAAATTTTGAATATTAATATTAATATGGTGGTATAATTAAAATGAGAGGCTTATATTAAAAAAAATTAAATATAGTGACAGAAGGTTTTTATGTGAATCATTAAAAATATCTGGTAAACAAAATATATTTGAAAATTACATATGTGAACTGACATTACTGATTATTTATATGGGTTCACATACGTATCTTAAAATAGATTTTTTTTATTAATTCACATAACATTATCTTTTTACCTTCTCACGATATTTAGGGGTTGTTTACCTAAATGCTTACCCAGTAAATGCTTACCGATAGGATTTAACATTATAATTTATTTTGATACGTAAGATTTTAGTAAATCAAAACATATCGAATGCAACAAGTTACTGGGTAAGTGCTTACCTGGGTAAGAGTCATCATCTTTACTTATCGAGTAAGACTCTCTATCCTTTTCATTGCTCTTGCCCGGTAAGATTCTTGGCCCTTCTCATGTTCCGGTAAGCACTTACCAAGTAAGTGTTTAATAAACGGCCCCTTAGTTTTATTATTTAAACCGACTCCTGTAATTAAATACCTGGTAAGTCTTAACATCGTCGTGGAGTCTTGCAATTAACTCTGAAGCTTTCAGAATCTTAGGGTTACCTTTGTGCCATGCTAAGGCCTCCTCACTGACAATCTCGCCCATGCCTATTAAACTGGATTTCGAAAGAACATTATAAGTTGAAGTCGTTAATCCATTCTTCACATACTCTTCAAACGATGGCACCTCTCCACTATGTGTCCACTCTGCTTCAATAAGGTAGCCTCTCGCTAGTTCTTGAAACTGAGTAGAAATCATTAAACAAAATCGGGTTTACAAGACATAAAAAGTTATGTATACGACTGAAGTTTATAGGACCAAACAATTGTGTAGCCTATGTAAAAGTGTTACAATAAATTTATAGAATGTTTGGTCAACTTAACGAGTTTTTATTAATTTTTAATATGATATTAGTTGAACATGTGTTTTGCAAAAAACCAAGTGTTCTGAAAACAAGTGCTTATACTATACTTCTCAAAGGTGTAATGTAAATAGGCTAATTAATATGACATTTTATTTTAAAAGTGTCCTGAAAAACACACTAAAAATCGTTATATAAACTTATTATAACACTTCTAGATGAAACACTTAAGAATCCTATAAAGCAGTTAGACGTTTTGTATGTCATTTAAGTCCGATTGTTCGGTCTTATCAACCAATATGCTATACTAAAAGCAGTTTATTAAGATATTTAGAAATTTTTAGCATCTTATAACATCAGTTTGTTATAAACATAGAAAAAAGGAAAAATATTAGTACATTTTTCATAATAGACAAGAACGATCATTTTTTTAGGATTTAATGATCCCTAAGAACACCCCTTTTAGACATAGGTGGGTAGGTATAGAATATTTACACTACAACAAAATCGGATTTATAGGACACTCCTAATTTCTAAGCGTAGTAATAGACCTATTTATAAGACTTAGTTTATAGGACCAAAAAAATAAAACGTCCTATCTAAAGACGTTGTAATAAGTTTATATGACGTTTTTTGACGTCGTAATAAGTGTTTTAGGACACTTTTAATATAAAGTGTCCCATTAGCCATTTTATAGGACACTATTTGAAAAACTGTTCTATAAAAATAAGTGTCCTATAAAAAATAGAGTTTATAGGACATTTTCTCAAAACTGTTCTATAAAGTTGCTAATACGACAATTTATATTAAAAATGTTCTAAAAAACTTGTTAAGACGTCTAAAAGCGTCATATAAACTTATTACCACACCTTTAGATAAGACGCTTTAAATTTTGGTTTTATAAATTAAATCCTATAAAACGGTCTATTGAGACGCTTAGAAATTGGGAGTGTTCTATAAACCCGATTTTGTTACAGTGTTAAGGAGACAAAGACAACTTTTTTTAAGGAACTCAACAGAACAAAATGAATAACTATGAGGAATTATTTGAAAGAGAAAGGCATACGGCTTGTTTTGCAGCATTAATGAAATGTGATCTTCCATCTTGCATCTCAAGCTCAGCGTACACATTCAATAGAATTTTGTAAAATGGTTTGATGTATTCCGGAAGCTGCTCCAGTGCATTAAATTCCGACCTGACAGTTAATTAAGACATGCTTAATAGTTAATATGAAGTGAAAAAGATATATACATTAGGATCGTATGAGAAAAGGAATTGAGGGAGAAGCATGAAAAGAGATTTGAACTTTTATCACTTTTAATTTCACCCTCATCCCATGAATTGTGCTTATCACAAAAATTGCTCTGGTGCATCTTGGTGCACCGTATTAGTGTACTTCAATTATGATTGATCCAAATGTGGAAATCACATTTTAGTCTTCTCATCATGACTTCTATTTTCAAGGAACCCAACCCCATAGATTATATATATATATATATAGAGAGAGAGAGAGAGAATTGGGTTCCGATGAGAAGGAGAGTTAAGGTGAGAAGGAGAGTTAAAGGATCTTCAACCTTGGATGCATATTAGGATGAGATGTACCGAGATACACCGGATCAATCCTAGTACCAAGCATGATTCATGAGCGATTTTGAGATTAAAGATGGTCAGGCGGCCAGATCCTTTCTTATGCTTCACACATTAACTCTTCTTCTCACACGATCATTCACACATATATATATAGGGTAGGGTTGGGTTACAGTGAGAATGAGAGTTAAGGTGAGAAGCGTAAAAAGGGTCTCCATCTTTGGATGCACATTAGGATAAGATGCACTAGATCAATTCTCGTATCAAGCGATTCATGAGTGAGTTTGAGATTAAATGTGATCATCCCTTCTTATGCTTCTCACATTTACTCTCTTTCTCACACGATCATTTGCTTATATATGTATATACATATAGATATAGAGGAAGGTTTAAAAGAGAACAACACACACACACACACATATACATATCTGTAAAGTTGGGTTCAAGTGAGAAGGGAAGTTATCGTGAGAAGCGTAAGAAAACATCTCCACCCTTGGATCAACCTAATTGAATGTCAACATTAATGAGGTACACCGAGATGAACCAGATCAATTCCCTTTTAAAGCGCAATTCATGGGGCATGAGATTAAAAGTGATCAAGGGTTCGGATCTCTTCTTACGCTTCTCATCATAATTTCCTTTTTCACACGATCCTTCGCCTATATGTATATGCATATATATGTAGAGGAAGCTTTAAAAGAGAGCAATAATCAAATAAATGAACACGAATCAAATCACATGCAAAATCACAAACGGTCAATGCAAGGGGTGTGTGGCCGATGTGGCCGAAATCGCGTGAATCACATATGATTTTACACATCTAATGTAAAATCCAATTTGATTCCACTGTTTTCTTTTATGTTATTTGGTTATTGTTCTCGTATAAAATTGACTATGTATGTATGTACGCATACCAACATATAAGGTTTAACATCTTCGATTGAATTTCAAAGAATTGGGTTTAGATGACGCAAAAAATGTCTAAGGGAGGGTTGGTTTCCATGAAGTCCTGTATGGATAAAGTTGTCTTTGTGAATTAATCTGGTTGTTATTTGGAGGATATTTCTGTATGGATAAAGTTGTCTTTTTAATTAAGTGTAGCATGTTTGAAAAAACTTAGCTTTTCAGCATAAAGCTCCCCTTTGAAGCTTACCAAATAAACCACTTACCATATCATTAAGCCACCACCAAAAAATCATGTATAATTGACCGAATAAGGTGTGAATCCCATAAACTCATTAAATTGCTAAAAAAACAAGTTCTATGCATGCTATATATGACCAAATAATAAAACTTCATATTTAAAAGTCTTATAGTAAGTTCAAATGACGATTCTCGATGTTTTCAAGTTTTTTAGGACATTTTTGAAAGAAATATCGCATTAGCTTTTAAGCACACTATTTTGAAGAAGAGTCCAAGGAACACATCTTTTTACATGTGTTTCTTTTATAAAACAATTTCAAAGATATCGTCAAAAACTTGTGCATCCTATAAAAATTTAGCCTAACACTCCCTATAAACTTAAGGCCTATAAAAACGTTTATTAAAACATTTGGAAATTTTTGGTGTCTTCTAATACTTTTAGATAGAAAACATAATTATTTGGTCTTATAAACCAATATGCTATATTGAAAGCAGTTTATTAAGATATTTTTATAAAGACGATGTTGTTATTATAAGTTAACGTCATAGTTATGGAGTACAAACCTATTTATTGCATGTGTTAGAAGACGAATCTCTTCAATCGTAGCATATGCATCACATGTGTCATCTAACACCAATACAAGTACTGCGATTTTTGTGGTGATGATTCGTGCTTCAGAGTATTGAGGCTCAAAGAATAATACCAGCATCCATAAATACAATTCTGGCACTCTATCCCTCGCATAAGGTGTTATCCTTTGGAAGTCCCTATCCTTCCACCACCTGAAACAAAAGTTAAAAGAAAAGTATATATACAGGTAACCCTGAGGGTGGTGTTTGAATGGCATGGTTTGAGTTTAGACTCCAAAAAGGTCAAAAGTGCCTAAAATCCAAAACGAAATAAAAATTTCTTTGTGACCACGGAGGTTCAAATGCGATGACTTCGGACTACCCACAAAGCAGATGGTCGTCCTTGGATTAATTGGTTTGCATAGCGGGTTGAATGTCCACTTCATTAACTAGTATCTGATTGTTTCAAATAATTATTTTAAAATTATCCTTTTGTACTATCCCAATTTGGGAAATGTGTTCAAAAAATGGTGTTCAAATAGAATCATCCATTTTTTAAAAAGTCAATAATATTTTCGTTTCAGTAAAGTTTTTAAATACCTTATATAGAATTAGAAGGGTACTCGCACAATGCAGCGATATAAATCTTGATTTTAATGTTTTGTTTTATTCTATCCCTGTCGATGTTATAATACGGTTTTATGTGGTTTTGAGAAAACGATAATATGTTTATGTTTTAATAACATATAAATTTGAAAATATCATAAAATTTTGAAAAAAATATATATACATATTAGTATCAAATTAACTATTTAAAAGTTCTTGTTTGTTTTGTAATTTCTTTAATTCAGTTTTTGTTATAATTTAATTTAGGTTTAATAACGAAGTAATTTATATTTGATTTAATAATATAATTTTTTATAAAGATAATAATTAAATATTCTGTCAGAACTCATTGATTATATTAAATATATTTTAATTTTTTATATTTAAAATGAAATGTTTATCCTGTTTTTGATTATGTTTATCTGTAGTTACACGAATTCAAGCATGGAATTTTCATAAGTTGTAGTTACACATAATTTACTTGTAATCTTGAACTTTAAATAATATACATCAAAAAACAGTATTTCATTTATAAAAATTGGTTTTTAAGAATTTTCGTCAAATGCTTTATAATATAGCATAGATAATAATAATAATCCAACATCAAATCATTTCTATTTACTTATTTTAAATTTTAGACAATTTTCTAACGAGTTCGTCTATTTTAAAGAACAATATAAGAAATCTGTTCTAGCAAAATAGATAAAAAAATTTCGATTTCTTTGTTTTAAACAAAATTTAATCGGAGGTTCTCTTAATTGCATGTTAATGTTGAGGGATTTTAATCTTACTTGTTGATTCAAAGATTTCCACTTGATGAAAACTTGGAATTCTTCTTTTGTTCATTTATGCCAAAATAAATGGGTTTTTTCAACCAAAAGTTGTTCATGTATAACTTACTTTGAGACGATATAAAGCTCTTTCTTCTGTAGTAGTCGTAGGTAGTTAAAATGTGCGCATCCAAGTTTTCGAAGCGAGTCATAACGGGAACATTCTTCTTTATAGTTAGAGAAATATAACCTTGCCTCCACCATCGGCATCCCTCGATGAAAGGGTCTCATCAACGCATGTTTCACTTGTTCTGCAAGATTACCTTCTAGATTGTTTACGATCCTCTTAAGCTGAGTTTTCGTGAATACTAAAGCTTCATCTAAAATATGTTCTCCATTAATTCCCAAATGTGCACATTCATAGAAGTTTAACATTCCCCTCGCATCAATATTATTGCATTCCTCGAATTTGCCCGAACATTGGTCCTTGAATTTGTTGAATACATCTGCATGACGGGTAACGAGTAATAAATCAGTTTGCCATATCAATTTTACAAAAATACAGTAAAAAGTAACCTTGTATAAAACATTTACAGAATTATTATATTTCATTTTTGGACCACTGAATCTATTGAGTGATAATAATAA
>NC_037537.1:3834561-3858885 GCF_001531365.2 Cynara cardunculus var. scolymus | reverse complement strand
CAAATAGCTGATCTCTTTACTAAAGCGTTAGGAAAAAGTCAATTTCTTTACTTATTAAGCAAGTTGGGCACTTGTGATCCGCATGCACCAACTTGAGGGGGGGTATTAAGCCTATTTTTAGGATGTATTTTGTGTATAATTTGTATTATAGTAAGTCAATAAGTGTAGGCTTATGTTTAGGCGTAATTGATGCTTATGCTTGTATATATATTTGATATATCTCTCAATAAAAATAAAGAAAGGAAAATTGATTCCTTACAAGTTGACCATCAATCTCTTCTGAGAAAAGATATGTCAAACCAAGACGGTACACAGAATAAATCAAACTTAGTGTTGCATTTGGATCCATTGTTGGGTTGATTATCAGTCTTCTCACTTCTTCTTTTGGCTCCTCCATGGCTTGGGCATATGCTTCCAATTCCTTGGAAAATTAAGGAAATTATGAATTGTTTATAAAAAAAACATGTCAAAACAACCTCAATTATTTTGAGCAGGACATATGATTGTTTAATCTTATAAATATAAGTAGTATAAAACAATTTATTAAAATATTTTTAACATCTTATAAATCTTATTTCTTTTTGTATTGAACTTCTCTGTGCAAGCGTTTTTGCATGTTTTAAGCTGGAGAGCAATAAGAACTCATACCGAATTATCCACCGAGAAATATAGAAAGCGATCACCCCATATAGAAGGAGGGAAGTTGGCCAAAGGACGAAATGGTTCCATGGAGGTTTTGGTGTTCGCTTCCATTTCTTGAATGATCAATTTGATGAAATCAAGTTTCTATGTGTTTAGTGAATGATGATTGCTTGAAAAGGTGTATATATAGGCATTTAAAAAAGCAATGTTATATGAACAATACTAGAAAATGACAAAACAATCCCATGCAAGGATGATCTAATTATTTTTTATTTTAATGTTATATCTTGAGGTAACTAATAAGGTTCAAACATGAACCACTCATCATTTTTATTATTAAATCAAGATTGAAAATTGTTCCATAAGTCGGTATAGGTTTTTCCGACTGTTAATTTGAGAGCCTTATAGAATTAATCGAGACATATAAAGGGATGTTTACTTTTTGTTATTAAGTCGTATATGGGTTATAAGTTGTTTGCTTCGATAAAAAATTTGTTGTTACTTTTTTTTTCCTGAATCAAATATATGAATGATAGAAATAAACTTTTTACTCTTTAAGAGAATAAAAGTGGAAACCTCCTCTTTCACGCTGTGTTCTAGAAACTTTCTTTTTTTGACGAAGGAAAGGAAAGAGAAAGAAAGGGGAGGAAAGTTAAAAAACTCAAGTTTTTGAAACTCTTTTAGAAGAGAAAAGAAAGGAAAGAGAATGAAAATAGTGATAAGATATCCCCCAAAACTTTGTGCCAAATATGGGAGAAAAGAGAAGGAAATGAAAGAAATTAAAACCTATTAAAAATTATTAAAATTACAAAACTACCAAATTATGTTGAGCATATTTCCCTAGAATACACAAGAGCTCATTGTATCGTTGCATCATAGACCTTGAGTCCACCATTTTATAATTATTAAAATTAATTACGAGGAACTTTTTACTAGAAGCATTATCGACTATATACTTGGACTGAAGAGAGTCTCATAGCTCTTTGGCATACTCAACATTTTGATAAATGACAAAGAGGGAGTCGCACATACCGTTTAAGATATGGCCACAATAGATGTACTCATCGTTCTTTTATTTGTCTCGATGTCGAGTCATCTCTAGCATCCAGTCTTCCATCACCACCGACATCAGAGTACTCAGCACGTACACCACTTTTAGAGTGGTCAACAAAAAGTGCATCTTCTTCTGCCATTGTCAAAAAATCCACGCCCTCAAACTTCTCTAGTTTGGTAAACTTAGACGTTATATCTATAACATATTGTTCACTCGCCATATTTCTCGCAAAGAACAAACTTTCACTCAAGATTGTTGGGGAATTCAAGAAATTCTTGAAGAAAACAATGAATGAATAAAAGAACATGGATAAAAACTTGAGATTGTGCGAGAGTCTGTTTTTCTAAAGAGATATTTCGACCTTAAAATGTCTGGATATCACGAAATTCACACGAGGATAATCTCAAATTTCCAGTAACAATTTTGGCATAAATCTTTCCTTTTTAAACTTACAGAATCGTAACCGCTCCTAAATTAATGCCGAGAACAACACTCCATTAAATGGAAATGAGTGCAGGAAATAAGGAGTGGATGGTTATAGATAAGACAAGTACAAGTTAGTGGTCAATCATCAACTGGATAGATTTGAATAGGGATGGCAATCCTCTAGCGTGTTATACACCAGCTAGTAAACCATCAGCCAGCTAAACACCAGTGAACCATCAGCAAAGTCGACCACCTATGAACTATCTATTAGTTGAACCTTCAACGAGCTGAACATAATTCCATCATCTAGCTGAACCTTCAACTAATAGACCCATCACATAGATGAATATAACAGAACCATCACCTAGCTAGTGTACCATTAGTTAGTGTACCATCATTTATATATAGCTGAACATAACAGATGATAATCTTCTGATAAAAAATGCACAGCCTGTCATTTTCCATGTGAAAAAAATGACATGTGAAAAAACACATGTCACATGCACAACCTTCTGTTTCCAAGAACGGTTTTCATGCTCTTTTGATGACAAAAGAACACACGGCCTATGCACTGCCCTCTGCCACTTAAACCCTCCCTATACAAAATCATCCAACAATCTCGAGTTCTAATTAGTTTACATGAGTGTGAACTTTACACCTTCTACTTAGTGTTATAACTTAACCAAAATAAGCCTGCAAAGGCTAAGGGCGACAAAAAGAGTGCGTCATCCCCTACTAACAAACGAGGACCTATTATGAAATGGGTACCTAAATCCCCTTAATTTGTCTTGCTGGACCAGCATGTGCAACCATGGTACATGGACTCAGGTTGCTCCAGGCACATGACTGGTGATAAAAGTCAGCTGACATCCTTCATCGAAAAATTTGGAGGCTCGGTGACTTTTGGAGACAACTGCAAGGGTATAATCAAGGGATATGGCACTCTCATCAAAGGCAATATCTCCATTAGCAAAGTGGCTTATGTCGAAGGATTAAAGCAGAATCTACTAAGCATAAGTCAATTATGCGACAAGGGTCTTGAAGTCAGATTTCGCAAAGGTTTCTGCATCATAGAAACAAAGCCCGGTAACACAATCATCAAGGCAAAGATAGAAGGAAATCTCTATCTTCTAGACTTTGACTCCTCCATGGGACAAGACACCCTCTGTCTTGTGTCTCATAAGAGCGATGAAAATTGGCTATGGCATCAAAAATTCTCACACCTCAACTTTGATGCACTAAGAAAACTAGCCACACAAAATTTGTTCAAGGGAATTCCTTCTCTCAAATTCGAAAAAGATAATCTTTGCTCAGCATGTGAGTTAGGTAAACTAAAAAGGGCCTCACATAAAACTAAGTCAGAAACATCCTCCACCAAGCCCTTGGATATGCTTCACATAGACCTCTGTGGGCCAATTTCAACCCAAAGTCTCTCTGGAAAGAAGTATATGCTGGTATTGGTCGATGAATACTCCAGATACACTTGGGTTGAATTCGTAAAGAAGAAATCAGATGTTCCAGACCTAGTCATTGGAGTGATGAAAAGGCTACAAGTCCTACTACAGCAAAAGTTAGTAAAGGTTCGTAGCGATAATGGAACTGAATTCAAAAATGCCAAAATCAATGACTATCTCTTCGTTGAAGGCATTACTCAAAACTTTTCATCAGCAAGAACTCTGCAACAAAATGGAGTAGTAGAACGACAAAATCGAACCCTTGTGGAAACAGCAAGGACCATGCTTGCTTCATCGGAGTTACCAATCATATTCTGGGCTGAAGCTATTTCCACAACATGCTTCACCCATAATCGATCAATCATCAACAAGAGACACCAGAAAACCCCATATGAGCTCATCAACCAAAGAAGACCAAACGTCAAATATTTTCACGTCTTTGGGTGCAAATGCTTTGTACTCAACGATAGAGAATATCTTGGCAAGTTTGATAAGAAAGCCGATGAGGGAGTCTTTCTAGGATATTCTCAAACCGCCAAAGCCTACAGAGTCTACATCAAAAGGACTAGAATTGTTATTGAAAGCATCAACGTGTCCTTCGATGACTCTACCCCAATGACTTCTGGACACAACAGTTCAGAACTCGGACTTCAACGAAGAGCATCTGATTCATCACTTAGCAAACCTAGTGAATCAGAGTTGGCTCAATTATTTGAAGACATCTTCGAAGAAGAAGTAGTTTCTGGACATGAATCTAATGCAAAATCTATATCCATAAGCGACGAAGATCATGCAGACTCCAATGCTGTAGGTACATCTCTTACAGAAGCTCATGCTACATCATCTGCTTCTCCTATGTCTTCAAATCATACACAAGAACTAGAGTCTAATTCTAGAGATGATCTCGTTGAGGGGGAACAAGCAGTTCCATCAGTCGATGAAGAACTGCATCCTGTTGCTTTAGAGCCTCAATCAAACACCAAATGGACAAAAAATCACCCACATCACCAAATCATTGGTGATCCAACCTCTGGTGTCAAGACGAGATCTGCTACTGCAAATGAATGCCTCTTCACCAACTTTCTGAGCATGATAGAACCAAAGAAGATTTCTGAAGCTCTACAAGACCCAAACTGGATAAACGCAATGCAAGAAGAATTACTCCAGTTTGAACGAAACAAAGTATGGTCTCTTATGCCTCTACCCAAAGGGAAGACGGCCATAGGAACCAAATGGGTCTTTCAAAACAAGAAGGACGAAGATGGCATTATAATAAGGAACAAAGCCAGGCTTGTTGCAAAAGGCTATCGCCAGGAAGAAGGAATTGATTACGATGAGACATTCACTCCCGTCGCAATACTTGAAGCCATCCGAATGTTCCTAGCCTATGCAGCACATAAAGGTTTTAAAGTCTTTCAAATGGATGTTAAGTCTGCCTTCCTCAATGGCAAACTACAAGAAGAAGTCTACGGGCAACAACCTCATGGGTTCGAAGATCCAAAGCATCCATACTATGTATATTTTCTGGATAAAGCTCTTTATGTACTCAAGCAAGCACCCAGAGCCTGGTATGAAACTCTATCTACCTTCCTCATCGACAATGGATTCAAAAAAGATGTAGATCATACAGGTTGCAAACTTGATAGAAAGAGTAGGTCTGGAAGCTGTCAACTCTTGGGGGACAAGCTGGTAAGTTGGATCTCGAGAAAACAAAATTGTGTCTCAACATCTACAGCAAAAGCAGAATATGTTGCTGCTGCTAGTTGTTGTTCACAAGTTCTCTGGATGAAGACTCAGCTTACGGACTATGGTTTCCATTATGACAAAGTCCCAATCCTCTATGACTCCAAGAGTGCAATAACAATCTCTGCAAACCCAGTACAACATTCCAAGACCAAGCATATCGATGTAAGGTACCATTTTCTAAAAGATAATGTTGAAAAAGGTAACATAGAAATGTATTTTGTTCCCACTGAGATTCAACTTGCTGACATTTTTACAAAAGCTCTCGATGAGAAACGATTTTTATTCCTAGTCAACAAGATGGGTATGCTGAATCTCACCACTTAGAGGCAATATTTATCTTTAAACCAGCGATCTTCAATATATCATGGTTATGCCTATAAGTGATATAACATCTTAGCCATAAAATCCAAGTATCCTAAACCAGAGCCTCTGGTCATAAAGACCAGCGCCTCTGGCTGTTTAGAATAACTTCGATTAAAATATGGCAAATATTGTCTTTGGAACCAGGGCCTCTCTGGTCCAAAGCAAACACTTGGTATTTTTTTTAACCAAATCTTTTTCTTCAAACCAGAGCCTCTGGTTTCCAAAAATTTGAAACGTCACTGTCTGAAACCTTGGACTCTCATTCATTCTTCCACCCTTTGGAACCAGAGCTCCTCTGGTACAAAGCTTATACCTAGTTCTCATCACTACGTATAACTCTCAAACCAAAGCCTCTGGTTCCAAAGACCAGAACCTCTGGTCTCCAACACAATCTCTTTTCTTCCAACCAGAGCCTCTAGTCCTAAAGACCAGAGCCTCTGCCTTTAGACTCCTTGCAACCAGTGCCACTCTGGTTTCAATGAGTTTCCTCTTATCACACACCACTTGGTCTTCACCATTGCCTTATTCACACTCATTGCTTTCTCAACCAGAGCCTCTAGTTCTAAAGACCAGAGCCTCTGGACTCGCAATCTTTCTAACCCTCCCATAACATTTATTGCATTCACAACCAGAGCCTCTGGTTCTAAAGACCAAAGCCTCTGGCTTTGTCTTCTTTGCCACCAGCACCCCTCTAGTCTCAAATACCTCTCTAAACTTCCATTTTTTTCTCATCTTTCAAAACCAGAGCGTCTGGTTGTATAGACCAGAGCCTCTGTCCCCAATTTTTCTAAAGTTTTATCTTTTTAAGGGGGAGTTTTTGATACTTGAAACATCCATTCACATGCATCACTTGAGGGGGAGCAATCTTTTTCACCTTTTCATTTTGTGAACTTGCATTTTCCATCCAGAGCCTCTGGTTCTACTATCCAGAGCCTATGGCCTCTTAAAATGCTATATATATGTACTTAACCAGAACTCCTCTAATTCTACATAATGGATTGCCAAACTTAACAAGAGCCTCTGGTTTGCCAACCAAAGCTTATAAATCATGCAAATCCAATAATACATATACAAACATCATTGATGTYAAACMARAMCTCCTHTGGCTCCYCACCCAATAGGTCATGCCTAACCAGATCTCCTCTGGTTCCATGACAATAGATTTTACCCCAAAACTCATCTAAATTGAAAACCATTTTCAAGATTATACAGAATTGCAGCTTTTGTGACTAAAAACTATACAACATGGGTTTTAGAAGACCAAAACTTCGTAATTAGTATTAATCTTACAATTAGATGAGATTTTAAATTCAAAATATTTTTTTAGGAAACGTCTTCTCCAAGATATTGTTTGGAATAAATCCTTATTTCAAATAATGCACGACGTCATCCTACCATGCGCCTGACACCATACAGGCTGTCCCCCATGAGCCGTTTCAATTTTTCATCTTCCCTAACCCCAGCTTGACACGTGTCCAGTCCATTAATGGCTCGTACTATCACGACGGCTCACGTTCTTCAAATCATATCACCCAAAACTTAAACAGCCAAAACTTTTCAGGATTATTATATTTTAATAATCAAGAAAACGTTTCCTTTCCCACCTCCCCCACCCTCAACTCACCTATAAATAACCTTCTTCCACATTCATCCTTTCTTTATGCTTTCAAAACCTGCAACAAGACTCCGACGAACACAAAACCTGCAACTTCCACAAAAATGGCCTCCTCCTCTTCTCATGAATCCAACAATAACGATAGCCAAGTACAGTCAACAGGCGCTGACAGCCACGCACATGTCTTATTGCCCATGAAACCAAACAATCACGCCATTGAACTGCGCAACACCCTATTCAACGACCGTTTTGAAATAATCATAGAGTTCTTCAAGAACTGCATCCTCCTCCCCGCTCTCACTCTAGTTGACCCTGGCGTACCATTAAAGTACGTACAACAATACTGGCAAACCTGTGAATTTCATCCTGCCAGTCACGGTATAATGGAGGATATGGACGCCCCAAATGACACGATATGCTCGCTAAAGATATCGCAAGCTAAAGTTTCTAGGGTGTTATGCATTCCAACAAGAAGGGAACTCGGGATTGAACAATACGACGAACCACCAACCTCCGACGACATCCTTCGGTTCATAAAGATTCTAGGTTACAACCGTGACCTACGCAATGTTTCGGACTTCAAAAGACAATTCCTCCCGCCAATATGGAATTTGTTCTTCTCCATACTAAACCGATCCCTTACTTGCAAGCTGGGTTCCCTAGACTAAGGGAACCTCCACATAATGACGATCATGTATGGGCTATTCTTCAATTTAAATCTCGACTACGCCTTCCACATTTACAACGAGATTCATGCGGTCGTGATCAAAAAATGCAAACTTCAAGCTGCTGGAAAGCCTCTCTCTACAGTTTTCTTTCCCCACTTCCTCGCCCTCTTCATTGGGGACACGATGAGGAAGCACGGTCTACCTGCTGTGGAGCCTTACAGCCCGGTCTACAAGATGCAAGGACACCGACCAACCCTCTCGAAGGAAGGATACAACATCAATCGACTGCTGTCCTGGGCTATGCTCACTGTCATACCATCGACAAATGAGATACGCCAGACCTATGAACGCTCCATGCTGTTCCAAGAACCGAGGGCAGCTACCCCGTAGCATTTAGAGCCGTCCCCCCTCCAAGCGAGGGAGCACAAGCGTCATCTTCATCGAATAATGAAGATGATGATGATGCTACTCGTGCTTCCCCCGGCCTTACTCATACAATTCCTCAACCCACTTCCTAAAGGGAAACCACATCCACTACCCCTGGTGATCAAAGCCAAAGGGGTATTGAAACAGGACGACCCAGTCCAACTCCAACCCCAGCCAGCCATCTAGAGGCCATTCTTCGGGCCTCTGGAGATGAACAAGCCGAGGAACCACGTTTACCATCACCCCTCTCTCAACAGAGAGGTGATGAAGAAATAAGAGCCCCTTCGCCTCAGGGCTCGCCACATCCCTTCACACACACAGAAGCATGTGTTGCTTCTGACGTTGAACCAATAGATCGTTTAGAGCGATCTTCCCTTCATGCACCTCTCCCTTCGATATTTGATCTATCGAAGGGGACACACATTCGCTTCACTTACTCGGCCTCTGAAGCCGAGGAAGAGGAAGCTGATGTAGCAACATCACGAGATAGCTCCTCTCTCGAGGGCTATCAAGGACATGATGGAAGTCCTTCGAGGCCCACATTCACACAAGGCCAAGAAGGAGCCTCAGGAACAGAGGCACAACCTGAAGCATCCATTGCTGCAGGGGTTACCCCACAAGCCGATCTGGTCACAAAGGCAGAGTTCCAAGCCTATGTTGATACAGTGACGCAGTCCTTGGATGACCTTAAACTCCTCATACAAGGGAAAGTGGACAACCAACCCTAAACCGATACCTCAGACCTCCACCCATCCCTTGCAATCCTCCAACACCATCTCACCCAAATAGAAACCCAAACCCAAGCCAACACAAACCACCTACAAATGCTCCAACAAACCATCACCCAACACCACAATACCACATCCTCCCTAGCCACCCAAAGAAACCAAGTCCTTATCCAATCCATCGTAACCCTCACGGCTCAGGCAACTGAGGCTGATGAAAACCTCACCTACATCATTACCCAACTACAAATCATCCTTCGCCACCTTAATCAAATACCCACCTCCATAATCTCCCAAATCCCTCAACCTTAACCACCATCCACTTCATCACTCGATGAAACTTTCACACCCCTCACCACCCAAATAGCCACCTTACAAACCACCCTCACCCAACTACCCGCCACCATACTTGCCCAAATCCCACAACCAAGTCAACCCCTACCTCCCTCTGCAGGCCCATTCTTTGATGCAACCTTCTCATCCTTCACTGCAGAGGTGAGGACTCTCCTTGAAAACCTTCCCCATCCTCCAACATCCGCTACACCCTCTGTGCCACCTCCACCATCTACAAACACTCTCCTTCGCACCATGGAACAAGGACGCAACAAGGATTGGGTGTGTACTCTCGCTGACCACATTCGATTGTGGAAGAAGAAGAACAGATCAAGTGCCTCCTTCTCATCCAGCCGCCCCTTAAAACTACGAAGACATGATGATCCAGACCCTGATGATCAAGGTCTTGGACCTCATGAGGGGGAGAAAGAGGTGGCGGCTACACATCACACCGAATTCGCTGCACCACAACAACCATCACCATCACAACAACCACCCTCTACCGAACAAACCCAAGCGAGGGAACCAGAGGCTTTGTCCTCTGATGATGAACAAGATATACATGTTCCCTTAGCCACAACCCCAAAAACCCATCGTGTTGAGTTCATCAACCGATGAAGAGCCAACCACACCACCAACAGAAACAAACCAAACTTTCACTTCCTCACCCACAACAAACCTACCTTTAACCCCTTCACCCACACCTCGCATAACCCAATCCTTCACCCTTTCCACACAACCAGAACCTATAACAAACCAACCATCGCCCCAACAACCACAAACCCCAACAGAAACCCATGCACCAGAAATCACCCAAGCCCAAACTGAGCCAACCAATGAAACCATACCCACTACCCATATACAAACCCATACCAAAACACAACCCCCAACCGATACACAACCCTTAACCCATCAACCAGTGTGCAGATACTCCCTCTTCTTAAAGGCAACCTCCAAAGGGCCTGGTAGATGAAATCATACAAAGCATGGAGTCGATGAGGAGAGGTCCTCAACTGCCGCCTAGGGAACCAGTCATGATGGAAAACATCCATCAATATATGTACCAAGACTGCGATGAGAGTTTGTCCACAAACCCTTTAGTCTTATCGCCTGAGTCTATGGACCTCTTACACCATCGATTCATCAGACAGACCACACAAGCACCCCAGGCTGTCTTTTCGAATGATGGGATAAGGAGGGTCATAGACTTGAAAGTAAAGACATTTGCCAACCGAGCTATCCGATACATCGAGTTCACCGTGGAGAGAGGACATGGGCTAGTTAGCGTGTTCAATGAAAACGACCTCATCAATCTCAACCTGTACGACTTGATTGAGTTATATGCTTACACAGCTCAAAGGCAGGATCACGGCATAAGATTTGGAATGGCAAACCGAGCAATAGTGAAGACGATGGAATCTCTGGTGAAACATAGAGCCAAAAGTGATTTTGAAATCGCTTTTAGGCTAGGCATTGAAAGACTATCCTGCGCTCCTCCAAACGAAGACTTCCAGGGCCTGCAAGAGAAACGATCTGCCTCAGTTTTGACTCAACCCAAACTTGGACTTGTTTACAAGAATGAGTTCGGGGTTAAAAAATTCTTCAGACTGACTGAAGCCTTTAAGTATTCAACAGATACACTTGAATGGTTTCAGAAAAGTATTAAAGACTGGGAAGAAACCATGTGCCGAGGGAAGTAGGGAGTTAGCTCATTCACGAGATATCGACAATTATCGCATATCGAAGACTGCTCATGCGCTTCAGAGAAATATACTCAGGTAGCTCGTGATGAGTTAAAAGTTTTTGTTAGTTTTGCCTTGATGTATTTTAATTCAAGTATTGTAAAAATTTCATCATCCAATGAAAATTTGGAATTTGATGTTTTTCTACTAGATTAGTTTATGTTCTTCACAAGTGTGTCTAGACTAGACTATGTTATTTCATTACTTAGGGGGAGATTGTTAAACCCCACAATTCGTAATGTAAAAAGTAATGAAAAACAATAAGTGATGAAGAACCAGAAGACCAATGAAGACATCAAGGCAGAAACGACTAAGTCTGGAATTTAACCAGAGGACCCATGGACAGTTCAAGGATGCGATGGAAAGAGCATTCTCATCGATCCTCTAGTCATCAGCACTTAGAAGATTTTTGAGCACTTCATCCAAGCATGCAATGAAGATTTGAAGATAATGATGAAATCATCATATCATGAATGACAGCTGGAGATGACAAGTCAACAGCTGGAATTCGAGTTTATCTCTATATTAGCGCCTATCCATATAAAAGATAAACCTTATCTGTTAATAGAGGATTTACTAGAAAATAGCATTATATAGTTATCTTCTTATTAGCTGATTAGTATAAATAGGTGATTAGATCTATTGTAAAAAGAGTCGCCTTTACGAATCACTCTTACGGTTCTCAGTTTATAAAGTTAAGCCTTTGAAGCTCAAGACTGTTCATAAATATTCTTATTTTTCTTCTCGAGTCTTCATAACTTTCTTCATAAAATGACTAAAATTTGGTTATTCATAACTAGATTATTAGTGTTATTGAGAGATCTGGGATCAACAATTTATATAAAACTCTTTTAGACCCTAACGGGATCAACACACACGCACCGTGTTGGGTATGTAAGGACCCTTCTTAGACAGTGACAAGTTCAGCATTGAGATATCTAACTTCTTTTGATCCTTGAGGACTTCATTCACTAAGAATTTTATCTTGTGTTCTTTCTTGTGGGATGATCCATCTTCAGGTTTCAGAAATAATTTTTCTTCGAGAGGGCATCTTTGGCAGAGGAAGAACCTGAATGATCTTCGTCATCTTATTGAATAATTCATTTAGAATTTCTTCAATGTAAGGCTTGTGCATGGATTTGGACTTTTGGATAGCCTGTCGAATTTTGAGCCATTCGTAGAAGCCATACTAACTAAGGAAGGAGGGATACTCAGTGACAGCATGTTTGTCATCTCGGAATATGACTATTAAGACTAGCTGAGCACCATCTTTCACGCGACCCTTGATAGTGATGTTTGTGATTTTGTGTGGGCTCATCCTTGTCCCGATCCTTTCTCTACACCTCCCTTGAGCTTCAGCACTCGTTGACGTTCACATTCAGCCTCTACTAACAATTTGGCTTAAGCACTGAGCAAATCTTTCCTCTTGAATTTCCCTTCTACAAGTGCCTGTTCATCTAGAGCCTTGGCTAACTCTAAGGTGTCTTCGAGTTGTTGCTGATGTTTGTTCAGCTCTTGTTCAGCATAGAAGGATTTTTCACATTCAGCTTCTCAAAGAAAATCAAACTCACCACAACCAAAGGTACGAAGAGGAATTTTTACTCTGGTTTGGTCGAGCTGACTTACTAGCTGAGCCATCCTCTGGTCTTCATCAACTTCTGAATACTCAAGTTGTCTAGATGACTTCCTAGGTATTAGAATGTTGGCTTCATCGACATCTTCATCGTCCTCTATGGTTTTAAAATATGGAAGATAGGTTGAGAGACCAATAGGGTTTGTTGTTGCAGAGAGACATTGAGAGAAAGGGTTAGAAGTTTCAGTTTTTGTAGAAGAAGGTAGAAACCTGGAGGTGAATACATCTTCAGATGGACTGATTGTCCGTAGAACTATGGAAAGGTTGTCTTCAACCATTCCTTTGCCTTTTCTAGTACAGTGTTGGTTCTCTGATGATATCTCCCCCTGGGAAGTAGGTTCTTGGACAAAGATTCCTTTTGCTAGTTGTCTTGGGATGGCTTGGATGCATAAATCATCATCATCGTCACCAACAAGATCAATGCCTGCATCTGGAAGATGATGTTCAGAATTCTCATCATTAGCATCACCTTCATCATCATCTTCATCACCAGCATTTTGCAATGCAGAGATGGAAGGATGAAGGTCTTCATGGTCAGCAACAATAACAACAATAGGAGTAACCATGGCATCATCATCACTGATGGCATCATCATTCTTGATGGATTAAGGGATAGGTTCCCTGGCATCTTTAAGATGGTGCAAGACAAGAATAGCAACTCCATTGACCAAATTGTCTGTGAGATCAACCAGCTGTAAGTAAGTTTTGGCTTCTCAATCGTATGGACTGCTATTCGTCTTCCCAAGTCTGTTCCCTATGCCACAGACCCAAACCCTGAGCATATCATCAAGATTCTAGAAGATATTGGCTACAACTGGCCTCTGAAGGAAGACTCTACCTCTGACCTCAACAAGTCACTAACGAAGATTGAGAAGAACAAGATGTATGTAGTCTGGCAGTACCTATTTTTGCACTTTATTAAAAGAAAGTCATCAATGGTACTGTCTTTTAAGTCAGTGCCATAATCACTTCTGATAGATCGTACTCTAATGTTATTCAGTACTTCTATACGCTTGACGAACGAGATGATCTCTTCAAGTGCATCACTCTTGGATTTGCGAAACAAAACCCAAGTAGACCTGGAAAACTCATCAATGATAACGAGCATATATTTCTTTCCAGTTACTGATTGCACGTTGACATGACCAAATAAATCCATGTGCAATAGCTTAAGCGGAGAGGTCACTGAAGAGACTTGCTTTGACTTAAATCTATCCTTTGTCTGCTTTCCCTTTTCACACTTTGAGCAAAGAGATTCCTTTACAAAAAAGTGCTGAGGAAGGCCAATGACATGATATTTTCAAGACAGCTCGTACAACATCTTGAAGTTGAGATGAGAAAGCCGTTTGCTTCATAACCAGTTCATATCTGAAGAGGCTTTAGAGAGAAAACAGTTATTCTTAGTGAAGGGAGAATCCATGATGATGACGTACACGTTCTCTAGACAAGAACTTGTAAGAGCAAGGTTGTCATCTTTGTCGAAGACGTAACATGATTTCTTTATTAATTTCACTATAAAATCATTATCACACATTTGACTGATGCTGAGAAGATTATGCTTCAGTCCTTCACCATATGCAATACGTCTAAAAGTGGTTGCACTATTGGTTAATATACCAAACCCCTTGGTATATCCTTTTCCATTTCCTCCAATGGTCACGGAAGGGCTTCTTTCATCTTTCTAATCTGAGAGCAGAGTTTTGTCTCCGGTCATGTGTCTTGAACATCGACTATCAAGATATCAGATGCCTTTGACTTCCTACAATAGAAAATAGATTAAGATTGCTTTAGTACCCATTTTTCAATGGGTCCAACGAAGTTAGAGGCGACATCTAGTGACACTGAAAGCTCAGAGTCAACAGGAGTCTTAATTGAGCCTAAAGAAAAGGCTTCATTGGTCTTCTTCACTTTAGTCATTTTCACAACTTTAGTGGCTGATTTCACTTTAGCTGATTTTTCAGCCTTAGGTACTTTCTTTACCATAGTTATAGGACTAGATTTGGTAGCTAACGGACACTTACTGGCGATATGAGAAGTTTCACCATAGTGACGAAACTTTCTAAAGCTGAAAGAAGCTTTAGGGCCAGAAAAGTCAAAAAAAAGAGAAGAGGGACAAGCTAACAATACCATTCTCATTTGTTCGAGGAGGAACAACTGAGGGTTTTGATACCTTGGGTGAAAGATTTACTTTCAGCTTTGGCTTAAATCTCTGAGGGCATTTAGAGACCTTGGTCACTGAAGAAGAAGGTTTATAAGTTGAAGGAATAGAACTAGGTCTATTATTCTTGCGGTCCTTCTTGGGAAGAGGAATGCTGACAACGGAATTACCTGTGTCTTTGCATCTTGAACTTAGAGAATTTCTTTTAAGATGAGTTTTAGTAGAAGAGTATTGAGAGGAAGAGGTGTTAGGAATAAAAGTGACAAAAGTACCAAACTTAAACTCGGACTTGTCAATGACACACTCTTCCTGATCATAGGAAAATCCTAGACCACTCTTTATCTTGGCAGGGATCTGAGCGTTGATGATCTTAGTGGCCTTGATAGAGGCTTTGCACCATCGTTAAATGGTAGCCTTCTCAGCCTTGAGTTCCGCAATTACTTGCTCACGCTCAGCGATAGCCTGCTCACCTTCGATGCTAATGGTCTGGTTTACAATGACTTGATCCTTAAGATTTTCTTCAATCCTGGTCAGCTCTATGATCTTTGAGTGGCATCTCTCTAATTGTTCTTGAAGATCAAGATTAATCTTTTTAGCTCTGTATTTTTGTCATTTAGGGAATTGTAAAGATCAATCGTTAGCGTATCTAGTGCAGATAGGCTACCAAAGGAAGAAGAAGAAGAAGGTTCATTCAGGTTACATACCTAAGAAAAGGTTGATGGTGAGGGATCACTGGAGGATGACGTCTCAAATGGTTCATGTGGAGTCCTATTTCACTGATCAATCTTCATATAAGTTCATAACAATGGCAGATCTGATGTAAATCTTCAAGAACACATAAGGAGAACTTGAGAGAGAAAGTCAATTAGTCAAACCTTCTATTATGCACGTAATATTACAATGAAGCTCTCCTTCACACTAATTACAAAGACCACTACCTATTTATATGGTCAAACAAACAAAGACAAGTCAAAGTCAAACTTCTATAAGAAAGTCAAACACGCTGACTTTTACAATTATAGACTATTTATAAACTTTCAAGACGAATACAATTAATATTGATTTCTCAGTCCTAACAGTTCATCTTTGACATCCTTGGCCATGATACGGAGATAGGTCATGTCTTCCTCGCCCGAGGATGATTCATCAGAAGAATCAACCTAATCATGCTCTTCAGTGACAAGACATTTGCCTTTACGCTGAAGATTCTTCATCTTCTTGTAGTTCTCCTTCAATTTTAGGAATTTGTCGTTTTGAGGCCTGAAGAAGGATGGGAGGTTGGAAGATGGTGTTATAGCTTTCTTCGACCTGCATTCACTAGCGAAGTGACCTTTGTGTTGACAATTGTAGCGGCTAGTTGAAGCCTTGTCAATGGGGTTTGACTTTGGATTTTGAGCTATGATCAGGGATGAAAATAGTAAGAAGGGCCAGCGACTCATCAAACTCTGAAAGATCAACGTCTGTCAAGTCCTTGAAGTTAGAAGGATCTAACTGAGTGATAGAAATAGAAGAGGAGGGAGTGGAAGAAATAGAAGAGTCAACTGAAGGGCTATCAGAGATCAAAGCTAACGGAGATCTTTTCATTTCCCTGGAATATTTAAGAATATTCTTCTTCAGCTGATGGGTTTGCTCATGATTAAGCAATATCCCATTAAGAGAACTGAGAGAAAGGAGGACATACTGTTAGACATCTTGAGATACATGGTATAATTATCCCATGATTCTAACAAACATTCAAGGAACTTTGTCAACATCTCTGAGTTGGAATATTCTCTTCCAACTATCCACAAATCAATAAGAAGACAATTAAAGCATTGATGTACTTCAGACAAAGATTCAGATTTTCCATAAAGAAAACTTTTATATTGTCTTACTAAATTTATCTTCCTCGGTTCTTGTACTTCATAAGTACCTTCATATTGAACACAGGGAGTGTCCCACATGGTTTTCGAGGTTTTAAGATTCATCACAGAGTGAGAGAACTCGTCAGGAAGAGCCATGGCTATTATAGATCTTGCACGACTATCTAAAGCCTTTTTCTTCTTGTCTTCGTCACTCCACTAATGAGGGAGCTACAGAATCTTCCGTTCAGGAATCGCGGCAGTTGTTGCAGTAATAGGAACTACTAGAAAGATTGCGGATGGAACATAAGTTCCATTCTCAATGAAGTATGAAATCTCAGCATCCATACTTTCCAAGAAGAGAGGCATCTGGTGCTTCCAGAGACTGAAGTTGTCTCTGATAAACCGGGGAGGTTTGGCAAGAGAGTCGTTATCGTGAAAGTTTGTGCTCGTGTTTTGCAAAGCCATTTTGAAAGGTAAATAAATTATCTAGAAAGAAGAGATAATAAAACACAAATAAAACAACAATACAACACAAAAACAAACACTGCTCTGATACCACTTGTTGGTCCTAGTCGGATCTACAATAGCTTTCACTTTTAAAAAACTTATACTGATAAAGAAGATCAATACAGGTTTTTACATATTGTTTGCGGAAAAGATAAGATATAGAAATTATCTAAACAATCAAAGATACACACAAATTACAAAAAGCAAGAAGAAAACACTTGTTACAAGAAATAGGTTAAGAAGTATAGTGCTCTTAACTTGTTATTGTGGAAGTCTTTCTGTTGGGTTCAAGTATGTGCGTTATTGTTGTATTCAAGTTCTCCGTATTTTACATGTTTTGTAATAGAATAGTTTATTCCTTCCTTAGTATAAATAGTAGTTTGCTTTGTAATTGCCATTAGTAAGTCATTAGCATTTTGGTAATCTGAATTAGCATTGTAATTTCTCTCTCAATCAATCAAGAGGCATTTGGTGATCTACTCTCTCTTCATCTTATTCATCTTGTTCTTGAAGATCTTTATCATGTTTGTATGAGAATTTGGACATTTCAATTGGTATCAGAGCAGACTGCAGCAGATTGATTAGAGGATTAAACGAATTTGCACGAATTTTAGTGGATTATGGATTTGTGTTCTTCATCTGTTCATATATGTTCTTCGTCCAGGATTTGCTTTTGAGTTTAATTTGGTTGAATTTTGATTGTTAATTGATATACTTTGCATCGCTAGATTCGCAATTGGATATAGAACAAGTTTGATTCACACTATTTTTGGTTTTAAACAAGTTTTGAACCAGATTTGATCGATTTTTGAGTTTTCGAATACTGTTGAATGTTCTTCAAAATTCATAAATTTTCATGTTTGGATCCAAAATTTTGGTTAAAAAGTGTGAAATTTGTGTTTTTGATTGATTTTTAGTCCGATTAACTCTTGGTCGATTTAGGTTGTATATCGTTTAAAGCTTATACGGTTTATACTTGTAATATTTGTGTGAAGTTTTTGATCGGATTAGGTTCAACCGGATAACTCTTGTGCGGATTGTTGAGCGATTTAAATAAACCGCTTGGTAAGTCGATTGACTCTTGTGCGGATTGTTGAGCGATTTAAATAAACCGCTTGGTAAGTCGATTGTGCTTTGTGCGGATTATTGAGCGATTAAGGAATTTCGCTTGACTAAGGTTTGTATTTTGTGCGATTTATTGTGCGATTTGATTGAAGTCCGGTTATAGCCTGAGCGAATTGGTAAGCGATTTAAGGGTTAAAGTTGAGCGATTTATTCTTTATTGAATCTGTTGAATGATCGTAGTTTGACTTTGACTATTGAATGATCGTACTTTGACTTTGACACTTTGGACGGATTTGTGAACGGATTTTGGCTTTGTATTGTGATCGATTTAAATCCTTGACTTTTTGATCTAATTGATTTTAAGCAGACTTATACGTATTTTGACTAATTGAATTAGTTGACTCTGACTATTTGACTTGTTGACTTTTTACATCCGAATTTCATTTTAGAATTTTGACTAAGTGTAGAAAACATCTGATTTGAGAAATTTAATCCAAATTGATTTTTGTGCCTTATCCGTATTGATTTTTGCAATGTCCGTATAAAATTTGATAAATTGTCTAATTTTGGCTAAGTGTTGATACGTGATAAGTGTGCGATTTAGTATTCTTCGTTGTCCGAACTTCTAATCCGGATAACTTCTTTGTTGAAAAGTTTAGTCTTTGTTGTCCGGACTTCTAATCCGGATAACTTCTTTGTTTGTTGAAAAGTGTCTAGATTGTCCGGACTCGTAATCCGGATAAGATTGTGTGCTTAATTTTTTTCTTAGTGGTGAATGCGTGCATATTCTTGTGTGAGATTTATCTGATATATTTTTGTATACTGATCATTTAATACAAACTTTGAACTGCAGTTGATCCTATATCATACGAACTGATAAAATGAGTTCAAGGGAAGCAATGGCTATTGGTAGTAATACCAAGCCACCAGTACTGTTTCGTGGAGACTATAATCAATGGAAAGATAGATTTCTGAATTTCATAGAGAGGATGAAGGAAGGAGATCTGATTATAGAATCCTTGTTGGAAGGTCCTGTTGTGTACTACAGAGAGATACCTGCTATTCCAAAACAAGGCATACTTGCTCAGACTGTTGTCAAAGAAAAATTCAGATATTCAGCTCAAGAAAGAGAAATAGCCCATGTTGATGTGCTTTGCAAGTCCTACATGATGCAAGCACTGACTAATGATATTTACACCAGCATTGACAGTCATAAATCATCTGGTCACAGCATGTGGGTTCAAATTGAAAAGATGATGATGGGTTCTAAAGTGTGAACTCAGTTGAAGATTACTAACTATATATCAGCTTATGAAGAATTCAAGGCTAAAGATGGTTAGAGTTTTGATGATGTCTATGATAGACTTACCAGACTGCTAAATGATCTGACAAAGAATGGAATCTCTAAAACTGTAATAGAGATAAATGTTAAATTCCTCAACAATCTTCAACCAGAGTGGAAACCATTTGTTAATCATATCAGATTCAATAAATCATTATCTGATATTGATGTTCATGAAATCTATGAAACTCTGAAGCAGAACGAGGAAGATGTTTTGGAGATCCAAAATTTAAAGAAGAAGAAAGAGAAGGAAGTTGCTGATCCTTTGGCTTTTGTATTTGAGAAGAAAGAGAAAAAAGTCAAGAAAGAGAAAAAAGTCAAGAGCAGATCTGGAAAGCAAGTGAAGGAGGTTAGCCAATCAAGTGAATCTGAAAAAGAAGAAAGTAACAGTTCAGATTCAGACTCTGAAAAGTCAGAAATTAGACATGCCATGGCGATGCTCACTAAAGTATTCAAGAAGAAGTTCCCGAAACGGCCACACTCGAACAACCAAAGATTCTCGTCGGGCTCAAAATATGAATACAAAGACAAATTTGGCGAGAAGAAGAAATATGAAGAAAAGAGGTTCGAGAAGAAGTACGAGAAGAAGCCAGAAGAGAAGAAGAAGTTTGGCAAAGGCGTGGCTGACGAGAACACTAAATGTTATAATTGTGGCAAGCTAGGCCACTTTGCTGTAAATTGTAGGAAGCCGGTAACAAGAAATACCGACTACTACAAAAATAAATTTCTTCTCTCTAAACAAAGAGATGCCAAGAAAGCGCTTATGGCAGAGGATGATCACTGGCTAAATCTGACTGATGAAGAGGAAGAAACTGAAGTTGTTGCGCACGTGTGCTTGATGGCTAAATCAGATAAATGTTCTTCAGATGAAAAAGAAGAACAGAGTGCTGAGATGAATAAAGAGGTATTGGACCAATCATGCATTAAACAGATGCATAAGATGATGCTCAAACTCCAATCTTTTCAGCAAGAATTAAAATCAGAAAAAATGCGTTCAAATAATTTTGAAAAAGAATTAAAAACGCAAAAAGAAAAATACATCAAACTGTTTAATGAAAATGCTGGAAACTTGGACTGGGATAAATCTTTGTTATTAGAGTCCAAATTATTTGATGAAAAATCCAATATCTTAAAAGCCGAATTATCTGATTTAAAGGAAAATTAGAAATCATTAGAATTAGTTAATGAATAACAAATAGTTACAATAAGTAAGCTTGAACTTCAAATAATTCAATTAAATGAAAAACTGAAGACTAAAGAGGAAGTTTTATATAAACGAGGACAAACTGATCAAACCATTTTCCTAAACAAACCATCTGAAGCGAGATTCTTTAACCCTCRGGAAGGGTTGGGGTATGAAAATCCAAATTTTTTTGGAAAAGCTTTATATTATGACCCGACCTTGTACAAATTTGAATATCTTGATTGCAATCCCGAGTTTTCGGTAAAATTTACAAAATTTTCTGATGAGGTCGAACAACAAGAAGATTACAATCATCAAAGAAAAGATAAAATGCAAGTTCCGTTTGATTATACAAATCTCAATGAAAGTTATAATAATCAAGATTCTGCACTTTCAACAGATTACTTTCACAGTTATTCAAAGGCAGAACTTGAATCAAAACCAGCTGAACCAAAGTTTAAACTCCTACTTTAACTTTAGAAAAACAAGTGGTTCAGTTGGAAAAGATTTTAACTGAAGAAAGACTTTCATTTAATAAACAGAAACAGGAAATTTTAAATAAAATTGAAGATTTACAAAATTCTAAAATAAAAACGGAACATGTTGAGTCTGATATTTTTCGTGTGAAAAATCTTTGAGTAAAGCCTCCGATTCAGAATAAATCAATAAGTTTAATGAAGAAATTAATTTTTCAAATATCTTAAATTCAGATGTTTGTTTAGATAATGAGATTAATCGTTTTGATTTTTGAAACAATTTACCCAGTCATGAAGATTTTATAGTTAAAAATAATATGACTGAGGATTCCGATTTAGCTTCAGATTTTGAAAAGAATGTTAATCAAAAACCTGTTTCCGAGGATGTGTATTATAAAAAGAATAAAACTAAAAAGAATTTGAGAAAACAGAAGAAGCTTACAAAGAAAAATAAACAAAAAGTTCGACATTCAATTAAATCTGATAATTTTCTTTTTCCTATTTCAGATAAGGCGATGAAGTTTAAGACTATTTGGAGAGTAAAAGAAGTAGACAATTCATCAACTCAATAGAAGAAGAATAAATTTACTAAATCTGTATTAAATGATTCGACATTGAATAATTCTATAATAAGATATTCAGTTGATGAATTGTTTGATATAAGAAATAGTAAAAATAATTGTTCTCCATGTAGAGTGAATGAATTACTTAAGTCTTTTACTTCCTTTAAACATTATCATTTCATGCATTCTGCGCTTTCTGCTTTATCTAAGAAATTGCATCTTAAAGAGCGTTGGTTTGGTACCTATAGTATACCACCAACAAAAACTGAGCGTAAAGGTCCAAAACTAAAATCGGTACCAAAACCCAATTGATTCAATTTTGCAGGTTAACCGACATGTGTGGTTCTTAGACTCCGACTGTTCTAAGCACATGACTGGTAGAAAAGAACGTTTAGCTAACTATGTTGAATCTTTTGGAGGTACGGTAAGGTTTGGAAACAATCAATACGCACCTATCCTTGGATACGGTGGTGTAATTTCTGGGAATTTAACTATTAAGAAAGTGACGTTTGTCGAAGGACTTAGACATAATTTGTTCAGCATAGGTCAATTCTGTGATAAAAATCTAGAAGTCTGTTTTAAAGCTAACCAATGCAGCATCCGAACTACTGATGGTAAGGAGCTCTTAGCTGGAATCAGAAGATCAAATCTCTACACGATTGACCTATCCAATACACAAGTGGATACTGATGTCTGCTTGATATCCAAGACATCCTTAAAGCAGAATTTGCTATGGCATTGACGTCTTTCACACTTGAACTTCAAGTATCTTTGCGTTCCTATGCGAGTCCCCAAAGCATCAACGGTAAAAAGTATGTGCTGGTCATAGTCGATGACTATTTTAGATATACCTGGGTTCATTTTCTGCGGTCAAAAGATGAAGGAGCCGAGACGATTATTTCATTCTTGAAGACAGTCCAAAAAAATCTGCAACTTCAAGTTCAGAAAATCAGAACTGACAACGGAACTGAATTCAAGAACAACACACTTGGTTTATTCCTTGAATCCATCGATATTTCACATATGTTTTCGGCAGCCCAGACACCGCAACAAAATGGTGTCGTTGAGCGAAAGAACAGAACGTTGGTRRAAGCGGYGCGGACATTGCTTACATGTTCCAGTCTTCCATTATTTTTATGGGCTGAAGCAGTAGCGACTGCTTGTTTTACCCAGAACCGCTCTCTTGTAAACAAAAGGTTTGGTAAAACTCTGTATGAAATAATAAATAAAAGAATACCTAATAAAAACTTCTTCCGAGTTTTTGGTTGCAGGTGCTTCATTTTAAATGACAAAGAGGACAGAGGGAAGTTTGCTACTAAAGCTGATAAAGCAGTCTTTGTTGGCTACTCAAAGACATCTGCCGCGTATAGGGTCTACAATAAACGGACCAAAATCATCAATGAAAGCATGAACATATCCTTTGATGAAGTCATTGATGTGGCTTCTGAACAATTCAGTTCAGGACCCGGGCTGATAATTAACAGTACGCGAAAAGTTGATCAACCTGAGTCTTCTAATACTGATAAAGCTGATTTAGATTCCTAATTTGAGAACTTTTATGAAGAATATTTTGAAAATAAATCTAATCAGTCTAATATTTTGTCCAGGTATAATTCAAGTGAACAACAGTTATCTGGTCCATTTCCTGATGTGCCAGTAACTGAAACAGAAGAAGAAACGGTAGTAGTGGATGAAGAAATAGAGATGGAAAATCCAAACAATCCTGTTCAGCGTGAAGAGGGTGAAGATTCTAAAGTGCAAGAGGTATCGGTCGAACAAGACGTTAATAATTCACCTCAACCAAATATTCAACCAATTCCAGTTCCTAATATTGAACTTTCACCTGAACCCGTTCCTATAAACTCCCCAAGTACCTACACTGATCAAAACTCAGATCACAGCTCCTATATTCCCCTACCTCATAGCAAGAAGTTGTAATATTCTGGTTGTTATTTCAATTATATATATATATATATATTTATTATATATATATATATGTAGATATGTATGAGTGTGGGTATTATTTTAAAAGAAGAAAGGAAAAGGAGTCGGCTAGTGAAGCCGCTCATTTTTTTTAGAAGTATATATATAATTTTTTTGTGAAGGAAAAGGTAAACACACACACATTCCATATTTAGAAAAGTTGCTCTGGAGAAATTTTAAAGACTTGCACAGGAAGAAGAAGAAGGTTTTCAAAAGCTTTGATTCTCAATTTATAAAGGTGAGTGTATTGAGAGCTTTGGAAATGAATTGCTTTCATACAGATTGATAAGCATTTAGAACTGGTTATTATGAATTCTATAGCATTTTGTATGGATTCTTGTCTAAACCGTTCAAGGGTTATCCGGATTGATAAACC
>NC_037537.1:3831813-3833461 GCF_001531365.2 Cynara cardunculus var. scolymus | reverse complement strand
GGAATGTATATTGTTGTATGAGATTATACACTCACTAGACCTTATGGTCTAACGCTCAAATGTTGGACTAACCTGTTTTGTAGGTCAGTGTACGGGGAAAGATAAGGGCAAGGGAAAAGTCTAAATGCTGATATTAGATTATATGCATATGTATTGAAGATACATTTTGATAGTCTATGTTTTGTAATAATACTATTTTATTATTATGTATGATGATGTGAAAATAAGTAATTGGATTTCGAGGGTTGTTACAGTTGGTATCAGAGTCTTAGTTTAAGGGATCTGGGTATTTGCGAAATACTTAGACTTAAACTAGAGGTGTGGTAAGTTAAGATAATGGGTTTCACTGGGTCTATGAACATAAGAATATGTTATAGCTAAAACTATTATGAGAAAGGTAGATTATATATGATTGATATAATCTGAGTTATGAGTGGGTATGAGGATAAATGTGTTATTCTGTTATGATTATGAGAATAATCATGTGTGTTTAATTGTGGCAGAAAAGGTTACATACTGAGAAAATGGCAGATAATCCCAATCAATCGGAAAGAACCTCTGCTGGCTATGGAAGAGGTCGGGGAATAAGGAATGTTATGCAAGAAGAAAATCCAGAAAATGTAATCGAAACACGAAGTCGTAGTAGAGGAMGAGGAAGAGGGCGAGGTACTAGACAAGAAACTCGTGGGGAACAGGAATTTTCGGCTCAAGAAAGTTCAATGTCTGGCCGAGGTYGAGGAAGAGCTAGGGGTGGACATAATGTTTCTGACCCTGAATATATTACTCAAGATATGTTGGCAGCTGAGTTGGGAAAATTTCAGGAGAGTTTGGTAAATTTGTTGAAACATACAAACCAAACTGATCCAAATGTGGAAAGAAATTCTGAGCAAGAGGAAGTCGGAGCTAGTACACCGGTAACTGGTACATCTGTACCTATTACTGCGTCCTCAGAACAGAAGGGAGGAGATATCAAGATGYTTCTTGCGTGTAAACCTCCTAAATTTTCTGGTGAACGAGATTCTGTTAAAGCTATGTGCTGGCTTAAGGAGATTGAGTTAAGTCTGCAAATCGGTAAAAGTGCAGAAGAAGATAAAGTTATGTTTGCTGTATCTCGTTTGAGATCAAGTGCTTTGTATTGGTGGGAAGTTCTGTCTAGTTCGGACCCGAATATTCTGAAAACTATGGTWTGGGAAGAATTTGTGGTAAAGTTTAAGATGCAATATTGTCCCGAAGCTGCAGTTCGAAAGTTGAAAGATGATTTCCTTCGTCTTGAACAAGGAAATATGTCAGTTCGTCAGTATACTGAAGTTTTCATGGAACAATCTAGGTTTGCTGAAGCCTATATTATATCTGAAAATAGTAAGGTATGAAAGTATATCTGGGGATTGGAGGCAAATCTTAGAAAGTATGTGATATCCAGGAACCCGACAACATTTCAGGCGGCAGTTGATGCTACTGAAATACTGGAACAGGATATTAACCGACAACCGCAAGAAAGGATTGGAGAGACAAGAAAGGGGGAAGTTACTATTACTGATTTCCGTAGACCGAGGTTTATGGAAAATGTGAACCGACCACTCTCAAGGTTTAATGATAAGGCTTGTACCCGATGTCATAAAATACATCAGGGAAATTGCAATACAGAATC
>NC_037537.1:3827227-3828524 GCF_001531365.2 Cynara cardunculus var. scolymus | reverse complement strand
GAACGAACTATCCAAACTTTAGAAGATATGTTGAGATCTTGTGTTATTGATTTCGGAGGGTCGTGGGTTAGTCATTTGCCTTTGGTTGAATTTGCATACAACAATAGCTATCATTCGAGTGTTCAGGCAGCACCTTTTGAGGTTTTGTATGGACGAAAATGTCAAACTCCGTTGTGCTGGAGTGAAATAGGTGAAAAGCAGTTAGCTGGACCTGAGTTAGTACAGCAAACTGCAGATAAAATTGGGGTAATACGAGAATGAATGAAAGCGGCCCAAGATAGACAAAGAAGTTATGCAGATAAACGTCGGAAGCCAATTGAGTTTCAAATAGGTGATAAAGTAATGTTGAAAGTATCACCTTGGAAAGGAATAGTACGTTTTGGAAAGAGAGGGAAGTTAAGTCCAAGATATGTTGGACCATTTCCCATTATTGGGAGAATTGGAGAAGTAGCTTATAAATTAGAACTTCCTTTAGAATTAAGTGGAATTCATGACACGTTTCATGTGTCAAATTTGAGGAAGTGTCTAATAAGTCCAGATGTGGCAGTATCATTTCCTGAGATTACGGTAGATGAAAAGTTATGTTTTGAAGAAACCCCTGAGCAAATTATTGACTATAAGGTGAAGAAGTTACGAAACAAAGAGATTGGGTTAGTAGAGGTTCAGTGGCGTTATCATAAAGGACCAGAAGCCACCTGGGAACCAGAATCGCAAATGCGGATGAAATATCCCTACCTTTTTGCTTAAGTGAAATTCCGAGACGGAATTCTTTTAAGGAGGGAATATTATAATATTCTGGTTGTTATTTCAATTATATATATATATATATATTTATTATATATATATATGTATGATATGTATGAGTGTGGGTATTATTTTAAAAGAAGAAAGGAAAAGGAGTAGGCTAGTGAAGCCGCTCATTTTTTTTAGAAGTATATATATAGCTTTTTTGTGAAGGAAAAGGTAAACACACACACATTCCATATTTAGAAAAGTTGCTCTGGAGAAATTTTAAAGACTTGCACAGGAAGAAGAAGAAGGTTTTCAAAAGCTTTGATTCTCAATTTATAAAGGTGAGTGCATTGAGAGCTTTGGATATGAATTGCTTTCATACAGATTGATAAGCATTTAGAACTGGTTATTATGAATTCTATAGCATTTTGTATGGATTCTTGTCTAAACCGTTCAAGGGTTATCCGGATTGATAAACCAGATAAGAAAACCGTTCATGCCTTGACCAGATATCATCTAAACCGGTCAAGTGGTGACCGGATATCATCTAAACCGGTCAAGTGGT
>NC_037537.1:3811499-3826932 GCF_001531365.2 Cynara cardunculus var. scolymus | reverse complement strand
GGTGTAACCGCGAGAGTGATATAATGGCAGTGTAACTGCGTGTGAGATGGCGGTGTAACCGCGAGAGTGATATGTGTGAGATGGCGGTGTAACCACGAGAGTGAAATAATGGCAGTGTAATTGCGAGTGAGATGACGGTGTAACCGCCAGAGTGATATAATGGCAGTGTAACTGCGAGTGAGATGGCGGTGTAACCGCGAGAGTGATATAATGGCGGTGTAACTGCGAGAGTGATGTAATGGCAGTGTAACTGCGAGTGAGATGGCGGTGTAACCGCGAGAGTGATGAGGTGGCGGTGTAACCGCGAGAAACATAAATATATTTATGTTTCAGAACAGGTTTGATTCTAAACTGATTGTTTGGAATGTATATTGTTGTATGAGATTATACACTCACTAGACCTTATGGTCTAACGCTCAAATGTTGGACTAACCTGTTTTGTAGGTCAGTGTACGGGGAAAGATAAGGGCAAGGGAAAAGTCTAAATGCTGATATTAGATTATATGCATATGTATTGAAGATACATTTTGATAGTCTATGTTTTGTAATAATACTATTTTAGTATTATGTATGATGATGTGAATTTAAGTAATTGGATTGCGAGGGTTGTTACAGAAGTGGATCCGAAATCATCCAATACATCAAGTAATTGATGATCCATCAGCAACCATTCATACACGGTCTGCGACGGCTAATGAGTGTCTTTATTCCATGTTCTTGAGTACTATTGAGCCGACTAAGGTTTTTGAAGCCTTAGCTGATCCGGATTGGATATTAGCAATGCAAGAAGAGCTGAACCAGTTCGAAGCACTCAAAGTCTGGAGATTGGTACCACGTCCCAACAACAAGACGATTATCGGTACTAAATGGGTATTCAAAAATAAAAAGGACGAACATGGTGTTGTGGTCAGAAATAAGGCACGACTCATTGCTAAAGTATATAATCAACAAGAAGGAGTTGACTACGAGGAATCTTTTTACCCGGTTGCAAGGATTGAAGCAATACGAATGTTTTTGGCGTACGCGGCACACAAGAACTTCACGGTGTACTAGATGAACGTCAAGACATCATTTTTGTATGGTCTTCTCAAGGAGGAAGTCTATGTCTCACAACCGGAGGGTTTTGTTGATCAGTCAAAGCTGGATCATGTCTACATCCTTGATCGAGCTCTTCACGGTCTTAAACAAGCTCCGAGAGCCTGGTATGACATTTTATCAGAGTTTCTGCTAAAGTCAGGCTTCTCGAAAGGTAATATTGACACAACCCTTTTCATTAAAAAGGAAAAGTCTGATATTATTTTGATACAAATTTATGTAGACGACATAATATTTGGWTCTACAAACCCCAAATACTGTAAAAACTTTTATGCCTTGATGGTTTCCCGTTTTAAAATGAGTATGATGGGTGAGATGAACTTCTTTTTAGGTCTTCAAGTAAAAAAATTAATCGGGTATCTTTATTTGTCAAACAAAATATATTTTAGATATCCTTAAGAAATTTAATATGGAAAATTGTTCATCTATCAAAACACCTATGGCTCATGGAACGAAAATCCATGCTGATCCTTCTGGAAAAGCTGTTGATCAGAAAACATATCGAGGTATGATAGGTTCTTTAATGTATTTGACGTCTTGTAGACCTGATATAATGTTTTCAACACATCTTTATGCCAGATATCAGTCTAATCCAAAGGAGTCCCATCTAAGTGTCGTTAAGCGCATTTTTCGATATCTTAAAGGGACTGCTAATCTTGGACTCTGGTATCCCAAGGGTACTAGTTTTGAACTAACAACTTATTCAGATGCAGACTATGCAGGCTGTATGTTGGACAGGAAAAGTACACCAGGACATCTACAGTTTTTGGGAGACAATCTAGTCAGCTGGGCATCAAAGAAACAAAACTACGTTTCCATTTCCACTGCTGAAGCAGAATATGTAGCTGCTGCAAGCTGCTGTTCTCAAGTGTTATGGATGCAGACACAGCTTAGAGATTACGGGTTCTACTTTAATAAAATTCCAATTTACTGTGATTCTAAAAGTCTTATTGCCATTTCATGTAATCCTGTTCAACACACTAAAACCAAGCATATAGATATCCGGTATCATTTTATTAAAGATCATGTAGAAAAAGGAACCATTGAACTGTATTTTGTAAATACAAAATTTCAATTGGCCGACTTATTTACAAAAGCTTTAGATGGAAAACGCTTTAGCTTTCTTGTATCTAAGTTAGGTATGTTAATTTGAAAATTTGAATTTTTATTAAAAACAGTTCAATTTATTGAATTGTATTTAATTCAAATTCATTTGGTCAAATATCTGTATTTTTTGATACAAATCAATGTTTCAATTTTTCTATCTGATTTTAAATTTCTTGATCGTGGGATCTATATTTGAGGAGGAGTGTGGATTTTTATCTGTGTTTTGAATAACTGATCATATTTTGAGGGGGAGTGAATTTTATTTGTATTGAACTAACAGTCTATATTTTTCTTACATGTATTTTGAGCTTTATCTAATTTTTTGAAAGATGTAGAGTTTAGAAATATAAGTGTTTGGCCGATTTAGTCTAATCCGGACAACACTTGTCCGATTTATTGCAAATCCGGACAACACTTGTCCGATTTATTGCAAATCCGGACAACACTTGTCCGATTTAGACTAATCCGGATAAGGTTAGATATCCTTTACAAGGGATTGAGCGGATTAGTAAATCGCTTGTTTGCTTTGACCGGATTCTTAAATCGCTTGACTCGTTTATTCTTTCAAGTCCTTAAATCGATCATTTCTTGAGCGGTTTAGTCTTTCTTTTCAGCGATTAAGTATTCTTCATTGAGCGATTTATCTTTTAACCATTTGAACCTTGAGCGATTTATTCTTAAACCAGACAAGTCTTGACCGGTGTTCTTCCAAATCGTCTAGGTCTTGAGCGATTTATTGTCCGGATTAACACTTAGTTGATTCTTATTCCATAAATCGGACACTTCTTAACCGATTTATTCTAATTCGGACAACCCTTGAGCGATTTAGAATTTGAACGTGTCCGGACTAATCTTTAGACTTAGATTTATTTTTGGTTCGGTCACCAATTTTTTTTCTTTGATTTTTTTTTAATTCATTTTTTTTGTTTAGAATAATTTTTTTTAATGTTTAGTATTTTTTTAAATGTTTAGAAAAAAAAAATTTGGTTTTGTTTTCAAATTTTTTTTAGTATTTTTTTTAGTTCAATTTTTTTTAAGTCTAAATTTTTTACTTTGAATTTTTTTTTTGAATTACTTGAATAATATGGGTTCTAATATTTTAAATTTTTTACAGGTTAATGGCGGACATTCAACATCAATCTGACAAGGAATCTCTCATTCCCTTGGTCAGATCTGATAACATCCCAAACCCCCCGTCTAACCAACCCATACATTCTCACACTCTTTTTCCCCAATTCAAATACCTTGAAATAAAGCCAAATAACCATGCCTTTAATTTTGATATGCTTGTTGAATATCAGATAATTCCCGAAATACTGAGAGGACACCATATAGCCTACTCCTTGTCAGCCAATACACCTGTCCCAATGGTGTACTTACAACAGTTTTGGTGTATGCTTACACTGGCTAAAGATGTCGACACACTATATTTTGAAGGAGCAGTGGATGAATACGTCAGCCGTTTGACTTTAAAACGTTTAAGAAGGATTCTACGACTCCCCGGACCAGGCTCTACCGAATATGAAGAATTTGTAAATGATAACCAACTGTGCCTAGACATCAAAAGGTTAGGATACTCGGCAGAGTTGACTAACCCATCACAGTTCAAAAGACATTTTCTGCCATCTATCTGGCATCTGTTGTTCTCCATTCTGAACAGATGTTTGACTTCCAAGACTGCGGGGATAGATACTTGCAGCAATTCTTTCCTCAAATTCTTTCACGGGATAGTCTTCTCGTGCAATTATGACTATGTCCTGGTTATCTGGAATGAACTGGTGGAGCTTGTGAACGCAAAAAGATTCCCTTTAAAAGCCAAAAAAATCGTGCCCTTTCAGAGATTTTACAACTCTTCATTAAGGCGATGATGAATGCAAATGAAGACATCCCGACTAGATCCAATGCTGAAAAGGGGCTGACATCCATCATGTCTAGAATTCGGCAGCATACTGAAGTTGAAGGCTTGGACTCCATAATGGAAATACCACCAGAGCTTTTTGCCTTGGCTGATCAGACTACTCAATGTGTGATAGACTATAGGAGAGTGATAGATCCTATAGTTCAACCAGAACCGGTTGAACTTACCCCGGGATCACTCCATTCCTCAGCTGAGCGAGAGGTGTTAGCAGTAGAAGAGAGAGTTCAGGAACAGGGGTTACCTGAAGAGGGTAGTGTGCTGAGAGAAAATGAATCAGATAGGGTGAACAGGAGGGGGGAGCGTCTGATCAGCAAAGTACTTCATCTGATAGTACTTCCACAACTTCATCAAGTTCGAAAGCTACTAAATCTGACAATGAGGCAGCTCTTGGTGATAATGATGGTGATAATGATGATGTTGGTGCTGGCGACCATGCTCAACCTACTCCTTCACAGAATATTCCAGTCGGAACATTGGTTGATGATATTGATGACATCTTTCCAGAATTTCTAGATCAACAGACTTGTCCAAGTCTATATTCATTGTCATTTGATGTTGAAGAATATGGACCAACATATGATGAATATGACCGTATTCTACAAGGAATTTCAATCAAAGAAGAAGATGAGGGAGAATCAGTTGAAAATGATGAGAGGATAAGTGAAAGGGACGAAGAAGAACATGGTGAAGGTGTGAGTGGAGCACAAAAAAAATATCAAGCTCCTTACCTAGCTGATACACATAGCCGGGCACCCACATCTACTACCGACATTCATTCGTTGGATGAAGGTATTGAACAAGATATAGCTAGCCCAGTTATGCATTTGCATACCCCACCCATCCACTCAACTGGTTCTCAACAACCAGTTGTTTCAATTGAACACGGGGATATAGCCGATACACATAGGTACACATGAGTCGCGAGCATCTGTTGCTCCAGTTGCAGTTCTTAGTGAACTTGCTGGAACGACCAGAGTGGTGTCGATTGACATTTCACAAGGACAGGTCAGAAGTCCTACCAATGTTATTAATATTCCAACACTGAACGTAGGCACAACAGTTTATTCAACTGGTAATCTAAGTGATCTAAGTGTTAGCTTACCAGACTTTGTGTCACGGGAGTATCTGGACGGCACCCTAAAGGCTGTTCAAGAAAACATGGATGCACAGATTGCAAGTCTGAAAAGACTTTTGAAGGGGAAAGAACAAGTTGAAGAAAAGCAACCATCTGCGCCATCACCACCGCCTGTACCTGAGCCGTCGGTACAAGAGCAAACGGTGGATGAACTCAAATCGCTGTTGTACGCTAAATTGATGGCATCTCAAAATCCTGACGCTGAAGATGCAGATCTGGTTGGGCTCTTAAGACAACAAGTTGATGAAAACCCTCCCGTTAGAGCCTCAGAGTTTTTGGCCTTTCAAGATGTGGTTGCTTCTATCTTCACCAAAGTTAGTAAGTTAATCACATCGAACACCCAAGATCTTAAAAGCTTAATGGATGCCCTCTTTGAACGGGTATCTACTTTAGAAGAGACGTGCAGAGCTCAGGCCACCTCTCGCAAAAGAAGGCATGATGACCCGAAAGATCCAAGTCATCATGAGGGGGAGAGGAAGAGACAGAGGGTAGCTAAGACGTCTGCTCAGGCTCTAGGTGTTGAAAGTGAGCCAGCTGCTCGAGATGTAAATGTTGAAGGTTCTGCCCCGAAATCTACAAGGGAAAGAATCATTGAGGCAATTGTCATAGAAGATAAGGAAGAAATAGGGACAAGTCCTATGATCGAGCCAATGGTTGAAAAGCCGGCGGACTCCACAGTAGGGACAAGGTTGTTATTGGACTTGTCTGCCAATGTTGGTTTCAATGACGTGTTTTCTACTGTGCTGGGTGGAGAGCAAGATTTTGGAGAGGATATCGAGAACATTGACGAGTCAACTGGGATGTACTTTGACTTTGAAGCAGATATCAATGAGGAAGATCCATTTTTCCAGTTCAGGGTGACCGTCAAACAGTGCCAGAATCCTCCACTGCAGCTGTAGTTGGTGCATCTGAAATTCCTGCTCCTAGAGAGCCTTTTGATCCCACAGAAATTTTCACGAGGAATTATGTACCTTTTGAAATTAGAGCTAATGTTCCAGGGTATGATAGGGCAAGGATCCGAGAACCGTACCTTGAAGACATCTACTTTGGAATCTTCCTCCGACATCATAAAGCTCTGAGTGGTGATAAAATTCTTGGTATCCACTGGGAAACCAAAGATTATCGCTTAGAGTACAAACATTTTTTGAAAGCCAAGCGTCTGCCTGTTAGTGAAGTACATACCAAACATAGAGTTGTCTCAATCAAACAGATAGATGCTCAAAGACTTCTTAGAGTTTGGTATCCGGTTTTCACTGTGACTCGTCAAGATGGAGAAGTCTGGAGATTTAGTGAAGCTGATTTCTCGAACTTATATTTGGAAGACTTGGAGTATATGTATTGTGAGATTCAAAATATGACCAACAGGAAAGATGGAGCCCTGGTTTCCCTTGATACAATTAAAAGATATATGCAGACTCATGTAAAGTTGGCAATGGTCATTGATGTTCAGATGGGTCTTGAAGATAATCAAAGAATCATCAATCTGAAGAGACCTGACCAAGACTTAGAAGATATTAATGCTTATCTAGTTTACATGATACTTGAAAAACCAGAGTTCGGGGTCATATACTTTGCTGAGCATCAAGTGAAAAAGTTTATGAGGTTCAGCGAGCTAAACAAGTATTCAGACGGTACAATAAGACTGGTAAGACGGGCACTTGACTTGAAGAGGGTGAACAATGACAGAGCTGCGGAGTCAGAGAGGATGAGCTCTAAAGATAGATATTTGTTGATCAATGCCATAAATCTGCTCGATGAGAAGATTCAATATCGGAACGCTCTAAGGAGGTTGGAGAAACTTCTCGGACTCAGAAAGACAAGATTTACAAGAGTTCGAACTTGAATCCAAAGGGGGAGAATGTTGGGTTCAAGTATGTGCGTTATTGTTGTATTCAAGTTCTCTGTATTTTACATGTTTTGTAATAGAATAGTTTATTCCTTCCTTAGTATAAATAGTAGTTTGCTTTGTAATTGTCATTAGTAAGTCATTAGCATTTTCGTAATCTGAATTAGCATTGTAATTTCTCTCTCAATCAATCAAGAGACATTTGGTGATCTACTCTCTCTTCATCTTATTCATCTTGTTCTTGAAGATCTTTATCATGTTTGTATGAGAATTTGGACATTTCACTTTCTTTAGATAGAGAGTAGAGGGAGGAGTATGTTCTTCGGTAAGATCTTCAAGGCAAGGATGCTTGAATGTGATAGGGATGATGTAACTAATAAGAGAGAACTACTCAGCTATTTATACTCATTGCATTAAATGCAATTCAGAAGGTACAAAACATGTGGCAAACTTGTCCTTTGCTGCAATATACAGTCTTTTGGCCGTATATGAACAGTCTTCTTTTATAATATAGGTAAGCACACTTGCAGACGATAGAATGACTCTGTACAACACGTTACTTTGAAAGGTATGGGTTTGTTCTTTGAGCAAAAGAACAAGACAAAAACTATCTTATTCAATAAGATTCATTTGATTGTTGAACACTAGAATGATGCTGGAGGTCTCATCAGTGTTCTCCTCTTTTCGAATCTAACTCTCCCACTCCAGTCATTGCTTGTCTTTCTGTTACCTCCACTTAGTTTCACCCAAGCTTCATTTGGGTCTTTTTTAGTTCAAAAACTCATATACAATCAGACCAGAGTCTTATCCATTTATAGGCAAATAAAAAAATCCTCTTCTCGTCATATAATTAGTGAATCAGTTAGTCAAATTCTTTCAAAGGTGGCTGCTTCTAGGCAAACCTCTTGGCTGAAATATTGAATGGTGATGTGGGCAGGGGCTTCCAAGGTATACAAAGAGGATGATCAGCCACACTGGGACTGAGACACAGCCCAGACTCCTACAGAAGGCAGCAATGGGGAATTTCCCCTAGGAAACAAAAGGCCATATGCAGATAATGAAGAACCATAAGACTGGAATTATTCTTGGTTGTGAGACACGTTCCTGTTCTTTCTTGAACAACTTGGGGTCGGGCCTTCTTTTCCTTGTGAATAGCCGGAACATTGAGGAATATTGAGAAAGGCATTTCGGGAATCGGTTTGATTCTATCTATGTTCCTTCCGCTTGAAGAAAGGAGGGATCCCAAATAATCGATCTTTCTTTTAGTTGTTGAATCTCTCTTTGATTGATCAATGTGACGAATTTATCAATTTTGTTCCATTGTTGGAGGGATAGTCTTATTACTTCAAATTCAAAGAAAGAGAGTTCAACTTTTTGACTCCCGAATTTAGAGTATCCAACTTTCAAGAAGACTTCCATCTCCAAGTTTAACTCAAACATAGCTCTTTTCTTTATTTATATTATACCGGATTAAATTAATAAATTATACCCCGATCTCGTATATATTTCGATTCCAGCGAATGATGATCGATATTTTTATCATTCAGAAAAGACAAAAATAGTTACTTCCTTTATCACTGAGCGGTCATTTAGGGGCCTTAGTTGGTGATCCGGGTTGTTTCCCTCTCGACGATGAAGCTTATCCCCCATCTTCCTTCACACTATGGGAGCTGGCCATGCTCGAAGTTGTTACCTTAACCGCAAGGAGGGGGATGCCGAAGGCAGGGCTCCCGATATCTCTCAAGGAAAATCTTGAATTTGATCCTAAATTGACGGGTTAATGTGAGCTTATCCATATGGTTAGGGTGCAACATTCTACTGCTTTGCCTAGCAGCATGACGCTTGTATCCTTCCTTTTTTCGTTTCGGATTGAAAGAGGAAGAGTTGAGTAGCAACTACTTTCGAAGTAACAGAAAGAAAAGCAACGACTGGAGTGGGAGAGATCCCGATTCAAGATAAATTCATAAGGAAGTGGTATTTCTTTACTTATTTTATTGATTTTTATTTAATATGAATATTTTTCCCTCTTTTTTTTCTTGGGTTGTGGGTATTTTTCTACCATGGGCCCTTCCTTCACCCAACTATTGTTATCAAATTCTTCTTCTTCATCGTCGTAGTCCTCTTCTATTTTGTGTTCCAGCTCCATATCAAGGATATCGTCACTAGTATCAATATCATCACTAGCACCAATATTTTCGGGAGTTACAAAGGAAGCTTCGAGCTCATATTGGTCATGGGTTGAGAATAGGATTCCGATCCAGAGTATACTTCTATTCACCGATTAAGTAAATAACTATCGAATTTCTCGTATATCTATCCAATCTTTTCGGAGGCATACATATATACACACACAAACAACGACACATAAACCAGCACATCTATATTTAACGGTAACCTTATCTATCTACATTCACTTTAAAAATTCAAATAGATCCCGATTGATATTGGTTGACACCGGCATATAAGTCATGTTATATTGTTGAATAACAAGCCTTTAGTTTTCCATAGGAAAATGCAAATGTAAATTATTATTATGATAATTTATTTTCATAGAGCAAGGATTCAAGTAGATTAGAATATAAATACCGTTATACATTATAATATAAGAAAATTATTTGATTCTTGCCTTTCAAAGATAATTTTGACAAAAGCCTTTCATTTGCTTCTCTTTCATTCCTTTTCTTAGGAACACAAACAGGATTCGTCACAGAACAGATACTGACTATTTATACCGGAACAAATGGTTTCTCTGAGGAAGAGGCAAAATAGAATCGACATCCCCCTCCTTGCGGTTAAGGTAACGACTTCGGACATGGCCAGCTAAGGCCTTGTACTCGTTATGGATCTTGAAGTACTATTTCTGCTCATGACGTAATGTGTTGGGTTAAGTCCCTACATTTTCATTGTGAGAAGGGGTCATTTGAGCGTATCTAAATAGATACTATGTTTACATATGGATACCTATGTCGTTACATTCTATTTAGGATTATCGTTCACACTTGGCTAGGGAAAAATTAGAAAAATAAAAAGCCTATAGGTTTACGCCACAAAATTCCATCCCTGACGATCGAGTCGACGATCGAGTCGATTCTATGATTATAACTCGTTCAGGTACAAGATACTATCATTATCGCCTAGACAATTAGACATACAACTAGTAATCGCAACAACCCAATTGCAAAAGTGGAGCTCTACCAATTGAGCTATGTCCCCCCGAGCCAAGTGTATTTATATTCAAATTAAAAAAATATTTAATTTGCTTGGGGCCCTGGGAGGAGGAGATGTAAGAAAAATCACCAACTTGACCCTTAGCAGAAATAGTGCTTTACCCCTAGATGTCCAATCAACTGTTGCCCACCAATAATCCCTATTCCTTCAACTCATTCTAAGAACTTTGGCTTTGTGGATTGAATCCCCTGATAAAGGTTAAAATGGCATGGGGACTAATTGAAGTAATGAGCCTCCCAATTTAATTGTGTTTAATCTTTGCCGATTATAAAGAACTATCCATGTGGCTGAGAGCCCTCACAACCCAGGCACAATGACGCAATTGTTGATGGTCCATTACTCCGACAGCATCTAGGGTTCCTCGAACAATGTGATATCCCAACCACGATTTTTTATTTTTTTCTAGGCATTTCACCTTGAAATACGAAATTGTACTATACTAGGTATTAAAGATAAAAAATGACTATTCCATGATTCAAGATCATATTGATCGGTACTACTTCTAAGTAATATCATATTTATAATCCATCGATGGGATCAATCCCAATTGACCCTGCTCCTGCTACGACATTTGCACATTTAGATGCTACTACCGTACTATCAAGAGKTTTAGCAGCCAAAGGTATCTATCCAGCAGTAGATCCTTTAGATTCAACGTCAACTATGCTACAACCCTACTATTTACTAGCAAATTTGATCTTTCTTTACTTCTTGCGTATTTGTCCAATTGACACATCTGAAAGAATAAATGTTGGACTTATTGGATCCTTAGCAATTCACGCGAGGATTGGTCGTTGGGGGTTCTATTGACAAACTATAGAACCTGTATGAGGCTTTGTAATATCCATTCAACTAAACAAATTATAAAATTGATGAATCTAACGATACGCTTCAGTTCTTCTACTAAGGCAATTACAAGCAAAGATTTGTAGAAAGATGGAATTCTATAGGATTGTAAGAGTTCTATAGGATTAGATTTCACACTTGTGTAGACAATCTTGTTATCACTGAAAACTGCTACAAATCACGAACTTCCTGGTCTCTATCTTCAACTTGTATCTTCGATATTGCTGAAGGATCTATGGTGTGATTTTTCCTTCCTGAAGGATACTTGCCTCTGAATGAATTACAATACTTAGTCAGCGATCACTGAACAGACTCGGTGATGATCGTTGAAGCTGAATATAGAGATAATACACTTTAATAGATAAAATGGATCATCATCAAGCTATTGGTAGAAAAGATCAACATGAGTCTAAGATTGGATATTCTTGGATTTAATCATATTATTAAATATCATAAATATGAAAAAAATTAATAAATAAATTTTAGTACTTAAACTCTATATCTTCAAGGTACAACGTATTACTAAGTATGCAAGTCTGTGCAACGTACTTACTGTTACCGACATAACCACCGTCGTCTTCTCAACATGTGGCTATTGCAATCGGGACATTAATTGTAACCATTACGTAAGAGTCGTATAAACAAGAGAGTATTCAATGCACACAATTACGACATAATAGAAACACTATAGATTTCTTGATTCACTTCATGGGCTATCCTATAACAATATTTAATTAAACGTGTACAATTAACATTTATATGATAAGTGTACCTATGAATATGTTGAGTTACATTATTGATAACATCACAAATGTTATTTTATCTACAATAACATCTTCCATTTTTATATAATAATGATTAATCGAGCCAATACAGCTTTAATAAAATAATAATTATAAAAGTTGTTTTTATTTGTTTTAATACTAAAAATATAATTAAACTTGTAGTATTAAGAAAACGGATTTTAACTAATACATTATTAATTAGTTAGTATGATTAGTATATATAATAGAAAATAGAAAAGTAAGAAGAATAATAAATAAATATCAAATGGATTAGAGATAGTAAATAAAAAAAGTATAATGTTTAAAACCAAAATTATAGAAAGGGTTAAAAGTGAAAATTTAATTCATTATTTTGAGTGCTATTTTGTCTTTTAGTATAGAGTGAGTATTAGAAAGTGTAGGTTTTGATAGAAGGGATATGAACAGAATTTACCTTTTTCTACAACATTTTTTGAATAATGATAATAATCGATTTTTATTCAGTTTTTCACCTTGAAATCATTGACGATTTTACATTTCACCTAATCGAATTAAATCTTATTTGCTTAAACCTCATATGTGAACATGGACATCAATGTTTTTCATTGGTTCATATGTGAAAATATGAATCCTAAAATAGTTTTACCTACAAATGTTAATTATTACTTGTACGTGAATCAATTTAATTTATAAACGATGTTTTGAATCATTTTAAGATTAATATGTGAACATGTGAATCATTACACATATTCACATGTGAATCTTAATTATAAATTGATAAAAATGAACGGATTAGTGATTTAATTATAAAAAAGTTTACGAAATTTCGTACTCAACTTTTGTTAGGTTATTTAAATTAATCACAAGTTTTCTGTTAAACATATTTTTCCCTTTAAATCTTGGTCATTTAAAAATCTCCTAATAATGATTGAGACCTCTTCTCATCTTCTCAAAAGGCTTCTTATTTAAACATAGAGTGCTACCATCAAAGAAAATAAAGTTAATTAAAAGAATAACCAAATTTAAAAGATATATGGAATTAAACTGAATTTAAGGAATAAATGAAGTTAAACCGAGTTTATGGGATAATAAGTTTAAGACCAAATTTAAGGGAAAATGGAAAGAAATATAATTCCAGAAATAAAATGCAATTTGCTCCAAAGTTTCCTTTTATTTCATTTATTTCCTTTTTCATCGATTTACATCTTCCAATTTAATTATAACTATTGATTGAAAAAACGAATGAGTCATACGAGTTAGTAAAGTTAATACTAATTAATGGGTTAACAAGTGATTATCTATACACACACACATTTTAAATCTCTGCTTCGTCTCTATGTAACTGCTTTGTATATATGTTAAGTAATGTTATCATATAAATACGAATTAACAAAAACAGTTGAATGCAAGCTCATTAAGAAGGAATATGAATGATTTGTATTAATTAATTGATGATGAACAAATTATGAGTAGAAAAAACACCAAATTCAAGGTAATAAACATACAAGAATAATTTGATGCACCAAAGTTTCAACCCGATTAACCCAGCCTAACACACACGATTCTAGTTGGGTTGGTTTATACTTTTGTTTTGGTTGTGTTTTTTCAAACTACAAACATTGGCTCTGTTTGTTTAAATGCCTTCGACTAGATCAATCCAACTCACGTGCACCTCTATGTGACATTTCAAATAACCATGCCCAGAAATTATGTTCATATCAGTACAACAGAATAAGCTTAGAGCACACCAAATATGTCTAAATGCATTATTGAAATGTTTACGGGACTTCAATTTATAAGATCAAACAATTATGAGTTCTATTTAAAAGTATTAAAATAAGTTGATAGAACACACTATAATCGTCCTACCAAGTTCTCTAAAACAATTTTGAATACTACGTGATAATAATTATTATATATGACATCACTTACAAAAATAATAGCAAAACACAATTATTCTTAGACAGAAAAATTTACAAAACACAAAGAAAACCAAAACCTAAGTTATTTTTGGATCTATAAAACAAAATGGATGGCTTCAAATTTATCCGTATTCATTAATTTAATAAGAATGGAAATATAAATAATAAAACGACAAAAGACAAGGAAATTGTAGATGTTAGGTGTGAATAGAGTGAATGTGTCCAAAGTGTTGTATAAATATCAAAGTCATTGAATGATAACATATTCAACCAAAAATCATGGTAAATAAGTTCATATCTTCGTCTTACCGCACCTGGGAATATGTGGCTAGTTGTTAGAGGGTATCGAGGACCACACAAGTCTTCTTTTCATTTTTAGATAAGATTTCATATTTATCTTCTTATGAAAATAGGGATTCTTACTGAAAAAATTGGAAAGTTATTATGTTTTATACAATTTGTTTTGTTGGTGATTTTAGTGGAATCATTGATTTGTTTTGTGTAATCGCTAATACCCGGTTTGTGAATCCAATTACACAAAACAAACCGATGATTCCACTAAAATCACCAACAAAACAAATTGTGTAAAACAGATGAAATCTTATCTGAAAATGAAAAGAAGACATGTGCGGTCCTCGATACCCTATAACTACCAGCCACACATCCCTAGGTGCGGTAAGATGAAGATATGAACTTATCAACCATGGTTGTTGGTTGAATATGTTATCATTCAATGACTTTGATATTTGTACAACACTTTGGACACATTCACTCTATTCACACCTAACATCTACAATTTCCTCATGTCTTTTCTCGTTTTATTATTTATATTTCCATTCTTATTAAATTAATGAATACGGATAAATTTGAAGCCATCCATTTTGTTTTATAGATCCAAAAATAACTTAGGTTTTGGTTTTCTTTGTGTTTTGTAAGTTTTTCTGTCTAAGAGTAATTGTGTTTTGCTATTATTTTTGTAAGTGATGTCATATATAATAATTATTATCACGTAGTATTCAAAATCGTTTTAGAGAACTTGGTAGGACGCTTATAGTGTGTTCTGTCAACTTATTTTAATACTTTTAAATAGAACTCATAATTGTTTGATCTTATAAATTGAAGTCCCGTAAAAATTTCAATAATGCATTTAGACATATTTGGTGTGCTCTAAGCTTATTTTGTTGTACTGATATGAACATAATTTCTGGGCATGGTTATTTGAAGTGTCACATGGAGGTGCACGTGAATTGGATTGATCTAGTCGAAGGCATTTAAACAAACAGAGCCAATGTTTGTAGTTTGAAAAACACACAACCAAAACAAAAGTATAAACCAACCCAACTAGAATCGTGTGTGTTAGGCTGGGTTAGTCGGGTTGAAACTTTGGTGCATCAAATTATTCTTGTATGTTTATTACCTTGAACTTGGTGTTTTTTCTACTCATAATTTGTTCATCATCAATTAATTGATACAACGTATTTATATTCCTTCTTAATGAGTTTGCATTCAACTGTTTTTCTTAATTCACACACACACACACACACATATATATATATATATATATATATATAT
>NC_037537.1:3801079-3811399 GCF_001531365.2 Cynara cardunculus var. scolymus | reverse complement strand
TTTACCAAGAATCTGAGTTAAACGATCCTAACACCTCTCCTTCATATGCCACCCTTATCCCATGGTACACCTCTCCTTGATATGCCACCCTTATTTCTTCATCAAAACATTTCACAAAATCAATTCCATTAGTATAGATCATGGTCAATGGAATTATTAATAGTTCAAATCATCTTTTTCAGGATTTCCCCCATTTGTATATAAAAATAATTATATATAAATCWTGAACAAGTCAAAAATGCAAATCCAGTCAAAATAGGCTTGGCCGGACTTCATCTCCGGTCAAGTCTTGGCCGATTTACCAAATCCAGATAACACATCGTTCAAGGCCTGTCCGATTTAAAACTTGAATTATTTTCAACACTTTTGTCCAGATTACGAATCCGGACAACACTATGCCTTATTGACCGATTTAGAATAAACCGGCCGCCTTTTAACCGTWTTCATACTTCTCCRRTTTAAAGTTCACAAATYGCTCAATCATTTAAAACCGTTCAAGACATATCCGGTTTAATGTCTAAAYCGCTTAGCTCTCATTCGGTTTAAGGATATATCGCTCATGCCTTAGGCGGTTTAACCTTAAACCGCTCAAGCCTTGTACGATTTAAACTCAAAATCGCTCATCCTTTACCCGATTTAAGATATAAATCGCTCAACACATAACCGGATTAAACTTAAAAAAAGTATGAAACTCTTCAAAAACATAATATCAAAATGCAACTAAAAATGGTTCAAAGCACTCACCTTTGAATTTCTTTTTGAAAAACCAAATGAATCTTGGTGAAATGCAATCTGGTCAATCCCTTTTACTTAAATCGCACACTAACTTTGAAAAAAATAGAAGAAGAATGAAATGGAGGTTGAACCCTCCTTTTATACCTTTCCAAAACAGGATGGCGGCTAAACCGCCTCCTTCACATGCATGTATTCACACAACTCATGCATACATTCATTCATGCATATATCATGCATGTGTTTATATATATATATATCATGCATACATATGCAGCCACATATACACATAATCTCATACATGCATCTACATAATGCACATAATTTCACACCCTAGCATGATCAAATATATCAATTTATCATGCTCTAACGTAATCATATAAAACAAATAATCATATATTTATTACCTCAAGTGACAACCAAGATCTGGTTATCACATCATCCACTCCTCAAAAGAATTTTGTCTCGGAATTCCTTTAATTAAAAAGCCATGGGTACTCTGATCTTATTTTTGACTCCAATTCCCATGCCGCTTCTGGTCCTTTGTGAAACTTCCACTGAACCTTAACTAGACTTATCTCTTTGTTTCTCAACACCCTGATCTTTCGGTAAATTACGGCTTCCGATGTTTGTACAAAGTTCAGCTTACTGTCTAATTTAATCTCTGGCATTGGTGTAGCTAGATTTGAATTGGCCAAACATTTCTGCAGATTCGATACATGGAAAGTGTTATGAATCAGACTCAGCTCTTCTGGCAGCTCTAACTGATATGCTACTGGCCCAATTCGCTTAGATATTCTGAACGGCCCCACATATCTCGGACTGAGCTTACCTTTCTTTCCAAATCTAATGACACCTTTCCATGGCGAAACATTTTTACATTACAAAATCACCTTCACCAAATTCAATCGGCTTTCGACGATTATCAGCATAACTTTTCTGGCGATCTTGTGCTATTTTGATTCTTTCGCAAATCTGTTCGATCTTTTCAGAAGTTTCTTGGACAATTTCAGGAACCGTTAGCTGTCTTTCACCCATCTCATTCCAACACAACGGTGTTCGGCATTTACGTCCATACAACACTTCATACGGTGCCACTTGGATGCTGGAATGGTAACTATTGTTATATGCAAACTCTATCAATGGCAAGTGATTTTCCCACAATCCCCCGAAGTCAAAAATACAACTTCTCAACATATCTTCGAGAGTCTGGATAGTTTTTTCACTCTGTCCATCAGTCTGCGGATGATAAGCTGTACTTAGTCGGATTTCAGACCCCAAAGCTTTCTGCAACCCTTCCCAAAATTTTGAAGTAAACCAACTATCTCTATCAGAGACAATAGACAATGGAACACCGTGTCTGATTACAATTTCTTTAATATATATCTGTGCCAGATTTTCTAAAGAGTACTTCTCTCTTATTGGCAGAAAATGCGCAGATTTAGACAAACGATCAACAATTACCCAGATTGCGTCATACCCATTTTAAGTTCGAGGCAACTTCATGACGAAATCCATTGTAATGTGATCCCATTTCCATACAAGTATCTCCAAATATTGAAGACTTCCATACGGCTTCTGATGTTCAATCTTAACTTGTAAACATGTCAGACACTTTTCTACATACTTGGCTATGTCTCTCTTCAATCCGAGCCACCAATAAAAAGGTTTCAAATCTCTATACATCTTATTGGTGCCTGGATGAATAGAGTATCGAGACTTATGGCTTTCATTTAATATAATGTTCCGGATATTTCCAAAACATGGTACCCAAGTTCGCCCTTGAAAGCACATTAGTCCTTCGTCATTCTGTTCCAAGGTTGAAATCATCTTACCCAACCTTTCTATCTTAACAAATTCTTCTTTCATAGATTTTTGTTGACATCTCTGAATTTTCTTACGAATGTCAGGGACCAAATTCATTCTCATTGCCACAGCTTTAATGGTTCCACTTCTTTCTTTTTTGCTCAAGGCAACAGCTACCACGTTTGTTTTTCCCGGGTGGTAGAGGATTTCACAATTATAGTCATTAACCAGTTCAATCCACCGATGCTGTCGCATATTTAATTCTTTTTGGCTGAACAAATGTTGTAAACTTTTATGATCAGTATAAATCTAACATTTCGTTCCCAGAAGATAGTGTCTCCAGATTTTCAGAGCAAACACCACTGCAGCTAATTCCATGTCATGGGTTGGATACTRCTTCTCATGATCTTTTAATTGTCTTGACGCATAAGAAATCACTTTTCCTCTCTGCATCAGAACACATCCTAACCCTAACTTTGAAGTATCGCTGTAAACCACAAAGCCTTCAGATCYATCTGGTAGAGTCAATACTGGTGCACTGCAAAGATGATCTTTTAATAATTGAAAGGCTTCTTGATGTTCTCCTTCCCACTTGAATTTAATGTTCTTCCAAGTCAATTTAGTCAATGGCACGGCTATCTTAGAAAAGTTCTGAATGAATTTATGGTAATAGCCGACCAATCCCAAAAAGCTTCGGACTTCAGAAGAATTTTCGGAGCTTCCCATCTTGCAACTGCTTCTATTTTTGCTGGATCTACTTTTACTCCTACTTCTGAGATGACATGACCCAGGAATTGTACTTCTCTTAACCAAAATTCACATTTCGATAACTTTGCGTACAACTTTTCCCTTCTCAACAATTCTAATATCAGACGAAGATGTTCCGCGTGCTCTTGTTTGGTCTTAGAGTATATAAGAATATCATCGATAAATACAATAACGAATTTATCAAGATATTCCTTACATACCCTATTCATCAAATCCATGAAGGCCGCGGGAGCATTAGTTAAGCCGAATGACATAACTAAGAATTCGTGATACCCGTACCTAGTTTTGAATGCTGTTGTGGCAACATCTTCTTCCCTAACTTTGAGCTGATGATACCCTGACCTTAAATCAATCTTGGAGAAATAACTTGCTCCTACCAATTGGTCGAACAAGTTATCAATCCTTGGTAAAGGATATTTGTTTTTAATTGTCAACTTATTCAGTTCACAATAGTCTATACACATTCGTATAGACCCGTCTTTCCTCTTGACAAATAAGACCGGAGCACCCCAAGGTGAAGTGTTGGGTCTAATAAATCCTTTGTCAGTTAAATCTTTCAACTATGCTGTTATAACCAGGTTTCCTACAAACCTGGGTTGAGGTAAATTTATGTGTTCATTATGTGATAGCATGCATGTTGYCTTAAAGATAAATACATGAATTATGAGCACATGTGTGGTAATTTGATATTATGCATGCATGTGGAAATTTTATAAGCGGTTATATGATAAAATAATATGTGGGAATATTATTATAATCCAANGGTTATATGATAAAATAATATGTGGGAATATTATTATAATCCAAWCTTTCATCGTTAGGAAAGGTTGATTATAAAACATTATCTTTCCACCACCTAATGATTTTATATTGAAAGATATTCATCACCGCCTCATCCTAAGTATAAAAGAAAGAGGATAAGGTAAAAACCTTATCAGTTCACTATTTTACAAAATATACAARAGAAATTTAAAGGCGGTGAAAGTGTTCTTGAAGGAGTTCTTGAAAAATATTCTTGARGAATATTGTTGTTTAAAGATTCTTTTATTTGCTGCGTGATAATCTGCAGAATCTGTTATTTTAAGGTGAGTTTTTGAATTACTCTCAGTTTACAAACCGTGAGTCTTTATCTGCTGATTGATCTTGAAAACTGTTGAGTATTGATGGTTTGAAATTTAAAAGAATTTGGTAAAACTGTTCTAAACAGCTTTAAAGGAAATAGTTCATAATTTTGAGGTTCACTCTGACGTATATGACTTTGTTCCATCATTGGATGAAATAGTCTATAGATTTTGGTTAAAACTATGAATGAGGTTCAATCTGACAGAAAGGTCTGCAGCCTGTCATTGGATGATATAGTTCATATGAATTTCAGGGGAAATAAGGATGGTCGTTGTGTGTAATGGATAGCTATTGCTATAAACAAGAGATTGATGGATGTAATAAGGATGGTCGTTGTGTATGTGCATGGTATAACTATTGCTATTATATCTTTAAAGATTACAACAGATTGGAGTTCTCACTTCTTGGTGATTTAAGGATTCAGAGATGTTGTTCTTATTAGAAATAATAGTATTGATGTTATGGTTACGGGAAAATATGGCCTATTGTCATTGATTTGGATTAAAAGTGTTCTAAAACAGAATATGATTTTTAGCCTTTACTACATGGAATGAATTATTTGAAATTAATGTTTTGGTGATCTTCACCCTGCATTACATAAAAAAGGAACCTCACTAGACATACATGTCTAACCCTCATTTTGTGTTTTCCAAAATATGTGTGTAGGTAATGATAATAAGGGAAAGAGCATTATGTGAATTACTTCCCTATGTGCTTAGCTGTGTGAAGATCTTAATTAGCTATGTTTTGGAGCATAGATGGTAGGATACAAGAGCATGTACTTTTTGAATTTTTGAGTTATGTATTTCACGTTATAGACTCTTGTATTATGGACCTTTGTGGGGAAAACATGTATTCTATGTATGAAATATGTGTTATATGCAATGTACCGAAAGGGTGTTACAGAAAGATAGTATCAGAGCCTGAGTTTAAGAGATTTAGGTATTCACATGCATGATGCCTAGACTTAAACTATTTCATTGCATATTAGGGTCCCAGACATAGTTAGCACCTTTGGAATAAATGTGATAAGTTAAGAGATCAGTGTGTAAGGTATTTTCAGATTACATCTGTCCAATGTAATTTTGAATCTAAAGATACGTATCTGAACTTGGACACTTTATTGTATTTGGGAATGTGAAAATATGTTTATTACTTTGAAATCTACAGATGACAAGCAAAAACTACACCCGATGTTGTAACAGGTACTTTTCCCGTGAACTCATTACATGCTAAAGTATTATTTGACTCGGGTGCAAACTTCTCGTTTGTATCCCCATCATTTGCCTTATATGCTCGTATGAAATCTGTGCCCCTTGACGAAAATTTAGTAGTTGATACTGCTAACGGTCAAGTATTTGTGAATTATGTGTTCAAAAACTGCACTATCATAATTGAGGAATGTGAGCTACCCATTAGATTATTTCCCATGCCTATGAAAGATTTTGATGTAGTAGTGTGAATGGACTGGTTGGCCGAAAATCAAGCCAGCATTATTTGTGATAAGAAGATGATGAGAATAGTATTGCCAGACAGATGAACAATTGTTATTTTTGGTGATCATCAGAGTCATGGCACCGGGTTATTATCGATAATGAAAGACATAAGATGCATGCAGAAGGGGTGTCAAGAATTTTTAGCTTATGTGATCAATATCAAAAAGGAAAAAGAAGAGCAAAAATTGATTCCAGTAATAAGTGATTTTCCAGAGGTATTCCCGAAGGATTTATCTAGTCTTCCACTAGATAGAGATATATAATTCAGAATTGACCTCTTACCCGGGGCAATGCCTATAGCCAAAGCACCATACAGATTACCCCCACCAGAGTTGAAAGAATTAGTCACTCAGTTAAAAGATCTACTTGATAAAAGCTTTATCAGATCAAGTACATCACCTTGGGGAGCTCCAGTTCCGTTTGCCAGGAAGAAAGATGGATCTATGCAAATGTGCATAGATTACTGAGAACTCAACAAACTAACGATCAAAATTAAATATCCATTACCCAGGATAGACGATCTGTTTGATCAGTTAGTAGGGGCTAACTACTTTTCCAAAATTGATCTACGATCTAGATACCACCAACTAAAGGTAAGAAATGAAGACATTTCTAAGACTGCCTTCAGGACAAGGTACGGGCATCATGAATTTTTGGTTATGCCTTTTGGTTTAACCAATGGACCCGCAACCTTCATGGATTTAATGAATCAAGTATGTAGAGAATACCTCGATAAATTTGTCAWTGTATTTATCGATGATATTCTCATATACTCTAAAACCAAAGAAGAGCATGCAAAGCACCTTCAATTAATCCTTGAATTTTTGAAAAGAGAGAAGTTATATGCTAAACTATCAAAGTGTGAATTTTGGTTAAGAGAAGTCCAATTTCTGGGTCATGTTATATCTGAGGCAGGGGTAAAGGTAGATCCARCAAAGATTGAGGCTGTTGCAAAATAAGAGGCACCAAAAACATCATCTGAAATCCGAAGCTTTTTAGGATTAGCAGGCTATTACTGCAAATTTATTCAAGATTTTTCCAAAATAGCCGTACCTTTGACCAAGTTAACCCGAATGAATGTCAAATTTCAGTGGAAAGAAGAACACCAGAAAGCCTTTCAATTATTAAAAGACCATCTTTGTAGTCCTCCAATTCTATCTCTACCTGATGGAACTGAAGACTTTRTGGTATACAGTGATGCGTCAAAATTAGGTTTGGGTTGCGTCTTGATGCAAAGAGTAAAGGCTATATCATATGCATCTCGGYAACTTAAAGATCATGAAAAATAGTACCCAACTCATGACATGGAATTGGCAGCCGTAGTCTTCGCATTGAAAATATGGAGAAATTATCTTTTGGGAATAAAGTGCCAAATCTATACTGATCATAAGAGTCTGCAACACTTGTTCAACCAGAAAGAATTAAATATGAGACAACATCGATCGATCGAACTTGTTAATGATTATGACTGTGAAATACTCTACCATCCGGGAAAAGCCAATGTGGTAGTCGACGCCTTAAGCCGAAAAGAAAGAAGTGGAACTATCAAATCGGTAGCAATGAGAATTAACCTAACTACTGATATTCACCAAGAAATTTTCAACCATCAGCAAGAGGCCATTAAGGATGAACATGTGAAGGTAGAGAAAGTGGGAAAGATGATTTCCATTTTAGAACCGAATACGAAAGGAATCTTATGTTTCCAAGGTCGAATATGGGTATCAGTTTTTGGAAATACACGAGAAACCGTCCTGAATGAAAGCCACAAGTCTMGTTATTCAATCCATCCAGGTACCAACAAGATGTATAAAGATTTGAAGGTTTTTTATTGGTGGCTTGGTCTCAAGAAAGACATAGCAAGACATGTGGAGCGATGCTTAACTTGCTTACAAGTTAAAATTGAACATCAGAGACCCTATGGAAACCTACAATCATTGGAAATACCAGTCTGGAAATGGGATCACATTACAATGGACTTTATCATGAACTTACCCCGAACTCCGAAAGGTTATGATGCAATCTRGGTAATAGTGGATCGATTATCAAAATCCGCACATTTCCTACCAATGAAAGAAACTTATTCGTTGGAAAGATTGGCTCAAATCTACATCAAGGAAATTGTGACTAGACATGGTGTTCCGTTATCCATTATTTCTGACCATGACAATCGTTTTACTTCCAAATTCTGCGAAAGTCTACAAAGAGCTTTGGGATCTCAAATCAGATTAAGTACAGCTTACCACCCACAAACGGATGGACAAAATGAAAGAACCATCCAAACTCTTGAAGACATGTTGAGAACTTGTGTCATCGACTTTGGGGGATCATGGGATGAACATCTACCATTCATAGAATTTGCCTACAATAACAGTTATCACTCTAGCATTCAAGCAGCACCTTATGAAGTCTTGTATGGAAGAAAATGACGAACACCATTATGTTGGAATGAGGTAGGTGAAAAACAGTTAACCGGGCCAGAAATTGTACAAACAACATCCGAAAAGATTGAATAGATTCGAGCAAGAACTAACACTGCCCAAGATCGACAGAAAAGTTATGCTGACAAAAGGAGAAAATCGATTGAGTTCAACATAGGTGACTTTGTAATGTTGAAGGCATCTCCATGGAAGGGTGTTATGAGATTTGGGAAGAAATGAAAGCTTAGTCCAAGGTATATTGGACCCTTCAGAATCTACAAACGGGTTGGGCCGGTTGCCTATCAATTGAAACTACCAGAAGAACTTAGTCAGATTCACAGTACCTTTCATGTATCAAATCTGCGTAAGTGTTTGGCAGACCCAAGTCTAGCGATACCGCTTCCTGAGATCAAACTTGATAATAAGTTGAATTTCATCGAGACACCAGAAGCAGTAACTGACAGAAAGACCAAGGTCTTAAGAAATAAAGAGATTAGTTTGGTAAAAGTACAATGGCATTTTCACAAGGGTTCTGAAGCAACATGGGAACTAGAATCTGACATGAGAAACCAATACCCTTGGTTATTTGAGTGAATTCCGGGACGAAATTCATTTAAGGGGGAGAGAATGTTATAACCAAGTTTCCTACAAACCTGGGTTGAGGTAAATTTATGTGTTCATTATGTGAATTATGTGATAGCATGCATGTTGTCTTAAAGATAAATGCATGAATTATGTGCACATGTGTGGTAATTTGATACTATACATGTATGTGGAAATTTTATAAGAGGTTATATGATAAAATAATATGTGGGAATATTATTATAATCCAAACCTTCATCGTTAAGAAAGGTTGATTATAAAACATTATCTTTCCACCACCTAATGATTTTATATTGAAAGATATTCATCACCGCATCATCCGAAGTATAAAAAAAGAGGACAAGTTAAAAACCTTATCAGTTCACTATTTTACAAAATATACAAGAGAAATTTAAAGGCGGTGAAAGTGTTCTTGAAAGAGTTCTTGAAAAATATTCTTGAAGAATATTGTTATTTAAAGATTTTGTTATTTGCTGCGTCATAATCTGCAAAATCTGTTATTTTAAGGTGAGTTTTTGAATTACTATCAGTTTACAAACCGTGAGTTTTTATCTGCTGATTGATCTTGAAAACTGTTGAGTATTGATGGTTTGAAGTTTAAAAGAATTTGGTAAAAATGTTCTAAACAGCTTTAAAGGAAATAGTTTGTAATTTTGAAGTTTGAATTTGTTTTGGAATGATTAAAGCAAAAACTGTGTTTTTACAGTTTTGGGATATGATATCCTTTGTTGAGGATTTAAAGTGGATTAAATGATTTCAGAAATCATTTATAGAACATATTKTTCTAAGGCTTGAAAGGTTTTGAATATAAACCTATTTTTGGGATTATGATTGGTTAAGACTATAGACGAGATTCACTCTGGCGTATATGACTTTGTTCCGTCATTGGATGAAATAGTCTGTAGATTTTGGTTACAACTATGAACGAGGTTTACTCCGACAGAAAGATCTGCAGCCTATCATTGGGTGAAATAGTTCATACGAATTTCAGGGGAAATAAGGATGGTCGTTGTGTGTAATGGATGGCTATTGCTATAAACAGGAGATTGATGGACGTAATAAGGATGGTCGTTGTGTGTGTGCATGGTATAACTATTGCTATTATATCTTTTTAAGATTACAATAGATTGGAGTTCTCACTTCTTGGTGATTTAAGGATTCAGAGATGTTGTTCTTATTAAAAATAATAGTATTATGTTATGGTTACGGGAAAATATGGCCTATGGTCATTGATTTTGATTAAAAAGTGTTTTGAAACAGAATATGATTTTCAGCCTTTACTACATGGAATGAATTAYTTGAAATTAATGTTCTGGTGATTTTCACCCTGCATTACATAAAAAGGGAACCTCACTAGACATACATGTCTAACCCTC
>NC_037537.1:3794598-3800969 GCF_001531365.2 Cynara cardunculus var. scolymus | reverse complement strand
AGCTATGTTTTGGAGCATAGATGCTAGGATACAAGAGCATGTACTTTTTGAATTTTTGAGTTATGTATTTCACGTTATAGACTCTTGTATTATGGACCTTTGTGGGGAAAACATGTATTCTATGTATGAAATATGTGTTATATGCAATGTATCGAAAGGGGGTGTTACATGTGCAACCAATTCCTTCCATTCAGATGGAGCTAACCGATATGGTGCCTTTGCTACTGGTACAGCCCCTGGTACAAGATCAATTCGGAATTCAATGACTCTATCTGGTGGTAATCCAGATAAATCTTCTAGAAAGACTTCTGGATATTCATTAACAATCGGAATSGATTCCTCTTTTCTCTTCTCTTTATTTATATCAATTACGTAAGCCAAATATCCCTGGCACCTTTTCCGAATGCTTTTCTGAGCTTTCATTACTGTCAAAATACTGGTATGGTGATTCTGACGATCACCATAAATAACTATTGTTCCTTGGTCTGGCAGAGTAATTTTGATCATTTTCTAATTACAAACAATACTAGCCTGATACCTTGCCAGCCAGTCCATACCCACCACTACATCAAATTCCTTCATCGGCATGGGAAATAACCGAATCGGGAGTTCATATCCCTCAATAACAATAATACAGTTATTGAACACACTAGTAACCGTTTCCTGACTATTAGCAGTATCAACTACTAATTCATCATCAAGTATCACAGAATTCAGACATGCAGTTTGAGCAAACAGTGGTGATACAAACGAAAAGTTTGCACTAGAGTCAAATAACACCTTAGCACGTATTGAATTCAGAAGGAAAGTACCTGTTACTACATTCGGTGATGCTTCTGCCTCGTTCTTAGTCATCTGGAAGGACCGCCCTCGTGCCCCTCCTTGCCCTCCTCTATTTACCATAGGCCTTCCACGAGTACCCGACGCGTTACTCCCCATTGTTAACTGCAGAGTTCTTAACAAGGGACAATTCGGTCGAATATGATCCGCAGAATTGCAGTTAAACCACCTTCGATTAGTCGGGCAACTTCTGGACAGATGGCCTGCTTCACCGCACTTATAACATTTTCTTGGGTCCATCTTGCATTCACCCTGATGAACCTGTCGGTACTGTGAGCAGACTTTCTCACTTATCTTATGTTTAGATATGTTATTATATCTTACCGTTTTCGGTCCTCGGAAAGATGAAGGCCCCTCCCATTTTCTTTTCTCTATAATCTTTCCTTCTGGCTGTCGGTTCTTATTTCATTCGATCACTTCGGCCGAATCTACCATCAATTAAAAGGTATTGGGGTTCATGGCAATTACAAACTCTCTAATTGAAGGTTTCAAACCCCAAATACACATTTCTATCTTTCTGGATTCTGTTGAAACATAGTGTTCAGCAAATCGGGAGTATTCAATAAATCTTTCGGTATACTCCTGAACTGTTTCATTTCCTTGTTCCAACTTTAGAAAATCTTCTTCCATTTGTCTAACAGCCGTTTTAGGACAAAATTGATTCTTGAATCGGTCCACGAATTCTGCCCAAGACAACGATTGTAAAACATCTGTTCTGGCCGACGATTCAATTTTCCACCAGAACAAAGCATTTGATTTTAATACATAAACAGCAAATTGAACGTTATCTGTTTCCGAACACCGAATGGTGTTGAACACATATTCTATTTCTTTAATCCAGCACACGGCTTTCACTAGATCCCTTTCTCCGGAGAATGTTGGTGGCTTACATGCCAAAAACATTTTAATATCTCCCTCCTTGTTGTGAGTAACTGGTACCGAGGGACGAACTTCTATTCTTTCTGTTTCTACCCTGGCTGGTATCCCCATGATAGTAGTCAGAGTTTTCCGCAACTTCCCCATTTCTTCAGATTCTGGACGAGCCGTTCTTTCAGATCTTCTAATTCGGCTAGACATCTGCAGAGTTTAGTGTTAATAATCACGTATTCACATTCCCAAATATAATGAAGTATTTAAGTTCGGATGTGTACCTATAAATTCATAATTACACTGRCCAAATGTAATTAAAATTTACCTTACACATTGTTCTTTCAACCCATCATATTTATTTCCAATGTAGCTAACTATGTCCGAGACCCTTAACAAGTAATAAAACAGTTCAAGTCTAGGAATCATGCTATTATGTACCTAAATCCCATAAACTCAGGCTCTGATACCACTTTCTGTAATACCCCATTCCACCCATTACATGTAACATATACTTCATACAAAAGAATACATGTTTATATCCCACATTGGTCCCTTAATACAAGAATCTTCYGGTGAAAATACATGGTTCAAAAATTCAAAATACAAATTCTTGTACTAATCCACGTTCATCTACCAAAACTATACATATCATCATCCATTCTTCATGCACGTAAACATATAGGGAAATTATCACATTTTCCTTTTCCCCTTACCTTCAGCACTTCCTGCAATACATATTTAAAATCACAAAACGAGGGTAAGATCGAAAGGTCTAGTGAGTTACTCTATTTATGTCATTGCAGGGTGATATTCACCAAAACCTTTATATAAAACAACTTTTCACACACACACACACACACACACACACACATATATATATATATAACAAATATATGAACAAGTGAGAACACAATATCAATACCTTTCACTTTCAAGCTTATAATCTTTGCTTGTAAATAATACATCAAATCCAGTCAAATCTAGATAGGTTTATACYAACCAAATAACATAATGCCACTTTTAAACCTTTTTCCACTCAAAYAAGGTTTATTCAAAGTTTCAGGCCAAACCTGTTATCCCCTTCTCTATAACATTCAGACTATGATTTCCAATAAGAATCCTGATCCTAAATCTTTAAATCACAAAGAAATAAAGATTCCAGACCACAGTAATCTTAAAAGATATGATAGTAAGAGTTATATTATATAACACACACATACAATTGCCACCCTTATATCCAAATGTACACCTCTCCTTGATATGCCACCCTTATCCCATGGTACACCTCTCCTTGATATGCCGCCCTTATTTCTTCATCAAAACATTTCACAAAAACAATTCCATATAGTATAGATCACAGTCAATGGAATTATTAATAATTCAAATCATCTTTTTCAGGATTTCCCCCATTTATATATAAAAGCAATTATATATAAATCATGAACAAGTCAAAAATGCAAATCCGGTCAAAATAGGCTTGGCCGAACTTCATCTCCGGTCAAGTCTTGGCCGATTTACCAAATCCAGACAACACATCGTCCAAGGCCTGTCCGATTTAAAACTTGAATTATTTTCAACATTTTTGTCCGGATTATGAATCCGGATAACACTATGCCTTATTGACCGATTTAGAATAAACCGGCCCGCTTTTAACCGTATTCATACTTCTYCGGTTTAAAGTTCACAAATCGCTCAATCATTTAAAACCGGTCAAGACATGTCTGGTTTAATGTCTAAACCGCTTAACTCTCATCYGGTTAAAGGATATATCGCTCATGCCTTAGGCGGTTTAACCATAAACCGCTCAAGCCTTGTACGATTTAAACTCTAAATCGCTCATCCTTTACCCGATTTAAGATATAAATCGCTCAACACATAACCGGATTAAACTTAAAACAAGTATGAAACTCTTCAAAAACATAACATCAAAATGCAACTGAAAATGGTTCAAAGCACCCACCTTTGAATTTCATTTTCAAAAACCAAATGAATCTTGGTGAAATGCAATCCRGTCAATCCCCTTTACTTAAATCGCACACTAACTTTGAAAAAAAATAGAAGAAGAATGAAATGGAGGTTGAACCATCCTTTTATACCTTTCCAAAACAGGATGGCGGCTAAACTGCCTCCTTCACATGCATGTATTCACATAACTCATGCATACATTCATTCATGCATATATCATGCATGTGTGTATATATATATATCATGCATACATATGCAGCCACATATACACATAATCTCATACATGCATCTACATAATGCRCATAATTTCACACCCTAGCATGATCAAATATATCAATTTATCATGCTGTCAAGTAATCATATACAACAAATAATCATGTATTTATTACCTCAAGTGACAACCAAGATCTGGTTATCACATTGGTCATCGTAACTTAAAACCGAATCTCTATGAATTCAACCCGACTTACCGCTATTATAATTTTGATTGTAATTGGCAAGTAGTTGGAACTTATTCTTTTGTGGACTCGACATCCGTCGGCTTGTAAAGAGTTTTTTTTTTATAATACTCAAACTAATATTAATGTGAATAGTGATATGGTATTTATAATTTAACATTGTTACTTTTTTAAATAGTTACGATATTTACATTTAATCTTATACCTTATTCATATCTATAATCAATAACATTAATGATTTGTGTGTCTATAAATTTCGCATTTGCTTGTTTGCTCAAATCACATCACAAATTAACAATGAAGAACATCTCCCTTTTCATACTTTTTTTGCTCGTGAGCTTCTTTGCATTGGGTAATTTCTTTTATTTTATTTACATATTAATTCGTTTTGTTCCTCCTCTGTTAATCACTAATCAAACATTTTCTAATATTTTTATTAATACTATAAATTATAATTTGTATTTATCTAAATTCTAATTTGTAAACGAGTTTTAGTAGGCAAGAAAATTAGAATTTTTTGCATTTTCGAAACATATTTTACAAAAAATAAATTGAAAGAAAAATTAATAACATATTGATTCAAAAAATATTGTTGTCTTTGTATASATATAGGATCTGAGATGTCGAAGGCGCAAATTCCGATATGCAGCAAAAAGTTCAAACTTATAACATGATTTTTGCAGCGATTCAACATGTTATAACACATGCAAATCTAAAATTGGAATTGGCTCTACTGGGCAGTGCGAGAATTTCTGGACTTGTCTTTGTAAATACCCTTGTATTTATTAAAATTCTTCATTTACTTAACTTTTTGTAAAAGTTTCTAACTAGAAATGAAACGAAAATTTGTTTATATTAATGAATTCTCTCAATTTATATTATGGGTGTGTCTCGAAAAACAAGTATACCAACTCATACGTACCAAATACGAAGATGAAATGTTTATGCTTGTCTTTACGACATTTTCCATAAGATCTATAAAAAACCTTTTTCATCAATACGTTACTACCTTCTTAATTTCTTTTTCATAGAAACGTTTGTTTCAAAACAGTACAAACAACTATATTTTACAAAACGAGTTATTTTAAGGCATGAGGTAAATTAGGATTTGTTGACAAAAAACAGTTCGAGTAAGATAAATAGACAAGAATTTCGGTTCACGTGTGATAATTTGAATGTGATATACTCACTAACTATTTTGTATTAAACWTGATCAAGTGAGAAATATCAATTTTTGTATGAATGGTAACTTATTCCAGAGTTTCATAAAAAAACAAATGTATCATCTTTGTATGTGTATCAAACTACTTCTATTTCTTTCCGTTATTACGTGTTTAAATAAACCAATTCGGACAAATGATTATTCTCACAATCTTCCTCTTCCTCTTCCTATGTCTTGATAAATTCTTATCATAATTATATGCACATAAAAGTTTAATCTCTCATTAACAAGAGGCATCCAAACAAAAATCTTTGTTGATTTTTCACTAGGTCCTATATTGATTAAGTGTTTGTATGAGGATATTGTGTTGAATAAACAATCGAAAAAACATAAACAACAATTTTTCCATTCAGTCTATTTTAAACATTTGACAATAGTACATTTACATTGTGATGACACAAGTTAACAGTAATATTAGTGCTAATACACCCCCATTGTCCTATTAAGTCTTTTCAAATTAAAGAAGAAAAGAAAAACTGTTAAATCAAGAAAGTTTAATTTCTTAAGAATTTCATTAAAACGAGATTATAACCAATTGAAGGTAACAAAAATAATTTCAAATCATAAATGGAAAAACAAGACTTGGAAACTTTTTCTGGTTAAAAATAAAAGGGCCATCATATGTTTTGGATCAATGGTTTTTTTTTGGTTAAGAATAAAAGCGTCTTACTTTTTTTCAGTATGTATAGATATTCCGTGTACGTTGTATATTTTAAAGGCAACTCAATTACTTATTTAAGTTTCGTTGTAATTCTTGTGAAACTTGAAATATATGAGAAATGAACAAAGTGTTTTGGGTGATGAACACCAAAATATAATAAAACATCTTTGATCAGTARTAATTGCAATATAATCAAATGATGTAGTCCTTAATGACATTAATAATAGAATATACTTAAGAACCTCAGTTCTATTTAAATAAATACATCTGCTTAAAGATTCAATGTTCCCAATATGGAACATGTATTGTAACCAAAACTTCTTTGAATTATCAGATCATTCCTTTGTAATTATTA
>NC_037537.1:3791781-3793587 GCF_001531365.2 Cynara cardunculus var. scolymus | reverse complement strand
AACTGTGAGTGAGATGGCGGTGTAACAGCAAGAGTGATATAATGGCAGTGTAACTGCGAGTGAGATGGCGGTGTAACCGCGAGAGTGATATAATGGCAGTGTAACTACGAGTGAGATGGCGGTGTAACCGCGAGAGTGATATAATGGCAGTGTAACTACGAGTGAGATGGCGGTGTAACCGCGAGAGAGATGAGATGGCGGTGTAACCTCGAGAAAGAGTTAAGAGAATGTAATAGCGGTGTAACCGCAAGAAACATAAATATGATATGTTTCGGAACAGGTTTGATTCTAAACTGATTGTTTGGAATGTATATTGTTTGTATGTGATTATACACTCACTAGACCATTTGGTCTAACGCTCAGTTGTTGGTCTAACCTGTTTTGCAGGTCAGCGTATGTTGAAAGATAAAGGGAAGGGAAAAGTCTGAATGATGATAATAGTTTGTTTGTTTATGTATTAAAGATACATTTTCATAGTCTATGTTTTGTAATAATACTATTTTAGTATTATGAGTATGATGATGTGAATTATATGTAATTGAAATATGAGGGTTGTTACAGTTGGTATCAGAGCCTTAGTTTAAGGGATCTAGGTATTTGAGAAATACTTAGACTTAAACTAGAGGTATGGGAAATTATGATAATAAGTTTCACTGGGTCTATGAACATGGGATATGTTATAGCTGAACCTATTATGAGAAAGATAGATTATATATGACTGATATAATCTGAGTTATGAGTAAATATGAGGATAAATGTGTTATTATGTTGTGATTATGAGAATAATCATGTGTGTTTAAAATGTGACAGAAAAGGTTACATACTGAGAAATGGCAGATAATCCCAATCAATCGGGAAGGACCTCAACTGGTAATGGAAGAGGTCGAGGAAGAAGAAATGTTATACAAGGAGAGGATCCAGAAAATGTGATAGAAACACGAAGTCGTAGCAGAGGACGAGGAAGAGGTAGAGGTATTAGACAGGAACATGAATTGTCGGCCCAAGAAAGTGCAATGTCTGGCCGTGGTCGAGGAAGAGCTAGGGGTGGACATAATGTTTCTGACCCCGAGTATATTACTCAAGATATGTTGGCAGCAGAGCTGGGAAAATTCCAGGAGAGTTTGGTAAATTTGTTAAGGCGTACAAACCAAACTAGTCCAAATGTGGTAAGAAATTATGATCAGGAGGAAGCTGGAGCTAGTACACCGGTAACTGGTACATCTGTACCTATTACTGCGTCCTCGGTGCAAAAAGGAGGAGATATCAAGATGTTTCTTGCTTGTAAGCCTCCTAAGTTTTCTGGTGAACGTGATCCTGTTAAAGCTATGTGTTGGCTTAAGGAGATAGAGCTGAGTCTGCAAATCAGTAAAAGTGCAGAAGAAGACAAAGTAATGTTTGTTGTATCTCGTTTGAGATCAAATGCTTTATATTGGTTGGAAGTCTTGTCTAGTTCAGACCCGAATATTCTGAAAACTATGGTTTGGGAAGAATTTGTGGTAAAGTTTAAGATGCAGTATTGTCCTGAAGCTGCAGTTCAAAAGTTGGAAGATGATTTCCTTCGTCTTGAACAAGGAAACATGTCGGTCCGTCAGTATATAGAAGTCTTCATGGAACAATCTAGGTTTGCTGAAGCCTATATTATATCTGAAAACAGCAGGGTGAGAAAGTATATCTGGGGATTGGAGTCAAATCTTCGAAAGTATGTGATATCCAGGAATCCGACAACATTTCAAGCGGCAATTGATGCTGCTGAAATATTGGAACAGGATATTAACCGGCAACCGCAAGAAAGGGTTGGAGAGAAGA
>NC_037537.1:3777026-3785211 GCF_001531365.2 Cynara cardunculus var. scolymus | reverse complement strand
GCTTTGGATATGAATTGCTTACATACAGTTTGATAAGCATTTGGAACTGGTTTTTCATGAATTTTGTTATATTTTATGTGCTCTTGTCTAAACCGTTCAAGTGTTGTCCGGATTGAAAACCGGACAATTAAACCGCTTGTGCTTTGTCCGGATAACTTATAAACCGGACAAGAGGTGACCGGATAACTTATAAACCGGACAAGAGGTGACCGGATAACTTATAAACCGGACAAGAGGTGACCGAATAATGTATAAACCGGCCAAGTGGTGACCGGATATATCATCTAAACCGGTCAAGTGGTGACCGAATAATGTCTAAACCGTTCAAGTGGTGACCGGATATCTCTAAACCAGTCAAAAGTTTAGTGATGTATTGTCCGGTATACTCTAAATCGGACAAGGGTTGTGCGGTGTATCATCCAGTTTATTTTAAACCGGATAACGTTATAATTGAAGTATTGTCCGGACTTGTAATCCGGACAAAGATGTTAGTTATATTCAGAGTATTTTGACCGGACATCTAATTCGGACAAGTGATGTATTGACCGGACTTCAAGTCCGGATGAAAAGAGAATGTTTTTGGGAAATGTTTTTGAAATATAATGGCAGTGTAAGTGCGAGAGAGATGGCGGTGTAACCGCGAAACTGATATAATAGCAGTGTAACTACGAGTGAGATGGCGGGGTAACCGCGAGAGTGATATAATGGCAGTGTAACTGCAAGTGAGATGACGGTGTAACCGCGAGAGTGATATAATGGCAGTGTAACTGCGAGTGAGATGGCGGTGTAACCGCGAGAGTGATATAATGGCAGTGTAAGTGCGAGTGAGATGGCGGTGTAACCGCGAGAGAGATGAGATGGCGGTGTAACCTCGAGAAAGAGATAAGAGAATGTAATAACGGTGTAACCGCGAGAAAAACATAAATATGATATGTTTCGGAACAGGTTTGATTCTAAACTGATTGTTTGGAATGTATATTGTTTGTATGTGATTATACACTCACTAGACCATTTGGTCTAACGCTCAGTTGTTGGACTAACCTGTTTTGCAGGTCAGCGTATGTTGAAAGATAAAGGGAAGGGAAAAGTCTGAATGATGATAATAGTTTGTTTGTTTATGTATTAAAGATACATTTTGATAGTCTATGTTTTGTAATAATACTATTTTAGTACTTTGAGTATAATGAAGTGAATTATATGTAATTGAAATATGAGGGTTGTTACATATTAACAGAAAGATTTAAGGCAATACTTGCCCTTTATGACAAACCATTTTCCCCTTCTCAATAACATCTAAATTATTATTTCTAATAAGAATAATATCTCTAATTCATCAGGTCACAAAGAAATGATGACTCAAAGTTATTAAATCCAATTAGTAATAATAATAAGAGTTACAATAATATCCGCATATAACAATGCCACTCTTATTCCAAGTACACCTCTCCTTGATATGCCACCCTTATTCCTCCATCAAAACAGTGCTACTTATCATAACAGACAAAAGTCACCACGTCTGAAAGTACCCATTCCCAGTTCCAAGCCAGAACAGACAAAAGTCACTACGTCTGGGGGAACTACTTCTTAAAATAAGTTTCGTACCAAAACCGACTTACGTCACCATGCTTTGTAGGAATGTTTCCCAAAATATAGTTTCATACCAAAACAGACTTACGTCACCACGCTTGGTAGAAACATTTCCCAAAATCCAGTTCCATTCCAAAACAGACTTACGTCACCACGCTTGGTAGGAACATATCTTTTTATTAAAAAGATATAAACACCCCTTTTTTATAAATCCATAATCAAACCCAATAATAGACATTTCAAACTATATAAAATGTCTAAAATATATAACTCATGAATATTTTCAAATAAAAGTTATCTGGACAAGTTATCCGGATATACAATCCGGACAACACTTGTCCCCTTTTGTTCGATTTACTAATCCGGACAACCCTTGGTTGATTTAAGATTTTATGTCTGGTTTAAAGCAATCCGGACAACACATGTCCGGTTTATATTTAATTCGCACGACCCTTAAGTGATTTAAGGCTAAACCGCACAATGCTTGGTCGTATTCATACTTCTCCGTTCAAAACCTATGTCTGGTTTAAATAAATCAAATCCTCACTAACACCCTAAATCGCACAATACTTAAGCGATTTATAATTAAATCGGACAACTCCTACCCGGTTTAAGAGTAATCCGGACAAACCATGGCCGGTTTATACCTAGTCCGATCAACCCTTGTCCGATTAAACCCAAGTCGCACAAGCAGTTCTTATAGTAAAAATCAAAGCTCTTAAAAGTATATTTTAGAAATCACTCACCTTTAAGACAAACTCAGATTTTGAAGAAGATGAAGAATGTACAAATAAAAGATCTCCGGTCAATCCTTTCATTGTTTTACTGGTTTTTATTAAGTTCTGGCTTGAATCTCGAGATTTAAAGCAGTAAGGCTATGATTTCCGAGCCAATATATCCTTAACTAAAAGGTTCTGGATTGTATATTTGTAAAATTTTAAAATCTGCCAAAAATTTTATGAGCTGCCAAGCTATCGCATCCTTATAATTCTTTGTCAATGCAGAGTTGTGTGCGATAACTAGGTTTAATCGCATCTTTTTTATGCGACAACTTCTTGTTATCGCATTAGTTTGACCCGACAACTTGTCTTATCGCACTAGTTTGACCCAACAAAACCCTTTCATCATATCAGTTTGAACCGACAAACATACTTTATAGCATCCTATATATGCGATAACTTACTATTCACACCTTGTTTTATGCGACAAGTTTGACCCGACAAAGTTGTGTGTGACAAGGTAGGTGCGACAAGTTTAAGGTGCGTGAAGGAGTAGGGTGCGACAAGTTTTGAGGTGCAACAAGTTCCATAAGTAGGGTGCGACAAAAATTATCAGTTTGTGGTTTCTAAGTTATTTTCTGAGTATTAATGGTAATAGCACCTGGGAATTTGAGAGCTAGTTCAAATTCCCGTTCGAGGTTAACATCTGATTAAAGAGCTTGTTTTATTCAATTTTTATCTGATGAAAAATCCAGGTTATCAGATCCTGTTGATAGCTATAGCTAATTTGGATTGGTTTTTCTATTGTACATTTCCAGAATTAATGATAAGTATTTTGCACTTTAATCGAGAATGAACCATTGTTGGGTATTAACATATTGTTTATCTAATCCATTTTAGTTTCATGTTTAGTTTAATTAATCAAATCTAGCACCCTCCATTTGTATTTACTTTTAATTCTTTATTCTTGTACTTGAGATCATTGGTCATAGTAAGTTAAAACCGAATCTCTTTGAATTCAACCCGACTTACCGCTATTATAATTTTGATTGTAATTGGCGAGTGGTTGGAACTTATTCTTTTGTGGACTCGACATCCGTCGGCTTGTAAAGAGTTTTTTTTTATAATACTCAAACAGATATTAATGTGAATAGTGATATGGTATTTAGAATTTAACATTGTTACTTTTTTAAATAGTTACGATAATGTTGGGTTCAAGTATGCGCGTTATTGTTGTATTCAAGTTCTCCGTATTTTACATGTTATTGTAATAGTGTAATTGGATCCTTTCTTAGTATAAATAGTATTTTTCTTTGTAATTGTCATTAGCAAGTCATTAGCAATTGTAATCTGAAATTAGCCTTGTAATTTCTCTCTCWATCAATTAARAGACTTTTGGTGATCTACTCTCTCTTCATCTTATTTCWTGAAGATCTAAATCACGTTTGTATGATTTTGGGAATCACAATTGGTATCMAAGCAGACTGCAGCARTTTTGATTAGAGGATTAAACAAATTTGCACGAATTTGCATGAATTTTAGTGGATTTTCGATCTGAATCTTCATCTGTTCATATCTGTTCTTCGTACAGGATCTGTTTTTGATCGATTTTTGGTTGAATTTTGGTCGTTAATCGATTTTATTTGCAGCAGTAGATTCGCAATCTGATTTTGAACAAGTTTGATTCACAACATTTTTGATTTTGAACAAGTTTTGAAAAATTCATAATTTTTCATGTTTTGATCAAAAATTTTGGTAAAAAGTGTGAAATTTGTGTTTTTTTTGTTGAGTTTAAGTCCGATTAACTCTTAGTCGATTTAGTCTGTTTATCGCTTAAAGCTTGTACGGTTTATACTTGTATTTTTTGTGTGTGAATTGGATTTGATCGGATTAGAATAAACCGGTCAAGTCGTGATCGGATTAAGTGCTAAACCGTTCGACCTGCGGATAGTTGAGCGATTTAAATAAATCGCTTGGTAAGTCGTTTGTGCTTTGTGCGGATATTTGAGCGATTAAGAAATCCGCTCAACAGGTTTGTATGTTGTGCGATTTACCAGGTTTGAATCTTTTGAATGATCGTACTTTGACTTTGACTTTTTTGAACGGATTTGAGAACGGATTTTGACTTTTGTTTTGTGATCGATTTAAATCTTTGACTTTTTGATCAAATTGATATTAAGCGGACTCATTCGTATTTTGACTAGTTGACTTAGTTGACCTTGACTAGTTGACTTGTTGACTTTTTACGTCCGATTTTCATTTTGGAATTTTGATTAAGTGTTGAAAACTTCCGATTTGAGATTTTTAATAAAAATTGATTTTTGTGCCTTATTCGTATTGATTTTGCTTTATCCATATAATATTTGCTTAATTGTCAATTTTTGGTTAAGTGTTGATATTTGTGCAATTTGTTGCCCGGACTTCTAATCCGGATAACTTTGTTGAAAAGTTTTAAGTCAGTTGTCCGGACTTCTAATCCAGATGAACTTGACCGGATTCCTAATCCGGATAAGCTTGTGTGTTTAATTTTTTTTTTCTAAGTGTTGAATGCGTGCATATTCTTGTTTGAGATTTATCAGATATATTTTTGTATACTGATCCTTTAATACAAACTTTGAACTGTAGTTGATCCTATATCATACGAACTGATAAAATGAGTTCAAGGGAAGCAATGGCTATTGGTACTGATATCAAGCCACCAGTGCTATTTCGTGGAGATTATAATTAGTGGATAGATAGATTTCTGAATTTCATAGAGAGAATGAAGAAAGGAGATCTGATTATGGAATCTCTGATGGAAGGCCCTGTTATATACTACAGAGAGATACCTCCTATTCCAGAACAAGGCATACTTGCTCAGACTGTTATTAAAGAAAAATTCTGATATACAGCTCAAGAAAGAGAAAGAGCCCATGTTGATGTCCTTTGCAAGTCCTACATGATGCAAACAATGACCAATGACATCTATACCAGCATTGACAGTCATAAAGCATCTGGTCACAACATGTGTGTTCAAATTGAAAAGATGATGACGGGTTCTAAAGTTGGAACTCAGTTGAAAATCACTAACTGTATATCAGCATATAAAGAATTCAAGGCTAAAGATGGTGAGAGCCTAGATGATGTTTATGATAGGCTAACCAGACTGCTTAATGATCTGACTAAGAACGGAATCTCTAAAACTGTAATAGAGATAAATGTTAAATTCCTCAACAATCTTCAACCAGAGTGGAAACCGTTTGCTAATCATATCAGATTCAATAAATCATTATCTGATATTGATGTTCATGAAATCTATGAAACTCTGAAGCAGAATGAGAAAGATGTTTTGGAGATCCGAAATTTAAAGAAGAAGAAAGAAAAGGAAGTTGCTTATCCTTTGGCTTTTGTATCTGAAAAGAAAGCGAAGAAAGGAAAGAGCAGAGCTGGAAAGCAAGTGAAGGAAGCTAGCCAATCAAGTGAATCTGAGAAAGAAGAAAGTAACAGTTCAGATTCAGACTCTGAAATGTCAGAAATTAGACATGCCATGGCAATGCTCACTAAAGCATTCCAGAAGAAGTTCCCGAAACGGCCACACTCGAACAACCAAAGATTCTCGTCGGGTTCAAAATATGAATACAAAGACAAATTTGGCGAGAAGAAGAAATATGAAGACAAGATGTTCGAGAAAAAGTATGAGAAGAAGCCAGAAGAGAAGAAGAAATTTGGCAAAGGCGTGGCTGATGAAAACACCAAATGTTATAATTGTGGCAAGCTAGGCCACTTTGCTGTAAATTGTAGGAAGCCGGTAACTCGAAATACCGACTACTACAAGAATAAATTTCTTCTCTCTAAACAAAGAGATGTCGGGAAAGCGCTTATGGCAGAGGATGATCACTGGTTAAATCTGACTGATGAAAAGGAAGAAACTGAAGCTGTTCCGCACGTGTGCTTGATGGCTAAATCAGATAATTGTTCTTCAGATAAAGAAGAAGAACATAGTGCTGAAATGAATGAAGCGGTATTGGAGCAATCATGCATTAAACATATGCATAAGATGATGCTCAAACTCCAATCTTTCCAGCAAGAATTAAAATCAGAAAAAATGCGTTCAAACAATTTTGAAAAAGAGTTAAAAATGCAAAAAGAAAAATATATCACATAGTTTAATGAAAATGCTGGAAACTTGGACTGGGCTAAATCTTTGCTATCTGAGACCAAATTATTTGACGAAAAATCCAATATCTTAAAAGCCGAATTATCTGATTTAAAGGAAAATTATAAATCATTAGAATTAGTTAATGAAGAACAAATTGTTAAAATAAGTAAGCTTGAACTTCAAATAATTCAATTAAATGAAAAACTGAAGTCTAAAGAGGAAATTTTATATAAACGGGATTATTTAACCCTCGGGAAGGTTTGGGGTATGAAAATCCGAATTTTTTAGGAAAAGCTTTATATTATGCCCCGACCTTATACAAATTTGAATATCTTGATTGCAGTCCCGAGTTTTCGGTAAAATTTACAAAATCTTCTGATGAGGTCGAACAATGAGAAGATTACAATCGTCAAAGAAAAGACAAAATGCAAGTTCCATTTGATTATACAAATATTAATGAAAGTAACAATAATCAAGACTCTACACTTTCAATAGATTATTTTCACAGTTATTCAAAGGCAGAGCTTGAATCAAAACCAGCTAAACCAAAGACTTACATTCCAACTCTAATTTTAGAAAAACAAGTGGTTCAGTTAGAAAAGATTTTAACTGAAGAAAAAGACTTTCATTTAATAAACAGAAACAAGAATTTTTAAATAAAATTGAAGATTTACAAAATTCTAAGATAAAAACGGAACATGTTGAGTCTGAATATTTTTCATGTGAAAAATATTAGAGTGAAGCCTCCGATTCAGAAGAAATTAATAATTTTAATGAAGAAATTAATTTTTCAAAAATCTTAAATTCAAATGTTTGTTTAGATAATGAGATTGATCGTTTTGATTTTTCGAAAAATTTACCCAGTCATGAAGATTTTATTATTAAAAACAACATGACTGAGGATTCCGATTTAGCTTCAGATTTTGAAAAGAATTTTAATCAAAAACCTGTTTTGGAGGATGTGTATTATAAAAAGAATAAAACTAAAAAGAATTCGAGGAAACAGAATAAACTTACAAAGAAAATTAAACAAAAAGTTCGACATTCAATTAAATCTGATATTTTTCTTTTTCCTATTTCAGATAAGGCGATGAAGTTTAAGACTATTTGGAGAGTAAAAGAAAAAGACAAATCATCAATTCAACAGAAGAATAAATTTACTAAATCTGCATTAAATAATTCGACATTGAATAATTCTGTAATAAGATATTCAGTTGATAAATTTGATATAAGAAATAGTAAAAATAATTGTTCTCCATGTAGAGTGAATGAATTACTTAAGTCTTTTATTTCGTTTAAACCTTATCATTTCATGCATTCTGCTCTTTCTGCTTTATCTAAGAAATTGCATGTTAAAGAGCGTTGGTTTGGTACCTATAGTATACCACCAACAAAATCTGAGCTTAAAGGTCCAAAACTAAAATGGGTACCAAAACCCAATTGATTCACTTTTGCAGGTTAACCGACATGTGTTGTTCTTAGACTCTGGATGTTCTAAGCACATGACTGGTAGAAAAGAACTCTTAGCTAACTATGTTGAATCTTTTGGAGGTGAGGTAAGATTTGGAAACAATCAATACGCACCTATCCTTGGATATGGTGAAGTAATTTCTGAGAATTTATCTATTAAGAAAGTGTCGTTTGTCGAAGGACTTGGACATAATTTGTTCAGCATAGGTCAATTATGTGATAAAAATCTAGAAGTCTGTTTTAAAGCTAACCAATGCAGCATCCGAACTAC
>NC_037537.1:3774118-3776816 GCF_001531365.2 Cynara cardunculus var. scolymus | reverse complement strand
GACCTTTCCAATACACAAGTAGATACTAATGTCTGCTTGATATCCAAGGCATCCTTAAAGCAGAATTTACTATGGCATCGGCGACTTTCTCATCTGAACTTTAAGTATCTTAACAAGTTGGTRTGTGACAACTTGGTTAAAGGCATCCCAGAACTGAAGTTTCATAAAGACCATGTATGCGGTGCATGCGAGATGAGTAAAATGAAGAAAGCTTCACACAAGCTGAAGACAGAGTTCAATACCGAACGTCCTTTACACTTACTTCATATGGATCTTTGCGGTCCTATGAGAGTCCAAAGTATCAATGGTAAAAAGTATGTGCTGGTTATAGTAGATGACTATTCCAGATATRCCTGGGTTCATTTTCTGAGATCAAAGGATGAAGCGGCCGAAACGATTATTTCATTCTTGAAGACAGTTCAGAATAATTTCCAACTTCAAGTTCAGAAAATCAGAACTAACAACGGAACTGAATTCAAGAACAACTCACTCGGTTCATTCCTAGAATCCATTGGTATTTCACATACGTTTTCGGCAGCCCGGACACCGCAACAAAATGGTGTCGCCAAACGAAAGAACAGAATGTTGGTGGAAGCGGCGCGAACATTACTTACATGTTCCAATCTTCCATTATTTTTATGGGCTGAAGGAGTAGCGACTGCTTGTTTTACCCAGAACCGCTTCCTTGTAAATAAAAGGTTTGGTAAAACTCCGTATGAATTAATAAATAAAATAATACCTAATATCAAATTCTTTCGAGTTTTTGGTTGCAGGTGCTTCATATTAAATGACAAAGAGGACAGAGGGAAGTTCACTGCTAAAGCTGATGAAGCAGTCTTTGTTGGCTACTCAAAGACATTTGCCGCTTATAGGGTCTACAATAAACGGACCAAAATCATCAATGAAAATGTTAACATATCCTTTGATGAAGTCATTGATGTGGCTTCTGAACAATTCAGTTCAGGACCCGGGCTGATAATTAACACCTCGCGGAAAGCTGATCAACCTGAGTCTTCTAATTCTGATAAAGCTGATTTAGATACCTTATTTGAGAACTTCTGTGAAGAATATTTTGAAAATAAATCTAATCAGTCTAATGTTTTGTCCAGGGAAAATTCAAGTGAACAACAGTTATCTGGTCCATCTCCCGATGTGCTAGTAACTGAAACAAAAGAGGAAACTGAAGTAGTAAATGAAGAAATAGAGATGGAAAATCCGAACAATCCCGTTCAGTGTGAAGAGGGTGAAAATTCTGAAGTGCAAGAAGTATCAGTCGAACAAGATGATAATAATTCATCTCAACCAGATATTCAACCTATTCAAGTTCCTAATATTGAACCTTCACCTGAACCAGTTTCTATAAACTCCCCAAATACTTACACTAATCAAAATTCAGACCAAAGCTCCTATATTCCCCTACCTCATAGCAAGAAGTGGACCCGAAATCACCCAATACATCAAGTAATTGGTGATCCATCAGCACCTATTCGTACACAGTATGCGACAACTAATGAGTGTATTTATTCCACGTTCTTGAGTACTATTGAGCCGACTAAGGTTTCCGAAGCCTTAGCTGATCCGGATTAGATATTAGCAATGCAAGAAGAGCTGAACCAGTTCGAAGCACTCAAAGTCTGGAGATTGGTACCACGTCCCAACAACAAAACGATTATCGGTACTAAATGGGTATTCAAAAATAAAAAGGACGAAGATGGTGTTGTGGTCAGGAATAAGGCTCGGCTCGTTGCTAAAGCATATAATCAACAAGAAGGCGTTGACTACGACGAAAATTTTACCCCGGTTGCAAGGATTGAAGCAATACGAATGTTTTTGGCGTACGCGACACACAAGAGCTTTACGGTGTACCAGATGGACGTCAAGACAACATTTTTGTATGGACTTCTCAAAGAGGAAGTCTATGTCTCACAACCAGAGGGTTTTGTTGATCAGTCAAAGCCKAATCATGTCTACATCCTTGATCGAGCTCTTTACGGCCTTAAACAAGCTCCGAGAGCCTGGTATGACATCTTATCAGAGTTTCTGGTAAAGTCGGGCTTCGCGAAAGGTAATATTGACACAACCCTTTTCATTAAAAGGAGAAGTCTGATATTATTTTGATACAAATTTATGTAGATGACAAAATATTTGGATCTACAAACCCCAAATACTGTAAAACTTTTCTGCCTTGATGGTTTCCCGTTTTAAAATGAGTATGATGGGTGAGATGAACTTCTTTTTAGGAATTCAAGTAAAACAATTATCTTCAGGTATCTTTATTTGTCAAACAAAATATATTTTTGATATCCTGAAGAAATTTAATATGGAAAACTGTTCATCTATCAAAACACCTATGGCTCATGGAACGAAAATCCATGCTGATCCTTCTGGAGAAGTTGTTGATCAGAAAACATATTGAGGCATGATAGGTTCTTTGATGTATTTGACATCTTGTAGACCTGGTATAATGTTTTCAACACATCTTTGTGCCAGATATCAGTCTAATCCAAAGGAGTCCCATCTCAATGCCATTAAACGCATTTTCCGATATCTTATAGGGACTGCTAATCTTGGACTCTGGTATCCCAAGGATACTAGTTTGAACTGACAGCTTATTCAGATGTAGACTATGCAGGCTGTATGTTGGACAGGAAAAGTACAACAGGACATCTACAGTTTTTGGGAGACAAGTTAGTCAGCT
>NC_037537.1:3763205-3773928 GCF_001531365.2 Cynara cardunculus var. scolymus | reverse complement strand
CATTTTATTAAAGATCATGTAGAAAAAAGAACCATTGAACTGTATTTTGTAAATACAGAATTTCAATTAGCTGACTTATTTACGAAAGCTTTAGATGAAAAACGCTTTAGCTTTCTTGTATCGAAGTTAGGTATGTTAAATTTGAAAATTTGAATTTTTATTAAAAACAATTCAAATCATTGAATTGTATTTAATTCAAATTCATTTAGTCAAATATCTGTATTTCATAAATACAAGTTACAAGTTAGTGTTTCAATTTTTCTATCTGATTTTAAATTTCTTGATCGTGGGAATCTATATTTGAGGGGGAGTGTTGAATTTTATCTGTTTTTGAATATCTGATCATATTTTAAGGAGGAGTGAATTTTATTTGTATTGAACTAACAGTTTATATTTTTCTTACAGGTATTTTGAGTATTATCTAAATTTTGAAAGATGTAGTGTTTAGAAATATAAGTGTTTGGTCGATTTATTCTAATCCGGACAACACTTGTCCGATTTAATTGAAATCTGGACAACACTTGTCCGATTTATGTCCGATTTAGACTAATCCGGACAAAAGGATATATGATAAACTCTTATCCGGATAAGGTTAGATATACTTTACAAGGGATTGAGAGGATTAGTAAATCGCTTGTTTGATTTGACCGGATTCTTAAATCGCTTGACTTTTTTATTCTTTCAAATCCTTAAATCGTTCATTTCATGAGCGATTTAATCTTTCTTTTGAGCGATTTAGTCTTCTTCATTGAGCGATTTATTCTTAAACCGGACAAGTCTTGACCGATATTCTTCTAAATCGTCTATGCTTTGAGCGATTTATTGTCGGGATAAACACTTAGTTGATTCTTGATCCATAAATCGGACACCTCTTGACCGATTTAATCTAATCCGGACAACCCTTGAGCGGTTTAGAATTTGAACGGTTTTTTACTTTGACTATAAATAATCGACTCATTTTTACTTTTCACTTTTTACTCCTATTACTATTCATCTTCGTCTCCGGCTGTTTCAACCTGGTTAATCGCTCAAAGTTTATTTGATTCTCTACTCCATTTCATCCTTCTTCTACTCAAGGTTTATGTTTATTTGATCATATCGTCTAAATAACTTTACGATGAACAATTTGTTGGACTATTGGACTGATTGTAAATCTTTGAATCTGTTTCGAACCAATTTGTTAAATAATAAAAATCAGGCTAATGTCAGAATTTCGTTGTTTCTTTTTAGATTTTAGGGTTATTTTTGGTTATTTTTTGTATTTTAGAAATGTTTTTGGTTTTGACCGGACTTCTCACTGGAGAAGGTGACCGGAGAAAACTCCGATCAATCTTAATCCTGTTGGTGTTGTCCGGATTGGGTTTTTCTAGACTTAGAATTTTTCTCTTTTCATTGTTGACCGGATTTGAAGTCCGGCTAATTTTTTTTAGTTTTTTTTAAGTTATTTTTTTTAGATTTCTTTTACGTTTATTTTTTTTTTGTTTTAATTTTTTTTAGTTATAGAATTTTTTTATTTTAGTATTTTTTTTAATTCAATTTTTTTTAGGTTAAATTTTTTTTGTAGTCTTAATTTTTTTTAACTTTCAGTTCATTGAATTTCATGAATAATATGGGTTCTAATATTTTAAATTGTTTACAGGTAAATGGCAAAAATGTTCAACATCAATCTGACGAGGAATCTCACATTTCTTCGGTCAGATATGATAATATCCCAAACCCATCAAATCAACCCATTCCTTTTGAAACACTTTTTCCCCAATTCAAATATCTAGAAATAAAGCCAAATAACCATGCCTTTAACTTTGATATGCCTGCTGAATACCAAATAATCCCAAAAATACTGAGAGGACACTTTCTAACTTACTTCTTGTCATCCAATTCAACTGTCCCAATGGTGTACTTACAACAATTTTGGAGTACACTTACACTGGTAAAAGATGGCGACACACTTTATTTTGAAGGAGCAGTAGACGAATATGTCAGCCGTCTGACATTAAAACGTTTAAGAAGGATTCTCCGACTTCCCAAACCAGGCCCTACTGGATATGAAGAATTTGTATCAGATAACCAATTGTGCCAAGACATCAAAGGTTGGGATACTCGGCAGAATTATCTAATCCGACACAGTTCAAAAGACATTTTTTACCATCTATCTGGCATCTGTTATTCTCCATACTGAATAGATATCTGATGGGGATAGATACTTGCAGTACTTCTTTCCTAAAATACTTTCATGGGATAGTCTTCTCGCGCAATTATGACTATGCCCTAGTCATCTGGAATGAACTACTGGAGCTTGTGAACGCAAAGCAATTTCCTTCTAAAGCCAGAAAATTTGTGCCCTTTCAGAGATTTCTACAACTGATCATAAAGGCGATGATGAATGCGAATGAAGACATTCCGGCCAGATCCAATGCTGAAAAAGGGTCGACATTCATCATGTCTAGAATTCGGCAACATACAGAGGTTGAGGACTTGGATTCTATTATGGAAATATCACCAGAGCTTTTTGCCATAGCTGATCAGACTGCTCAATGTGTGATAGACTATAGGAGAGTTATAGATCCTATAGTTCAACTAGAACCGGTTGAACTTACCCAGCGATCACCCCATGCCTCAGTTGAGCGAGAAAGGTTAGATATAGATGAGAGAGTTAAGAAACAGGGGTTACCTGAACAGGGCAGTGTGCTGAGAGAAAATGTAATAGAGAGGGGTGAACCGTAGGGGGGAGCATCTGATCAGCAAAGTACTTCAACTTCCACAACTTCTTCTAGTTCGGAAGATACTGAAACTGATAATCAGGCGGCTCTCGGTGATCATGATGGGGATGATGACAATAATGATGATGATGGTGATCATGCTCAAACCATTGATACACAAAATATTCCAGTTGGAACATTGGTTGATGACATTAACGACATATTTCCATAAATTCCTGCTCAACAGACTTGTCCAAGTCTACATTCATTGTCGTTTGATGTTGAAAAATATGGAGCTCAATTTGATGAATATGATCGTATTCTAGTAGGTGTTGAAGATGAGGGAGATACAGTTGAAAATGTTGAGAGWATGTGTGAAAGGGACGAAGAAGAACATGGTGAGGGTGTGAGTGGAGCACAAAAAGAAAATCATGCTCCTTATCTAGCCGAAACACATAGCCGGGCACCCACATCTACTACTGACATTTATTAGTTGAATGTTGGTATTGAACAAGACATAGCTAGCCCAACTATGCAAATGCACACCCCACTCATTCACTCAACTGTTTCTCAACAACCAGTTGTTTCAAATGAACACGGGGATATAACACATCCGCTAACTACTTCTCATTCGAAGAACGTAGTTATTAAAACAAGTAGGCCACTGCCTCAGCCTACGACATCGATTCTGTGCACCTCGAGTCTAGCGCCGATACACATAGGTACACATGAGTCTAGAGCATTTGTTGCTCCGAGTGCAGTTCTTAGTGAACTTGCTGGAATGACCAGAGTGGTGTCATTTGACATTTCACAAGGACAGGTCGGAAGTCCTACCAATGCTACTATCATGCCAACATTGAACGTAGGTACAACAGTTTATTCAACTGTTGTTTCAACTGGTAATCTAAGTGATCCAGGTGTTAGCTTACCAGACTTTGTGTCACGGGAGTATTTGGACGACGCCCTAAAGGCTGTTCAAGAAAATATGGATGCACAGATTGCAAGTCTGAAAAGACTTCTGAAGGGGAAAGAACAAGTTATGGAAGAGCAACCGTCTGCGCCATCACCATCGCATGTACCTGAACCGTCAGTACAAGAGCAAATGGTGGATGAACTTAAATCGCTGTTGTATGCAAAATTGATGGCATCTCAAAATCCTGACGCTAAAGATGTAGACTTGGTTGGGCTCTTAAGACAACAATTGGATGTTAACCCTTTCGTTAGAGCCTCAGAGTTTTTGGCCTTTCAAGATGTGGTTACTTCTAGCTTCACAAAAGTTAGCAAGTTAATCACATCCAAAACCCAAGATCTTAAAAGTTCATTGGATGCCCATGTTGAACGGGTATCTACTTTAGAAGAGACGTGCAGATCTCAGGCCATCTCTCATAAAAGAAGGCACGATGATCCGGATGATCCAGATCATCATGAAGGGGAGAGGAAGAGACATAGATTGGCTGAGACATCGGAACAAGCTGGAAGGGTTAAAAGTGAGCCATTTGCTCAAGATGTAATTGCTGAAGCTTCTGCCCCGGAGTCTATTCGGGAAAGAATAATTGAGGCTATTGTTATAGAAGATGAAGAAGAAATGAAGACAAGTCCTATGATCGAGCCAATGGTTGAAAATCCAGCGGACTCCACAGTAGGGCCAAGGTTGTTATTGAACTTGTCTGCCAATGTAGGTTTCAATGATATACTTTCTACTGTGCTGGGTGGAGAGCAAGATTTTGGAGAGGACATTGATAATATTGACGAGTCAATTGGGCTTTACTTTGACTTTGAAGCCGACATAAATGATGAAGATCCAGTTTTTTCTGTTCAAGATGACCATCAGATTATTCCAGAATCCTCCACTGCAGATGTAACTAGTGTATCAGACATCTTTGCTCCTAAAGAACATGTTGATCCTACAGAAATTTTCACAAAGAATTATGTACCATTTCACTTTCGAGCGAATTTTCCAGGATATGATAGAGAAAGGATCCGGGAGCCGTACTTGGAAGACATCTACTTTGGAATTTTTTCTCCGACACCGTAAGGCTCTGAGAGGTGATAAAATCCTTGGTATCCATCGGCAAACCAAAGATTATCGTATAGAGTACAAACACTTTTTGAAAGCTAAGCTCCTACCTATTAGTGAAGTTCGTACCAAACATCGGGTTGTCACAATTAAGCAGATCGATGCTCAAAGACTTCTGAGAATCTGGTATCCTATCTTTACTGTGACTAGACAATATGGACAAATCTGGAGATTCAGTGAAGCTGAATTCTCAAGCTTATATTTGGAAGATTTAGAATATATGTACTTTGAGATCAGAAACATGACTAACAAGAAGGAGGGAGCTCTGGTTGCTCTTGATGCTATTAAAAGATTTATGCAGTGTCATGTAAAGCTGGCTATGGTTATAGATGTTCAAACGGGCCTCGAAGACAATCAAAGAATCATCAACCTGAAAAGACCTAATCAAGACTTAGAAGATATTGATGCTTATCCTGTCTACATGATTCTTGAAAAGCCAGAGTTCGGAGTCATATACTTTGCTCAGCTTCAAGTGAATAAATTTATGAGATTCAGTGAGTTGAACAAGTATTCAGATGGTACGATAAGGCTGGTAAGATGGGCACTTGACTTGAAAAGGGTGAACAACGATAGAGCTGCAGAGTCAGAGAGAATGAGATCTAAAGAAAGATATTTGTTGATCAATGCCGTAAATCTGCTCGAGGAGAAGATTTAGTACAGGAACGCTCTAAGGAGGTTAGAGAAAATTCTTGGACTTAGAAAGACAAAATTAACAAGAGTCCGAACTTGAATCCAAAGGGGGAGAATGTTGGGTTCGAGTATGCGCATTATTGTTGTATTCAAGTTCTCCGTATTTTACATGTTATTGTAATAGTGTAATTGGTTCCTTTCTTAGTATAAATAGTATTTTTCTTTGTAATTGTCATTAGCAAGTCATTAGCAATTGTAATATGAAATTAGCCTTGTAATTTCTCTCTCAATCAATCAAGAGACTTTTGGTGATCTACTCYCTCTTCATCTTATTTCTTGAAGATCTAAATCACGTTTGTATGATTTTGGGAATCACAGATATTTACATTTAATCTTATACCTTATTCATATCTATAATCAATAACATTAATGATTTGTGCGTCTATAAATTTGGCATTTGCTTGTTTGCTCAAATCACATCACAAATTAACAATGAAKAACATCTTCCTTTTCACACTTTTTTTKCTCRTGAGCTTCTTTGCATTTGGTAATTTCTTTTATTTTATTTACACATTAATTCGTTTTGYWCCWCCTCTGTTAATCGCTAATCAAACATTTTCTAATATTTATATTAATACTATAAATTATAATTTRTATTTATCTAAATTGTGCTTTGTAAACGAGTTTTAGTAGGCAAGAAAATTAAAGTTTTTTTGCATTTTCGAAACATATTTTACAAAAAATAAATTGAAAGAAAAATTAATAACATATTGATTCAAAAATTATTGTTGTCTTTGTATACATATAGGATCTGAGATGTCGAAGGTGCAAATTCTGATATGCAGCAAAAAGTTCAAACTTATAACAAGATTTTGCAGCGATTCAACATGTTATAACACGTGCAAATCTAAAATTGGAATTGGCTCTACTGGGCAGTGCGAGAATTTCTGGACTTGTCTTTGCAAATACCCTTGTATTTATTAAAATTCTTCATTTACGTAACTTTTTGTAAAAGTTTATAACTAGGAATGAAATGAAAATTTGTTTATTTTAACGAATTTTCTCAATATATATTATGGGTGTGTCTCGAAAAACAAGTATACCAACTCATACGTACCAAATACGAAGATGAAATGTTTATGCTTGTCTTTACGTCATTTTCCATAAGATCTATAAAAAACCTTTTTCATCAATACCTTACTACCTTCTTAATTTTTTTCATAGAAACGTTTGTTTGAAAACAGTACAAACAACTATATTTTACAAAACGAGTTATTTTAAGGCATGAGGTAAATTAGGATTTGTTGACAAAAAACAGTTCGAGTAAGCAAAATAGACAAAAATTTCGGTTCATGTGTGATAATTTGAATGTGATATACTCACTTACTATTTTGTATTAAACATGATCAAGTGAGAAATATCAATTTTTGTACGAATGGTAACTTCTTCCAAAGTTTCATAAAAAAACAAATGTATCATCGTTATATGTGTATCAAACTACTTCTATTTCTTTCCGTTCTTACGTCATTAAATAAACCAATTCGGACCAATGATTATTCTCACAATCTTCCTCTTCCTATGTCTTGATAAATTCTTATCATAATTATATGCACATAAAAGTTTAATCTCTCATTAACAAGAGGCATGCAAACAAAAATCTTTGTTGATTTTTCACTAGGTCTTTATTGATTAAGTGTTTGTATGAGGATATTGTGCGGAATAACAAATCGAAAAAACATAAACAACAATTTTTCCATCCAGTCAATTTTAAACATTTGACAATTGTCCATTTACATTGTGATGACACAAGTTAACAGTAGTATTAGTGCTAATACACCCCCATTGTATTATTAAGTCTTTTCAAATTAAAGAAGAAAAGGTAAAAACTGCTAAATCCAGAAAGTTTAATTTCTTCAGAATTTCATTAAGAAGAGATTATAACCAATCGAAGGTAACAAAAAGAATTTTAAATCATAAATGGAAAAACAAGACTTGGAAACTTTTTCTAGTTAAAAATAAAAGGGCCATCATATGTTTTGGATCAACGTTTTTTTTTTTGGTTAAGAATAAAAGCATCTTACTTTTTGTCAGTATGTATAGATGTTCCGTGTACGTTGAATATTTTAAAGGCAACTCAATAACTTATTTAAGTTTCGTTGTAATTCTTGTGAAACTTGAAATATATGAGAAATGAACAAAGTGTTTCGGGTGGAATCAAAATACGTAAATGTAACGACCTGCCTCAATTTGCATATATAATACATGTTTCACATGTAATACCCCAAAATCACATTTGCATATAAACATATATTTCCATATATCAAAAAATATAATTTACTCATCTTGTCCCAGTATCTACAAAAGCTATATCGTAAAATAGCTATCAAATTTTTCCATATAGTGAAAGTACATAACACGTTTAGATTTATATTTTTGTTTGCAAAAACATAGAGTGACTAAATGTGTAAATACCTTCAAGGTATATATAAATAGCTTCCCAGCTCTAGAGTAGGTGAACTCATTATTGTATTATTAGCTTATTGCGAATCAGCCGCCAAAAGGCAAACACTGTATTTTGTATTCCATGTTTGAATCAATATACAACCGACTTGATTTGTAATTTCCATTATGTTAATCCTATTTCATTGTTTCATCTAATCATATGGGTAAACAACAATTGGTATCGGAGCAGAAGATCAACACTCAACTTCATTTCTTGGAAAACCATGTACGTGAGTTTTAGTTCATTGTTTTTGTTGATCCTAGATCCTTCAATAACACTAATAAATAGATTATGAATAACCTAAATAAGTAATGTGGATGAATAAAATGAAGAATACTCAAGAACAAAGAATGTGTATATTCAAAGCATATACTTGAGCATTAAAGATTCACTTTATAAATTAGAATGCGTAAAAACTCACTCAAAGTCTTGTTTTACAATAGGCCTAGCTACCTATTTATACTAGCGATAAGAAGATAACTATCTAGTAAAACTATCTAGCCAATCTTCTAGGAAAGATAATGTTTATTTAAAGTATGGATAAACTCTAAATCAAGATAAACTTAAAATCCAGCTGTCGATTAGTTATCTCCAGCTATCTTCCATGGGATGTTAATTCAACCTTATCTTCATATCTTCATCGCATGCCTCTGGTTGAACTGCCGAAGAAAACTGTAAGTGTTGTTGACCAGAGGGGTGATGAAGATGCTCTTTCCATCGTATCTCTGGTCGATTCATCGACCCTCTGGTTGTTCTCTAGACTTAGTCAATTCTGCCTTAAGGTCTTCATCGGTCTTTTGGTTCTTCATCACTTATTGTTCTTCATTACTTTTACATTTATGAATTATGGGGTCTAACAATCTCCCCCTAAGTAATGAAAGAACAAACATAAACTAATCTATGAACTATATTGAAGAACAGAGACTAATCTAAAGAGAAGCATCAATTTCCAAATTTTCATTGGATGATGAATTCTTACAATACTGGAAGCAAATAAATTACAATTTAAAGAAAAAAATTTAAAACTCTATTCATGATCTACCTTGAGATATTTCCTAGAAACGTAGTAGCAGTCTTCGATAACTGATGACTGTATATATCTCATGAATAAGTTGTTTCCCGTCTTCCCTCGGCACATGAGTTCTACCCAGTCTATCTCTGATAACTCCCTGAAACCATTCAAGTGTTGAGGTTGAATACTTGAATTCTTCAGTTAGTCTGAAAATTTTCTTTACCCCGAACTCATTCTTGAAGACAAGTCCAAGCTCGGGTTGAGTCAAGACAGAAGCGGATCTCTTCTCCTGCAGGCCAGGGAAGTCTTCATCAGGATGAGTGCAGGAGAGTCTGTCGATGCCCAAATGAAGAGCAATATCAAAATCACTCTTGGCTCGATACTTTACCAAGGTCTCCATCGTCTTCACAATTGCTCTGTTTGCCAACCCAAATCTTATTGAAGATTGATCAAGTCATAGGGATTGAGATTGATCAAGTCATTCTCATTGAAGACGTTGACCTGACCATGGGCTCTCTCCACTGTGTACTCGATATATTTTATAGCTCTATTAGCGAAGGTCCTCATCTTTATGTCCATTACCAACCTTATTCCATCGTTTGAAAAGACAGTCTGTGGTGGTTGGGTAGTCTGTCTAACAAAGCTATAGTGTAGGAGGTCCATAGATTCTGGCGATATAATTGGAGGATTGAGACTCAAACCTTCATTGTGATCATGGTATAGGTACTGATGGATATTCTCCATCATTACTGGTTCCCTTGGTGGCATCCCCGGACGTCTCCTTAGCGACTCCATATTCGCGATGATTTCATCGACTAAGCTCTGTGGAGGGTGCCTTGATGAAGAGGGAATGTCTGCATGCACCATTGTTGGTTCAGTTAAAGGTTGAGTTTGGGTTATGGGTTGTGTATCGGTTGGCGATGGGATGGTTTCTTGGGTTGGCTCATGTTGGGGTGGTTCAGGTTCATCGGGTTGTGTTTGGGCTTGAGGTTATTGAGGTGAAGAAGGTTGGATGTTTATTTGTTCAGGTTCATTGGGTAGAGTGATGAAAGGTTCTATGGTGTGAGGGGTTGGTGATGGGGTTAATGATATTCTTGGTGTTGGTGATGTAGTGAAAGGTGGGTTGGTTTCTGTTGGTGGGGTTGATGGATTTTCATCGGATGAGGAACTCAACACGATGGGTTCAGGTATGGTGGCAATTGGAACATGTACATTATGTACAGCTGTAAAGGGCTGAGCCTCTGGTTCCCTTGCTCGGGTTCCTTGGTTTGGTGATGATGGTAGGTTTTGTGTTTGGCGATCGGATGATGAAGGTGCAGCGGATGGTGCTTCTTGAGTTGTAGCAGCCGGGTTCTCCCCCTCATGAGGACCAAGACCATGATCATCTTCATCTGGATCCTCATGCCTTGGCCTCTTCTATGAGCGGCTGGCCGAGCATGAAGCTCTGCTTCTCTTCTTCTTGAGGCGGAGGGAGGCCAGGTAGGCTCTCATAGCCTTTCTTCTTCGATTGGCCTCCATAGTTTGTAGGAGGGAGGCGGTGCGTGCTTGTTTTTCATCAAGGATCTGGGAGAGAGCCTTGGTAGGTTGAGCTGCTCGATGAATGAATTTAGCACTTATCTCGTTAAAAGATGAGATAAGTGCCTTAGATAGAGCCCTGAGGTCGGTTCTGGTGGCATACTCGGAGGTGGTGGATGATGAGGCTGGGGGAGGTATGGAGGTAGAGGTGGGTGGGATGGGAAGGTTGGTGATCATGGCTTTAAGCTCAGCAGCAAAGGAGGATAGGGCTTCATCGAAAGATGGTG
>NC_037537.1:3756671-3762100 GCF_001531365.2 Cynara cardunculus var. scolymus | reverse complement strand
GGTAGAGGTGGTGGTTGCCCTTTGGGAAGAGGGAAGGGGAATTGTATGTGTAGGGCTGGAGGAATTCACGAGGAGTGTCATCATCATCATCATTTTCATCATCCGATGAAGATGGCTCCTGTCCTCCCTCGCTTGACTGAGAGGACGGCTCTATGAGCTCTGCGGTAGCTTCCCTTGGTGCATTGGACAGTAGAGAGCGTTCATAAGTTCTTCGAATCTCAGATGTCTTTGGGATGACACTAAGCATGGATCTGGAAATCGGCCTGTCATTGGTGTTTCCATCCTTTGAGAGTGTAGGTCGATGGCCATGCATCTTGAAGAGTGGAGTGAATGGTTCCTCGGCCGAATGATTATGTATCCTCATCGCGTCCCCTATGAAGAGAGATAGGAAACGAGGAAACAAAATTGAGGTCAAGGGCTTGCCGGTGGCCTTGAGCTTGCACTTTTTGACTACCGCTGTGTGGATATCATTGTATATGAGGAAAGCGTAGTCAAGTGGGATATTGAAGAAGAGGTCATACACAATCGTCATTATGTTTATGTTGCCTTGATCCATCGACCCTAGCTTGCATGTGAGGGCCCTGTTCAATATGGAAAAGAACATATTCCACATTGGCGGCAAAAACTGCCTCTTGAAATCGGAGGCGTTGCATAGGTCACGATTGTAACCTAACATTTTGATGAATTGGAGGATGTCTAAGGTCGTGGGTTGGTCGGCATATTGGTCAATGTCGAGCTCTTGGCGGGTGGGAATGCACAAAACGTTAGAGACTTTTGCTCGAGAGATCTTGACCGAGCAGATCATGTCATTTGGGCCGTCAATGTCCCCCATTATTCCATGGTTTTCAGGGATGTACTCACAAGTTTGCCAGTATTGTTGGACATACTTTAGAGGTACGCCATTGTCGGTTAGAGTCAAGGCAGGTAGAAGGATGCAGTTACGAAAGAACTCGATTATCACAGCAAACCTGTCGTCAAACAAGGTGGTTCGAAGTTCGATGGCATGATTGTTGGGCTTCATTGGTAGAAACACTATTGCTCGACTATCAGCGCCGGTGGATTGAACAAGGCTATCGTTGTCGTTGGACTCGTGTGATGCGGAGGAAGCCATTGCGGATGAAGTTGCAGGTAGGTTTGTGCATCAAAGTTTAGTTGCAGGTTTTAGGAAGCTTAAGGGAAGGATGGAGGAAGAAGAAGAGTATTTATAGGTGGGGGGAACAGGAAACGGTTTTTCTGATTATTATATTTAAATAATCATGAAAGGTGAAGGCGTTTGGCAAAAGGTGATTTGATTGGGGATCGTGAGCTGTCTTGATTGTACGTGCCATTAATGTTGGATAGGGAAGGGTAAGTTGAAAGGTTCATGGGGAATAGGCTGTATATGGTGTCAGGCTCGTGGGAGGATGACGTATGATATATGTGGATTTATTATATTATTATCTTAAATAATATCATATTTGAGAGTATAGCCAAAAAAAAAATTTAAATTCCGTCTAATTGTAAGATAAATACGAATTACGAAGTTTTGGTCTTCTAAAAACTCGTGTTGTATAGTTTTTAGTCACAAAAGCTGCAATTTTGTATAATCTTAAAATTTTTGCAATTAAAGATGTGTTTTTGAAAAGAAATTTTTTCACGTAACCAGAGGAGCTCTGGTTAAACATGTCCTTTTTGATGCCGAACCAAAGGTGCTCTGGTTGAACATATATGTATGAATTCATCGATGAAATGTTGGATTGTATGATAAATAAGCCTTGGATGACAAATGAGAGGCTCTAGTTAAGCATGGTCAATACATTATGTAGAACCAGAGGGGCTCTGGTTAGATACACATGGTGTATCCATTATTTATTTAGCATTTAAGTGTCCAGAGGCTCGGGATAGTAGAACCAGAGGCTCTGGTACGGAAAATGCATATATACGCAATAGAGATTCATGATAAATGAATAGCTCCCCCTCAAATGATGCATGTGGATAAGATTTGAGTTTTAGAAACTCCCTCTAGAAACAATAACAATGTGGATTGTGGTGACCAAAGGCTCTGATCTATACAACCAGAGACTCTGGTTGAGAATGAAGATGAAAAGTTGTATGAAATATGTCTAAGTATGCAAATGGATATGAATATGAATGGGTCTTTGAGACCAGAGGGCTCTGGTTCCAAAGACAATGATTCCAGAGGCTCTGGTTGCAAAGGCGATGAAAAGAAGTATGAAAATATTGTTAAGTGCATGTGAGAGAGTATAATAGATGGGCCTTTGAGACCAGAGGGCTCTGGTTCCAAGGGCTTTGAATCCAGAGGCTCTGGTCTATAGAACCAGATGCTCTTGTTGAGAAAAAATGGTACTTAGTGAAAAAGTTCACAAAGTATGAGAATCCAGGGGGAGAACCATGGAGTCCAAATGGGCTCTGGTCTCAAAGGATGAGAATCTAGAGGCTCTGGTCTCAAAGAATTGGAATCCAGAGGCTCTGGTCTATAGAACCAGGGGCTCTGGTTGCGAAGGTAATATTTGGTGAATAAAATCTAAGTATTTGCTTTAGACCAGAGGTCTCTGGTTCCAAAGGTGATGAAAAACTTTGAGCCATATTAAAAGGTTTCTTCATGGCCAGAGGCTCTGGTCTTTAGAACCAGAGACGCTGGTTTGGAGTACTTATTGATTATGGCTTATTACTATGTATCACTGGTAGGCATAACCATGAGATATTGAGAATCTCTTATTTAAAGACTTTTATTGCCTTTAAGTGGTGAGATTCAACATACCCATCTTGCTGACTAGGAATAAAAATCTTGTCTCATCAAGAGCTTTTGTGGAAATGTCAGCAAGTTGAATCTCAGAGGAAACAAAGTACATTTCTATATTACCTTTTTCAACATTGTCTTTCAGAAAATGGTACCTTACATCGATGTGCTTGGTCTTGGAATGCTGCACAGGGTTTGCAAAGATTGCTATAGCACTCTTGGAGTCACAGAGACTAAGAATTTTGTCATATTGAAATCCATAGTCCTTAAGCTGAGTCTTCATCAGGGAACTTGTGAACAACAACTACCAGCAGCAACATATTCTGCTTCTGCTGTAGAGGTTGAGACACAGTTTTGTTTTTTGGATGTCCAACTTACTAGCTTGTCCCCCAAGAGTTGACAGCTTCCAGACGTGCTCTTTCGATCAAGCTTGCAACCTGCATGATCTGCAACTGTGTAGGCTATTAGATCAAAGCTAGAGTTCTTTGGAAACCAGAGACCCAATGAAGGAGTTCCCTTGAGGTATCTAAAGATCCTCTTGACTGTAGAGAGATGAGATTCTTTAGCAGGAGTGATAGAATTGGAGGTCCATGGATTATGGCGATAGAATTGGAGGATTGAGAGTCAAACCTTCATCGCGATCATGGCATAGAAACTGATGGATATTCTTCATCATTACTGGTTCCCTTGGTAGCATCTCCGGATGTCTCCTTAGCGACTCCATATTCGCGATAATTTCGTCGACTAAGCTCTGCGGAGGGTGCCTTGATGAAGAGGGAATGTTCGCATGCACCATTGTTGGTTCGGTTGAGGGTTGAGTTTGGGTTATCGGTTGTGTATCGGTTGGCGATGGGATGGTTTCTTGGGTTGGCTCATGTTGGGGTGGTTCAGGTTCATCGGGTTGTGTTTGGGCTTAAGGTTGTTAAGGTGAAAAAGGTTGGATGTTTATTTGTTCAGGTTCATTGGGTAGGGTGATGAAAGGTTCTGTGGTGCGAGGGGTTGGTGATGGGGTTAATGGTGTGCTTGGTGTTGGTGATGTAGTGAAAGGTGAGTTCGTTTCTGTTGGTGGGGTTGATGGATTTTCATCGGATGAGGAACTCAACACGATGGGTTCAGGTATGGTGGCAATTGGAACATGTACATTATGTACATCTTCAGAGGGCTGAGCCTCTGGTTCCCTTGCTCGGGTTCCTTGGTTTGGTGATGACGGTGGGTTTTGTGTTTGGCGATCGGATGATGAAGGTGCAGCGGATGGTGCTTCTTGAGTTGTAGCAGCCGGGTTCTGATACCAATTGTTGATCCCAGATCTCTCAATAACACTAATAAATATATTATGAATAACTAAATAAGTAGTGTGGAAGAATAAAATAAAGAATACTCAAGAACAAAGAATGTGTATATTCAAAGCATATACTTGAGCATTAAAGATTCACTTTATAAATTAGAATGCGTAAAAACTCACTCAAAGTCTTGTTTTTTACAATAGGCCTAGCTACCTATTTATACTAGCGATAAGAAGATAACTATCTAGTAAAACTATCTAGCCAATCTTCTAGGAAAGATAATGTTTATCTAAAGTATGGATAAACTATAAATCAAGATAAAATTAAAATCCAGCTATCGATTTGTTATCTTCAGCTGTCTTCCATGGGATGTTAATTCAACCTTATCTTCATATCTTCATTGCATGCCTCTGGTTGAACTGCTGAAGAAAACTGTAAGTGTTGTTGACCAGAGGGGTGATGAAGATGCTCTTTCCACGCATCTCTGGTCGATTCATCGACCCTCTGGTTGTTCTCCAGACTTAGTCAATTCTGCCTTAACGTCTTCATCGGTCTTTTGGTTCTTCATCACTTATTGTTCTTCATTACTTTTACATTTATGAATTATGGGGTCTAACTGTTTTATTGGTTTTTATTAAGTTCTGGGTTGAATCTCGAGAGTTAAAGCAGTAATGCTATGATTTCTGAGCCAATATATTCTTAACTAAAAGGTTCTGGATTGTATATTTGTAAAATTTTAAAATCTACCAAAAATTTTATGAGCTGCCTAGCTATCGCATTCTTATAATTCTTTGTAAACGCAGAGTTGTGTGTGATAACCATGTTTTATCGCATCTTTTTGATGCGGCAACTTCTTATTATCGCATTAGTTTGACCCGACAACCTTGTCTTATCGCACTAGTTTGACCCAACAAAACCCTTTCATCATATCAGTTTGACCCGACAAACAGACTTTATCCAATCCTATATATGCGATAACTTACTGTCATACCTTGTTTTATGCGTCAAGTTTGACACGATAAGTTTGACCCGACAAAGTTGTGTGTGACAAGGTGGGTGCGACAAGTTTAAGGTGTGTGAAGGAGTAGGGTGCGACAAGTTTTGAGGTGCAACAAGTTCCACAAGTAGGGTGCAACAAAAATAATCAGTTTGTGGTTTCTGAGTATTAATGGTAATAGCACCTGGGAATTTGAGAGCTAGTTCAATTTCCTGTTTGAAGGTTAAGATCTGATTAAAGAGCTTGTTTTAATCAATTTTTATCTGATGAAAAATCTAGGTTATCAGATCCAGTTGATAGCTATAGCTAATTTGGAATGGTTTTTCTATTGTACGTTTCCAGAATTAATGATAAGTATTTGCACATTAATCGAGAATGAACCATTGTTGGGTATTAACATATTGTTTAT
>NC_037537.1:3754069-3756166 GCF_001531365.2 Cynara cardunculus var. scolymus | reverse complement strand
ATAAACAAATGATGCAATCCTTAATGATATGAAATATAAAAAATACTCAAGAACCTCAGTTCTATTAAATAAATACATCTGCTTTAAAGATCCAATAATCCCAATATGGAACAAATAATGTAACCAAAACTTCTCTGAATTATTAGATCACCCTTTTGTAATTATTATCGGAAAGATTTAAGGCAATAGTTGCCCTTTTATGACAAACCATTTTCCCCTTCTCAATAACATCTAAATTATTATTTCTAATAAGAATAATATCTTTAATTCATCAGGTCACAAAGAAATGATGACTCAAAGTTATTAAATCCAATTAGTAACGATAATAAGAGTTATAATAATAATAATATCTGCATATGACAATGTCACCCTTATTCCAAGTACACCTCTCCTTGATATGTCATCCTTATTCCTCTATCAAAACAGGGCTACTTATCAGAACAGACAAAAGTCACCACGTCTGGGGGAACTACCTCTTAAAATAAGTTTCGTACCAAAACAAATTTACGTCACAATGCTTGGTAGAAACAGTGTATAAAATTCAATTCCATACCAAAACAGACTTACGTCACCACGCTTGGTAGGAATGTTTCCCAAAATATAGTTTCATACCAAAACAGACTTACGTCACCACGCTTGGTAGGAAGGTTTCCCAAAATATAGTTTCATACCAAAACAGACTTACGTCACCACGCTTGGTAGAAACATTTCCCCAAAATTCTAGTTCCATACCAAAACAGACTTACGTCACCACGCTTGGTAGGAACACATCTTTTTATTTAAAAAGATATAAATATCTCTTTTTATAAATTCATAATCAAATCCAATAATAGATATTTTTGAATTATATTAACACTTGAAATTTTATAAAAGTTACTCGGACAAGTTATCCGGATATAAAGTCCGGAAAACACTTGGCCGGTTTATAAATTCGATCAAACATAAGTCTGTCTGATATATAAATCCGGACAACTCACTCAGCTTTGTCCGATTTATCAATCCGGTCAACACATTCTCAACATGTCTGGTTTAAGGCAGTCCGGACAACATATTATCGATTTATAGATAATCCGTACAATCCTTAGGCGATTTATGGTTTAAACCGCACAATGCATGGTCGTATTCCTACTTCTCCGTTCAAAAACTTTGACCAATTTACATAATTCAAAAAATCTCACTAACTCCCTAAATCGCATGACTCTTGAGCTATTTATAACTAAGTCAGTCACCTCTTGTCCGGTTTAGACTTAATCCGGTCACCCCTTGTCCGAATAAAGATCCTTAATTAAAATATTGATTTCCTTCCAATAATAAACAACATTCAAGTAAAATTGGTAACAAATTTTATGCAAAAAGGTTTAGAAATCACTCCCCTTTATACAAAAACTCATATTTTGAAGAAGATGAAACCAAAATGATTCCAAACTTGATCTCCGGTTAATACTTTCTCTAAGTCTCACAACTCCCAAATGAGGCAAGAAGATTGCCTCTTCATCAAAACTTCATATATATATATATATATATATGCTTTCCTCAATTGGAAAGTCGGTCTCACCCCCTCCCCAATCACATGCATGCATATAAATATAATTTTATACACACACATGCACATGCATGCCTATATCATGCATACATATATATATATACACACACATATATATATATATATCCACATATTTTGCATATATTCCAAGTATGAAATATACATACTCATGTATTTTAACCCATGTAAACACGTATTCACAGAAACAATTAACTCACATAATAAATACCTTGGGTAATTATCAGAACCCGGTTATCACAGGACTAAGAATAAACTAGACCAGAGTTGTGCGATTTAAGAAATAAACCGATTAAGCCTTAAACGATATATAAATAAACCGGATGAATATTAAGTGAGTTAATGTAAACCGGTCAAGAGGTAAGCGGTTTAGTCTTAAGCCGGACAAGACTTGGGCGATTTACATATAAACCGGACAAGGTTCACCCGGTTTAAGGATAATCCGATCAAGTGTTGACCGATGAATGTAAACGAGCGATTTATGAATTTTGAAATTATGTTTTAGTATTTTTAATGGAGAAGTAGGAATACGACTA
>NC_037537.1:3749803-3751139 GCF_001531365.2 Cynara cardunculus var. scolymus | reverse complement strand
TAAAGGCAATTTCAAAGTCTGTTTTGGCTCTGAGCTTTACCAGGGACTCCATTGTTTTTACTATCGCTCGGTTTGCCATTCCAAACCTTATGCCATGATCTTGCCTTTGAGTTGTGTAGGCGTATAATTCAATCAAGTCATATGGATTGAGGTTGACAAGGTCATTTTCGTTAAACATGCTTACGATCCCATGGGCTCTCTCCACGCTGAACTCGATGTATCGAATAAATCTGTTGGCAAAAGACTTTATCTTCAAGTCAACGACTCTCCTTATTCCCTCATTTGAAAAGACAGCTCGAGGTTCTTAAGTGGTTTGTCTGACAAATCGATGATGTAGGAGGTTCATTGACTCTAGCGATAGGATTGGAGGATTGGTTGACAAACTTTCATCGCGATCTTGGTACATGTACTGATGGATATTTTCCATCAAGATTGGTTCCTTGGGCGGCAATTGAGGACGTCTCCTCATCGACTCCATGTTCTGGATAATCTCATCTACCAGGCCTTGTGGAGGTTGCCTTGAGGAAGAAGGGGTATCCGCATGCACCACGGGTTCATGGGTTAAGGGTTGAGTTTCTATTTGGGGTTGTGTATGGGTAGAGGGTGAGTTTTCTTTGGTTGGTTGGGTAGATTCTGGTGCATGGGTTTCTGTAGGGGTTTGGGGTCGTTGAGGTGATGGTTGGTTTGTTGTGGGTTCTGGTTGTAAGGAAAGGGTGAAGGGTCGAGGTGTTGGAGAGGGGGTTAGGGGTAGGTTTGTTGTGGGTGAGGGAGTGAGGGTTTGGTTTGTTTCTGTAGGTGGTGTGTTTGGTTCTTCATCGGTTGATGAACTCAACACGATGGGGTCTGGTATTGTGGCTGAGGGAACTTGGATATTCTGTTCTTCATCAAAGGGCAAGGCCTCTGGTTCCCTTGCTTGGGTTTGTTGGGTTGATGGTGGTTGTTGTGGTGGTGATGGTTGATGTGGTGCAGCGGATTCTGTTGGTTATGTAGCCGCCGCCTCTTTCTCCCCCTCATGAGGTCCAAGACCTTGATCATCGGGGTCTGGATCTTCATGTCGTCTGCGTTTTAAGGGGCAGCTCGAGGAGCAGGAGGCTCGCGATCTGTTTTTCTTCCACAGGCGAATGTGTTCGGCAAGAGTACGTACCCGATATTTGTTGCGCCGTTGTTCCATGGTGTGAAGGAGAGTGTTTGTTCGGTCTTGTTGTTGTTGAAGACTCTTCCTTAGCGCAATGGTGGGTTCAATAGATTGGGCAGCAAACTTTGCACTTATCTCATTGAAAGATGAGATAAGTGCCTTGGATAGAGCTCTAAGATCGGCTCTTGTGGCGAAATCTGT
>NC_037537.1:3747542-3748698 GCF_001531365.2 Cynara cardunculus var. scolymus | reverse complement strand
TGTTTCAATACCCCTTTGGCTTTGATCGCCAGGGGTAGTAGATGTGGTTGCCTTTGGGTAGTGGGGTGAGGAATATTTTGGTGAAGGCCGGGGGAAGCACGAGCATCATCATCATCATCATCATCATCTTCATCATCCGATGAAGATGACGAGGTGCTCCCTCGCTTGGAGGGGGGGACGACTCTAAGTGCTCCAGGGTAGCTGCCCTCGGTTCATGGGACAGCATGAAGCGTTCATAGGATTGGCGTATCTCACTTGACGATGGTATGATAGTAAGCATAGCCCGGGATAGCAGCCGGTTGATAGTGTAGCCTTCCTTCGAAATTGTAGGGCGATGTCCTTGCATCTTGTAGTTTGGGGTGAAAGGCTCCACAGCAGGTAGTCCGTGTTGCACCATCGCGTCCCCAATGAAAAGAGCAAGGAAGCAGGGAAAGAGAACAGCATATAGTGGCTTTCCTGCGGCTTGAAGTTTGCACTTTTTAATCACGGCCGTATGAATCTCGTTGTAGATGTGGAAGGCATAGTCGAGATTGAGGTTGAAGAAAAGCCCATACATAATTGTCATTATGTTGAGATTTCCTTGGTCGAGGAAAGGAACCGAGCTTGCAGGTGAGGGATCGGTTGAGGATGGAAAAGAACAAATTCCACATTGGCGGGAGGAATTGTCTTTTGAAGTCTGATACGTTTCGCAGTTCCCGATTGTACCCTAGCATTTTTACGAACCTGAGGATGTCATCGGAGGAAGGTAGTTCGTCATATTGATCGATCCCTAGTTCCTTTCTTGTGGGAATATACAGAACCTTAGAAACTTTTGCTCGCGATATTTTTACCGAGCAAACCATGTCATTTGGGGCGTCTATGTCCCTCATTATTCCATGACTGGGAGGATCAAACTCGCAGGTCTACTAGTATTGTTGAACGTACTTTAAAGGTACGTTTGGGTTTACTAGAGTTAAGGCAGGGAGAAGGATACAATTCTTGAAGAACTCAATCATTATTGCAAACCTATCATCAAAGAGGGTGTTGCGCAGTTCAATCACGTGGTTGTTGGGTTTCATGGGCAGGAAGACGATTGCACGGCTGTCGGCGCCTGTGGATTGGATTCGGCTGTCATTGTTGTTGGATTCGTCGGAAGCGGAGGAGGCCATTTTTGAGG
>NC_037537.1:3723969-3747442 GCF_001531365.2 Cynara cardunculus var. scolymus | reverse complement strand
ATCACATGATAAGCAATACTAATACATAATAAACATGTATAAATTACCTCAACTCAGGTTGTCTCAAACCTGGTTATAACAGATACTTCCACCTTTTCAGTGGCCTGAGTGTTCTCATGTCGAACACTTTCCTCTTCTCCATCTTCATTGTCTTTAAATTTGTCACCCAACATTGCTTTAAGAATATTTGGCAATGTTTCCCGGAGTACTTGTGCCATTTGCTCAGCTATCATTTCATTTGTGAGGGGATTTTCCCCTCCCCGGCCTCCTTGACTTTTACTGATAGCTAAATTAGCTTGCGCGGATGGAGTTTTACTAGAACTAGCGATTCAGACACTTCCTCGACCTCGACTTTGGGCTCGTGTCCAACCTCAAACAGTTGGTGGGGCTGTGCCATTAGTACCTCCCCCATTGAGGGCGTTCCTTGTTGATCTACGAGAAACCATACTAACATAATAGGGTATTATCATTTTAACATAGTTCTAAAGTCAAACATAACACACTACTATGTTTATAATATAATCACTATATATAAGCGAAGTACATAATAAGGAAATTACGTCAAAATTTTCATAATGCTCAGTACATAATAAGGAAATTACTTCAAAATTTTCATAATGCTCAGTAAGCTATATATTTTGTGTCAATAAACAATCATGGAGAGAGAGACATTACATAATCCTATTTATTTACAAAAGATGGGATACTTCATAATCCTAAACACATCTTTAAATCATATGAATGCTAAAAAAATCTATTGAAGCACTGGACTAGATGAAAATTTGATCAATTATCTAGACACGCACAATTAAATCACATACTCAAAAGATCTTTCTCTCCTCCCCTCTCTCAAATGGATTCTATGTCTAAAACGGATGTGCAATGTAGTAAGAGAGATAAGGGTCCCTTAACCACTCCTCATGTGGATGGCCTGAGATGCTACAACACACTAGCCTTTGGGTCATTTTTGATGCATTGGACCCAGTCGGAGAAATAGCACCTCACTACACCAGCGTAGTCTATGGTCATTTTCTTATAGAAGTGAACTATGTCTCTGAATCTAGCGCCTACAGGGCGAGCAGCAATTCTTCGTTCCTGTTCAAGTAGAACTTTATCCCAAATCAGTGCATGACGCTGATCCGACAAATTTGCATTCTCTACAAGTAGTTCATTTAGGGCTCCTCCTTCTTCGACATGTGCCTGCTGAAGATTGTTTAGCCATTCCTTCAGTCTAGTATTTCCATCTAAAGTTCGAGTCAACCTCTCTCTTAGCTTTGTGTTCTCTCCACTCAAGGTCTCTATAGTCTCCATCATGTCCTCACGTGTAGGAGTGCGGGGCGTGTAGTCTTCCAAAGACTCGGGTATGGTCCTTCGCCTGATGGGCTCTCGTGATGACACTTCACTAATGTGGGCCAGACTATCGCTTCTGGACCGGGTGCCTGAAACATGTCTGGCTCTGGAGTGTTGATTGTCAATAGATCTTCTATTCGGTCCTAGCCCGTAAGATGTCCTACGTGTTCCGTATCTGCATCCACGTCCGCGTCTAATAGCCCTAATGTGAATGGTGTGAACCATGTCTCCTACAAGTCATAAAAGGAACATATGTCAAGTAGTAACGTAGGATCAATCTTAATCACATGATAAGCAATACTAATACATAATAAACACGTGATTCCAACATTCTTCTCAGTTTAAGCTTAGGCTAAGTAAATCTTAACCTAATTACCTTAAACTAAAGCTCTAACAATCCTCTCAGTTTAAGCTTAGGCTAAGTAAATCTTAACCTAATTACCTTAAACTAAAGCTCTGATACCAACTTGTAATGCCCTCATTTTTTTAGAACGTTACGTAATCTGAAATGAATTCCTAAATAAATACCCCAAATGACGGCTAAAAATAAAACCGTTTAAATCGTTTACAGCGGAAGTCTTTGAATCAACCAAAAATTAACTTAAGTTCTAACCCACCTCATACCAGGTTAAGTTAAAAAAGATCAACATAGCATTGCTAAACAAAAGACTAAAAATAAGATGATAATTAGCAATTCTCTAAGCGTCTCATTTGCCCTTATCCAACCTCGAATTACCTGGCCCTGAGATGCATACTATAATCAGCTTATAAAGCTCAGTGAGTTCATGGTTTGGGTGAATAAAATCATATATTGACACATATATTTATATATATATATATAGCATATATACATGCTTTATAAGAAAAGTCACATCTTTTAAAAAAATAATTTAAAACACTGAAAATAAAAGATTTCATGTTTAGTCACAAACACGCCCTAGGTTGATATGTCAGTCTTAATTGATCATCCACTTATCTGGGTCGTGTTTTATACTGGTCATCACTTACTGGTCAAATGCCCACCTTTGAATCATAAAACTTTAATATGGAATAACATGCTAGAGTTATTCGAAATCTGATTAAACACATAGCATGTAACAATTCACAAAATAACATACATGTAAAATATATCATAACATGTATGTAATTGAAATATCATGCATACGTACACATCATCAACAATTCATATCATGCAAAAATAAATTTATACTTAGGTATGGATCCTAGTGAAATCTCATGAAAACTCACCTGATTGCGTAGGTCGACTACCGATAGCTTCTGACGGAAGACCTCTAATCGATGAAAAACAGGGATTTTTTGACTTGAACTTCAACTCCGGTTTTCTCCCTCAAAACTCCACGAAAAACCGAGTGGTTTCAAACTAAATGAAGAAGACAAAGAAACCTACTTAAATATGGTTTTGTTTGGCTTATTCGTTGACCAACTGAGCCAATAGGAGCTCTCTAAACATCTCATTGAAAAGTTGTTTTCAAAATTTCAAAGTTTGTCCAATTTATGAAACAGGTCCCTCAAATTTGGACCACTTTTCACCAAACACTACCCCTGCACTATGAGAAATAATCTACAACCCCCTGGCTTGCTTATTTTAACGAAATTTACAGTTTTCACCCATGTCTTGACTTTTTCTTTCACCTTTGGTCCGATTTTGAAACTTCTTTTAATTTCTTTATTTATTTAACATATATATATATATATATATATATATATATAAGTACGTGTGTGTGTGTTTTATAAAAAAATGAAAAGAATAATAATGAAGATAAATTATTTATTCCTCGAAATTTTTGGGTTTTACAGATGGTTTCCTCAATATATTATCTTCGTTTGTTGAATATTCTGAAGGCTTTGGATACAAAAGAGTATCCCAAAAAGATGTCATTGTTAGACTAAGGATCGAACTTCCCAATATTATCTCTATTGTTCAGAATATAGTACTTGCAACCAAAGATATGGAGAAAGTTGAGAGTTGGCTTTCTTCCATGGAAAAATTCATATGCTCTCTTTTTGAAAATATTGACTATCAGTGAGCGATTTTGAGTAAAACGTGTTGTACTGACAGCTTCAACCCAAAATTAGGCTGGGAGATGAGATTACTGAGCATGGAGCGAGCAACTTCAATATTTGTGCGATTTCTGCGTTCAACGACTCTATTTTATTGAGGTGTCCTTACTGCTGAGAAATTTTCTTGCCTTCTAAGATGTTATTCAAGATACTATTTTTGAGTTCAGTGTCATGGTCACTTCTTATTGAGTGAATAGTTTGGTTATTGAAAACTTTCATCCTTTTTGCAAAGGAGATGATTTCCTTAGGAGTGTCACTTTTGTATCTAAGAAATATGACCCAAGTATACCTCGAGAACTCGTTAATAGGAACGAGGGTATACTTCTTTCCAACGATATATTGAATATTGAAATGGCCAAATGGATCCATATGAAGAAGTTGAAGATGATTAGTTATTGAGGAAAGTTGTTTAGACTTGAATCTAGCTTTAGTTTATTTTCCTTTCTCGCATGTTGAGCAAAGAGATTCCTTTGTATAAGAATGTTGAGGAAGTCTAGTGACTAATTCCTTTTTGGATAAATCATTCAGTGTCATGAAATTCAGATGAAAGAACCTCTTTTGCCATAACCAAATTACATCAGAATAGGCTTTTCAGAAGAAGCAAATGTTCTTAGTGAATTTAGAATCTATGTTGATAACATAGACATTTTCCATTCGTGTACCAGTTAAGGCAAGTTTTTCATTTTTGTCATTAATAGTACATATCTTCTTACTGAAGTTCATTGAGAAACATTTATCACACAACTGACTAATGATGAGTAGATTATAATACTTCGACATAAGCAACACATCTGAAAGTAGTCACCCTATTAGTCAATATGCCATATTCTCTGGTGTATCCTTTCCCATTTTCATTGATGGCCACAAAGAGAACCTTTTCTTCCCCGTGTTCAGTTAGTAGAGACTTACTATCAGTCATATATCTGGAACATCCACTTCCAAATACCAAATACCCTTTAAGTCTTGCATTCATACAAACGATTAATTTTTTTGGTACTCGTCGTTTAATAGGCTCAACAAGGTTAGTGGACTTAGAGGATTTGTCTTTCTTCACCTTAATTGACTTTTCGTTTTAAAGTCTATCACATTAACACAATCATTGGTACATGAGAAGAATCACCACTGTGATAGCATTTCCTATAGTTGAAGCAAGCTTTAGGACCATATGCATAAGGATTTGAAAAATGAAGGAGAGCAGAACCGACAACAAGAATACCTTTCTCCATATATTTCTGATGAATCTTTGGTTTCTTAGATTTCTTTGGAATTAGGTCAATATTCAGTCATGGTGTAGGTTTTGGGTTAGATGAGGGACTAGAAACATTCTTCTAAATGACAGAAGGTTGGCTAGTTGAAGACTTAGAAGAGGGTTTCTTTAGCTTGGCAATTTTGTTAATCTTTAATTTAGATAGATAACCTTTAGAAAGAGATTTACCTTTTCCTGAGCATTCTTGACTCTTATGAGTATTCTCAGTTTGAGAAGAGCTGGGAGATTTAGAATTAATGGTGTTAATTTATTAACCCTATTACTTCTATTTTCTTACTCTTTTATGTTATTTTATTTGTCCAACATGTCCAATTGGGTCTCTTTTATATTAGTAGTATTTAGTATTTTTTGTGAAGTATTAGGAATATATTATAAGTTTGATTTAAATTGTGCTTTGAAATTAACTTTTGCAGATCTGGATAATACTTCAGCTTCCTGGAGGAATCATTGACTGCTTATTCAAAAATGTAGCAGTACTATAGACTAAACAGTAGGATTTAAGAAGAGTTTTGGGCCGATTTTGGGCTAGTTTCAGTTGCAGTCGGGTTTCGCCATCTTGGGCCTATCTAAAGTTTGTATAATACACCAAGGGCTTACGTCATCTTGTACTTTTGTTACTTAGAGCCCAAGGTTAATTACTAGTATAAATATATGTTCTTTGTAAGTTTAAAAAGACACGTAACATTTTGGTTATCACTCTAATATCTCTCTAGATTTTATTTCCTAAGTATCTTGTGATCTAATTTTTGTTTGCAAGTTATTAATCAAAGTTTGTTTAACGAATCATTTCCTACTTCATCTTGAATTGTTTCCAAGTTTACTTTAATTTTCAATAATCGGTTAGAGCTCATCTATTCCCGTTGCAATACATAAGATTTTTATAATCTTTTGTGGTAGTTTCCCGTAGTTAAGAAAAACCGTTTTCTAAGTACTTACTAGTAATCCATATCTTGTTGTGACGAAACTTGTTTTGCAAACTTGAAAAGCAAATTTCCACTCCTTTTACTTTATTTCTTGCAAGTACTTTTCACCTTTTTACTTTATGTCATGTGCTTTTTAATACTTTAATCTCTTGCAATTTAATTCTTAGTATTTTATTTCATACAATTATTTCACTTGTAATTTACTTTTCAGTAATTTACTTCTCAGTCATTTAATTTCCTTTTTTTTAATTTATAGTCTTCATATTTCAGCAATTTACATTTCTGCACTTTCTATTTCTGCAATTTACTTTTGGGAAAATTGTATTAAAATGGAACTAACTTTACCATTATTCCTATTTTAGGGAACCAACTTTCAAAACCTTCATTTCAGGGTCTAAAACAAACTTTTCGTTTATTTAAGGAACTCGTTTACCTGATAACCTATGTACCGTGATGTGGCACTGGTAAAATCTGATATGGGTCATTTTTTATTTTTTAATACCAAATAAAATTCCATGTCATTAGTTAAAAAATTTAATATATCCCCCAACCCTCTTGCATTCTGATTCTTGGTTCCTTTACCTACGGCGACTACACCTTTGAGCACTACATTTATGATGAGGAAGACATTGATAGAACTCCATATATTGTTCCAGGAAAACACATATATTATACATTATTTAACTCCAAACCTCATTTCATTCATAATCAGGTTAGGTTTGAAACGTAATCGAATCATTAGAGTTAGTAAAATTTCTTCCATCGAATTAAGAACTCTTTTTTTAGTTCAAATTTCATTTGTTTCTCTTGCAATTTCTCTCAATTTTGAAAATTTTCTTCAGTTTTTTGAGTTTCCTTGAAGAAAATCTTCCATATTTCAAATTCATATGTTTGGAGCTCCTCCTTTTTCTGAAGCGGACCTCCGCCTCCCCGCTCAACAAACATGATGGTTCCCTTCCCCCTGTTCTTGTGTTAGGACTTAAACAACCTTGTTACAGAACGATAAAAATTTCATCACCTTCTATTCTGATACAGAATGATAAAAATCTCATCATTGACATTTTGAGATGGGTAGACGTTGTCTAGAGGGAGTTAATGGTGGATCTTAAAGATGGATGCGTAGAGTTGTAGAAGAATAAGAGTGTTGATCATCTCTCTCATTAATTTGATGATGATCCCTTTTACCTTACGAAGTATATTATTTCTGTTATTCAGTTTCAATGATCATCACTGAGTCTGTTTAGTGATCGTTGAACATGTATTGTAACTCCTTCAGAGACTGTTATACTTCAAGAAAACAAAACTCACATCAAAGAACCTTCAGCAATGTCGAAGACAAAAACTAAATATTAGAGACCAGCGCATTCATGATCTGAAGCGGCATTCAGTGGTTACAAGCTCGTCTAATTATATGTGAAGTTTGCACAAGTTTCAGCAAATGCTGAAGAGACCCTCCAACATCATCCCAACATTCAACAATCAAATGAAGCTTGTCTTGCACGATTATTTTTGTCTTGTCCTCCTTCTCACAAACGACAATCCCATACCTTACAAATGGCTTTACAAAACACCAACACTCACTTTCATGACAATCGCCATCTTGCCAAACCTCCCCGTTTCATTAGAGATAACTTTAGTCTCTGGAAGAATCGGATGTCTTTATTCTTGGAAGGTGTGGATCCTGAGATTCCATATTATATAGAAAATGAACCTTATGTTTCATATGCTATCTTTCCAGTAGTTGTTGCAACTGCTACCACTGCCGCGATTCCTGAACTACAGATTCCAAAGCTCCCTCATCAATGGAGTGATGAAGACACGAAAAAGATGGATTTAAACACTCGAGCGAGGTCTATAATAGCCATGTCTCTTCCTGACGAGGTATATCACTCAGTGATGAAACTCAAAACCTTGAAATCCATGTGGGACACTCTATGTGTCCAGTATGAAGGTACTACTAAAGTACAAGAATCGAGAAAAATTAATCTAGTAAGACGATATGAAAGTTTTCTCTGTGGAAAGACTAAAACATTGTCTGAAGTACATCAACGTTTTTATTTTCTTCTTACCGATTTAAGGATAGGCATGCGAATGGGACCCCGACCCGTCGGGGAACCCGATCCACCTGCCCTGATCGGGGACGGGGATTCCCCGCTAAATCGGGAATGGGGACGAGGATCCCCGTTTGCCTCAAACCGAGCATGGGGACGGGGACGGGTATGGTACTCCCCGCCCCGTACCCGTTATATAAACATATATATATATATATATATATATATTAATTAATAAATTATATATATATATACACACACACACACATATATATATATATGTATATTATTTATTTCAACTAAAGCGGTAATTCATAATTTCCTATTTCCTAACTAGGTTTATAATCTAAAATTGTTACTTTTTGGATGTTAATAAATAATATTTTGGATGTCAAGTCAAAATACAAGTACTTGACAAGTTTTGTATGTTACTCGATATGGTTTTATATTACTCAATATCTTTTGGTACATGTGACTTTAAGTTTTTTTGGATTAAATTGAATTTTTTTGGTTTTAGGTTATTAGTTCTTATATGATGTTCTGGTTTTTTTGTATTAAATTAAATCCATTTTGATTTTAGGTTTATTGAAAATGTTTGAGATTTAAACATGTATGGTCTCTCACATATTTAATTCAAAATAACTTGTATAAACGGAAAAAAAATTCCCTGTTTCCCCGTTGGGGATCCCCGTTCCCATTGGGGATGGGGAAGGGGATGTGATTATAATCCCTGGTGGGGATGAGGACGGGGACGGGGATAGAGATAAGTAATCAGGGACGAGGATGGGGATTGAGGTCCCGCCCCATCTCCGCCCCCATTCCCATGCCTATTTAAGGACAGTTGGAGGAGAATATTCCAACTCTGAGACTCTGACAAAATTTCTTGAATGCTTGCCAAAATCGAAGGATCAATATACCATGTGTCTTAAGATGTCCAAGGATTTATCCACACACACTCTCTCACTCTCTCTTTTAGTACACTTTATGGGAAATTGTTTAATCATGAGCAGTCCCGTCAGCTAAAGAAGAATCTTATTAAAGACTCTAGAGAAATGAAAAGCTATCTGTTAGCTTTGATCTCTAAAAATCCTTCAGCTAGGGGTGGCAGAAAATGACCCAACTCACTAACCCAACCGGAACCCAACCCAAAATTAACATGTTGGGTTGACATTTTCAACCCATTTAAATAAATGGGTCAACCCGCCTAACCCATTTAAATAAATGAGTTGGGTTGGGTTGAATTTTTCGACATGTTTTCAACCCGTTTTCAACCCATTTAAAATATTATATAATTTTATTTTATTCTTAATATTATATCTAGTATTCTAGTTTTTAATTTTGTTTTATTCTTAATTAAAAATCCTATCATCGTGAGATTAAACTCTGAATTCCAATCGCCTCCATTACTCTTAATCATCATGAACCCCAAGAAAACCCTTTAGTCCATTACTTCATTATCGCCTCCAAAGTCTAATTCAACTTATTTTGAACAATATATTTGTTTTGGTTGTGTTTTATTCAAACTTTAAACAAGTTGTTTGTATTTGTGGTTGTGTTTTATTCAAAAAAAAAATTTAATAGCTAGTCCTTTTTTTATTTAAAATTTTAAAATTATATGGGTCAACCCATTTATTTAACAGGTTGAGTTAAAAATATTGTAAACGGGTCAACCCACTGTCAACCCATTTAAGTAAATGTTGGGTTGGGATGAAAAATCTCAACCCATTTAATTAAATGGGTTGGGTTGGGTTGAGATTTTCAACTTGTTAAATAAATGGGTTGAACTCGAACCCAACCCAACCTGACCCATTGTCACCCCTACCTTCAGTTGAGCCTTCTTTTTCTTTTATTCCTTTTAATTCTTCTATTTCTATCATTGAGCTAGATCCATCTAACTCAGAGTGCTTGTCAGACGCTGATCTATCAGAGTTTGATGAGTCATTGGCCCTTCTTACTAATTCTTTTAGAAAGTTCGCCAGAAAAAGTAATTACCGCAGATCTCTATCGCTGACCCTCTCTGAAAAGCCAAAGTCAAATTCAGTTGACAAGGCTTCGGCGATCTACAACAACTGCCAACGTAAAGGTCAATTTGCTAGTGAATGTAGGTCCAAGAAGACTATGACACCATCTTCTAAACTCCCATCCTCCTACAGATCTAAAGATGACAAATACCTAGAGCTGCAGGAGAAGTATAAAAAGATGAAGAACACTCAGCGTAAAGGCAAAGTTCTTGTCGCTGAAGAACATAACTGGGCTGATTCTTCTGAAGAATAATCCTCTGACGAGAAAGATACGACCTATCTTTGTCTAATGGCCAAGGATGTCAAAGATGAACCATCAAAGACATCATCCTCCAGTGATCCCTGTCATCTACTCCTACTCAGGTATATTTCTTGAATAAACCCTCGTCTTATACCTCTAATAGCCTATCTACACTAGATACGTTGACAGTTGATCTTTAAAATGCCCTGAATGGCAAATCCAAAGTTGAAAAGCTTAATTTTGATCTTCAAGAACAATTAGAGAGATGTCATTCTAAAATCAAAGAGCTGACTAATATTGAATAAAATTTTAAGGTTCAGGTCATTGTAACCCAAACCATAAGCATCTGACGCGAGCAGGCTATCGCTGAGCATGAGCAAGCTACTTTAAACTCAAGGATGAGAATGATACCATTAAGGGTGGTGCAAAGCCTCCATCAAGGCCTATGAGATCATCAATGCTCAGATCCCTGCCAAGATAAATAGTGGTATAGGATTCTCTATCAAGAAGAATGTGTCACTGACATGTCCATGCTTAAGTTTGGTACTTCTGTCTCTTCCAATCTTGACACCTCTTCTTCTCAGTACTCTTCCACTGAGACTCATCTTGAAGGAACTCCTTCGAGTTTTGGATGTAAAGACAAAGGTAAATCCATTGTCATCCCTCCTCTTCCCAAGAAGGCCAACAGGTCTAATAGGTCTAGATCTAAATCTTCAGCTTGTAAACCATCTTCCTCATGGACCAAGGTATCTGAACCTTTTCAGAAACCTTAGACAAAGCTGAAAGTGAATCTCTCACCCAAGGCTTCCAAACCCTCGGTTGTTCCCCCTTGAAAAAATGAGAAGGGAATCCTTAGAGCTTGTCCCTCTTCTATTCCCTCGGACCCTTCTAGCCTTAAAGTTACTTTCAGCTATAAGAAGTATAGACACTATGGTGAAACTATTCATATTGCCAACAAGTGTCCCTCAGCTACCAAAACTGGTCCGCTAGCTAAGGTAAAGAAAGTAACGAAGGCTGAAAAATCAACCAAGGCAAAACCCGCCACCTAAGTTATAAAAACAACTAAGGTGAAGAAGCCCACTGAAGCCTCTTCTTCAGGCTCAGTGAAGACACATGTTGACCCTGAGTCTTCAGTATCAGTGGATGTCGCCTCTAACTCTGCTGGACCCATTGAGGAATGGGTACCAAATCAATCTTAATCGGTTTTCTTTTGCAGGAAGTGAAAGGCATTTGGTATCTCGATAGTGGATGCTCAAGACATATGATTGAAGACAAATGCTTGCTAATTAACTATAAGGATGAAAGAGGCTCTTTTGTGACCTTTGGAGGAAACGGAAAAGGATATACCAAGGGCTTTGGTATATTAACCAATGATGCAACCACTTTCAAGCATGTTGCATATGTTGAAGGACCGAAACACAATCTTCTTAGCATTAGTCAGATGTGTGATAAATATTTCGTAGTGAAATTTTCTAAGAGTTCATGTTATGTTTTTGACAAAGATGACAAGTTTGCTCTTACAGGTTCTCGTCTAGAGAATGTGTATGTCATCAACATGGATTATCCCTTCACTGAGAATCGTTATTTTCTCTCTAAAGCCTCTTCAGATATCAACTGACTATGACATAAATGACTCTCTCATCTCAACATCAAGACATTGAATAAGCTGTCTCGAAAGGATCTTGTCACTGGCATTCCTTAATACTTCATTGCAAAGGAATCTCTTTGCTCAACATGTGAAAAAAAAAAAAGCAGACAAAGGCTAGCTTCAAATCTAAGCAAGTCTCTTTAGTGACTTCTGCTCTTCAGCTTTTGCACATGGACTTATTTGGTTCAGTCAACATGTAATCTATTACTGGAAAGAAATATACACTCGTCATTGTTGATGAGTATTCCAGATACACTTGTGTCTTCTTTCTCAGATCTAAGAGTGATGCAACTGAAGAAATCATCTCGTTCATCAAACGCATAGAAGTACTGAACAACATCAAAGTACGATCTATCAGGAGTGATCATGGCACTGAATTCAAAAATAGTATCATTGATGACTTCTTTATGAACAAGGGAATCTCACACAACTTCTCTATTGTGAGAACTCCATAAAAGAACGGGGTCGTTGAAAGAAGAGATCGAACAATCATTGAGGCTGCTCGATCAATGCTCAGCGAATCGTGTCTTCTTACTCAATGTTGGCCTGAAGTTGTTAGCACTGCTTGTTTTACTCAGAATCGATCGATGATCGTCAAAAGATTCAAGAAGACAGCTTATGAACTTTTCCATAGTAGAAAGCCTTCTATCAACTTCCTTCACATATTTGGTTGTACGTGTTACATTCTTAACAATAGAGACCAACTTGGAAAATCCGATCCCAAAGCTGATGAAGGAATCTTCCTTGGATATTCTTTAGTATCCAAAGCCTTCAGAGTATTTAACAAAAGACGACAGACTATAGAAGAATCTATCCATGTCACCTTTGATGAATTTCAATCAGCTAACTCTAAACCCATCTTTGAAGATGATGAAGAGTTAGACAATTGGATGATATCTCATTATGGATAACCTGAAGCTTCCTTCAGCATTCAACCAAGCATTCATCCTCAAGAAGCTGACGATGATCCAATTATCATTCATGATGTGACTAGTAATGAAGCTGAATCCTCTTCAGGGATAGATGTTGTTCCCATTGGTCACTTACCTCCTTCTACTTCAAACACTGACCCTTCAGTCGCTGAAAATTCTTCAGTTTGTGAACCTCTATCAGTTGGTGAATCGCTTACTGAGGCTCCTTTAACAATCCAACCTATTGCTGAAGAATCTCTTGTTAAAGGCTCATCTTCTATGTCTGAGCTTCCAATCTCATGTGATAATCCTTTACCACTTAGTGATGGGCGAAAGACCATCCAATACATCAAATTCTTGGTGATCCAAGTGCAGGTATTCAGACACAGAATGATCTAGGTAATATATGTCTCCTTGTCAACTTTCTTTCTTTAGTTGATCCCAAAACGATCAATGAGGCTATCACTGACCCTAGTTGGGTCAATGTTATGCAGGAGGAACACATTGAGTTTGATAGGAACCAAGTCTGGTACCTTGTCCCGCGACCATCTGACAAATCTGTGATAGTCACCAAGTGGGCTTATCGCAATAAGTTAGATGAACAAGGAATTGTGACCCGAAACAAGGCTCGTCTTGTTGCTCAGGGTTACAGGAAAGAAGAAGGGATTGACTACGATGAAACCTTCATACCAGTGGCTAGACTCGAAGCTATTCAACTCTTTATAGCTTTTGCTGCCCATAGAGACTTCAAAGTCTTTTAAATGGATGTAAAGAGCACTTTTCTAAATGAAAAGCTTCAAGAGAAAGTTTATGTTGAACAACTTCCAAGGTTTCTTCACCCCCAAGTATCCAAATCATGTCTATAGATTGGATAAAGCTCTTCATGGGTTAAAATTGGCCCTCGTGCATGGTATGATACCTCTCCTCATTTCTCATCTCTGAGGAATTCGTTCGTGGAAAGATTGACCAGACCTTATTTCTTAGGAAAGTTAAAGGTATCTTAATATTGAAACAATTTTCTTTATGTTGCTTTGCCATCATCAAACTGCGGTGACGATACTGTAGGGGAGGTCATGCGAAAAAATAGCTCGACTTTTTCGTAGTGGCTCCCTTCCATGCCTCCTACGTAAATAAGGAGTTGTGCAGCAGCTACAAAATGGGTATCGAGTAGTTGGATCATAGTCTCTTACCATAAAAATGATAGGGGGAGGCTGTTGATCCTCTATTTCTCTCAGTGATTTGATGATGATCATTTTTATCTTACGAAGTGTTCTATCTCTTTATTCAGCTTCAACAATCATCACTGAGTCTGTTTAGTGATCGTTGAACAAGTATTGTAATTCTCAGAGAGACGAGTATTTTTCAGGAAGACAAAACTCACACCACAGAACCTTCAGCGATAACCAAGATAAAGATGAAGATAGAGACAAGCAAGCTCGTGATCTGATGCGGTTTTTTGTGATAACAAGTCTGTCTACTCAAGTATGAAATCTACTCAAGATTCAACAAACACTAAAGAAACCTCAGTGTTATTCCAGTGTCAGCGATCAAATGAATCTTGTTGAACAAAATTAGTTTTTTTTTGTCCTTCTACACACAATGGACAAACCCATATCTCTCAAAGTAAAGTACCTGTATAGAGTCACTCTATGTCTCCAAATGTGCTTACCTACTTTATGAAAGACTAATGTTCATATACGACAAAAGCCTGTATTTCTGTAACAAACGACAAACTCACCTCTAGTAGTTTGCCACGTGCTTTGTACCGTCTGACTTGCATTTAATACAAAAAGTATAAATAGCTGAAAAGTTCTTCCTTGTTAGTAATCCACTCAACCAGAAAAAGCAAACTGATGCCAAGAATTCTACTTCTTGAAGATCAACTCTCTACCTAACAGAAATACTTCTTTTAAAGCACAAGACTTCTTAACCTTTTCTTTTAGCAAGTCTTTTCTTTCTTGCTTGCTGTATCTTGTGTGTTTCTTTGATTGTTTAGATAAGTTTTGTATCTTATCTTTCCCGCAAACAATCTGTAAAATTATGTATTGGTCTTCTTTATCAATAAAGGATTTTAAAAAGTGAAAGTTGTTATGTTTGTATTCATCCACCCCCTTTCTACAAATTGTTACCTTTAAACTCTTGTAGATTCAGCTGAGACCAACAGATGAACTTAATGACTAGGCGTTATGCTCAATTGCCTATTCAGACTCTTCAGATGAAGAGTCTGAAACTGATCTTTCAGAGTACCATCCCGACATCGAAGTTTTCATGGTATAACCTCTCTCGGTTTTTCAAGCAAGCCACTTCCTCTCTCGCACATTTAAAACCCCATCCCGCATATGCTACTCGTACAAAAATCAGAGCCAGTTTCTTTAGCCAAAGTCCGCCTTCTCACCACAACATATGTCAAACCTATTTCGGTTGTCGCCTTCTTTGATATTGGGTCTTCTGTTTCAATATTGAATCCCAATATCTAACCCAGTAGCTATTGGAGGACACATCACCAACACTTCCTTGCAGCCAATGGTGATACTTTTGTCATTGACAAAATCAATATCTCAGTGTACATCCGAATTTTTCCTAAATGTGTGGTTAAACACAAATTATTAGAGTCCAGTTCGCACGACAAGGATCTTCTTATTGGTTTTGACTTACTCCATACACTACCAGGATTGAGGTACGCAGAACAAGGTTTACACTACAAGAGTTTCCTGAATTCATGGAGCTCTATTCCACGGCTCTATATGGCATTAGATATCACTATGGATAGTCTCAAACATCAGATTATTCAAACTTCTTGCGCAATCACATAGAGTTTTTGAAGAAAAATAGATCTACACTATGGTAAAATCCTTCAATTTTTGTTACTCTCCTATTCAAACAAAACGAAGATGTTAACCCCATAAAGGCAATCCATCCGGACATGAATCCATATCACTACCATCTTGCAACTCAGGAGTGTTTAGAACTGATAGGCTCGGATCTCATAGAGTCAACCACATCACCATGGGCATGTGAAGCATTCTACGTCAATAAGAGAAGTGAACAAGTTCGTAGCAAACTTAGGCTAGTCATAAATTATCAACCTCTCAACCAATTTTTGGTTGATGACAAGTTCCCTCTACCATAGAAGAAGTCATTATTCCAGCCTCTCGCAAATGCAAAGGTTTTGTCAAAATTTGATCTCAAAGCTGGATTTTGGCAATTAGGATTAAGTCTTGATGAGAGACCAAAAACTGCCTTCAGCATCCCAAACCATCACCACTAGTGGAAAGTAATGTCATTCGGTTTAAAAAAAAATGCTCAATTTGTCTTCCAAAAGGCAAAGATAAGGAGTTTTGAACCTATTCTCAGCAACACTCTGGTATACATCGATGATATCCTTATGTTCTCACCAGACGAAAAATCTCATATAGATTTAGTCACCAGGTTTCATTCCATAGTCAAGGAGCATGGGATCATGTTATCCGAGAAGAAAATGGAAATCAATGTAAATTCTATTGATTTTCTTGGTATCAAAATATCTGATGGAAAATACCAACCACAACCTCACATTGCTCAAGAACTGCACAAGTTCCCAGGAATATTAACGTCACAAAAAGAAATTTAACAATTTCTTAGATTAGTAAATTATATGGAAGATTTTTTGCCTAAATTGTCAAGCCACACTACACATTTATTCCCCATGTTGAAAAAAAATATGCCCCCTTAGAGTAGGAAACAGACATTAGCTATAGAAAAGATAAACCAACTACCTGTTCTGATGCATCCTTTAAAAATTCCTACTGTTTCTTACAAAAGAGTCCCCTAGACTGACGCAAGTGATGAGTATTGGGAGGGGGCAGTCCTAATAGTTCAAGACAAAACTGGTGTCAGAACAATTTGTGGATACAAAAACGACACGTTCAAATAATCAGAGCAACACTACCACTCTACCTTCAAAGAGATCTTAGCTGTCAAAAGGGGAATAGAAATATTCCAATTCAATCCAATCGGTCACGATTTCCAGATTGAAATGGATATCTCTTCTTTCTCACGCATGCTTCAATTTAAAAGAAAGATGCTGCCAGAAGCCCAACTTTTGAGGTGGGTAAATTGGTTCTCTCAATGAAAATTTACTGTGAAACACATCAAAGGGTTAGAAAATATTCTAGCAGATTTTCTGTCCAGACCAAAGGGCTATAAATATGATGTTCTAAAAGACATCCAGATAATCCACAAAGCCAAGGTCCTTCCAATGGTGTTTCTTGTGGAGAAAGCAAGCTCTTCCAACTCGTTTATTCTAAACACTTCTCAACCTCTACATCAGGTCGATCCAGCTGAAAGTACCACAACTCCACCACAAGTTCTACCAGATGAGATAACAGAATCAATCGTCGACCTTACCTTAAGAGAAAGGTCCCAGCTTAATTACAAAATGTTTTTCACTATCATGCTCAAAAAACATGGTATGTTCATGAGAAACCTCCAGTTCCATCTGGATCACCCGTTCCTTAATGTCTTCCGCATCCATGACTTTCGTAGGTTCCCAAAGGAAGCACTTTGTTTATTTTGTTATCAATTCAGTCTCACACCATCGCGAATATCATTCAACTAGGCCAAACTACTCGGCTACATTTTCTAATGTCAGTTTGAGAGTCTGCCCCCAGGGGCACAGAGTGTGTTCACTCTTCTCTAGTAATTCCTCCTAGTGCATCAATGGATTCAAATATTAACTGTCTACTATAAAACTTACGTTGTGGTCATGTTTAGGAGGCCCTGCTCCTTTTTACCACATATGACTCTCCGACAACAACAATCATTGGTCTACCACTCTTCATTGTCATTCATCCACAAAAGGAATGATAATAACCTAGGCAGTAAATACTTTGAGCTATCCCAACCAGAAAAGTATATGGGAATACGATGTATCCTAGCCAGTGTGTGAATCTCATATTTCAATCAACAATTCAAGATCAAGATAAGAAAGATTGAGATTGAAGAAATGCATTTGAGAATCCGTCCAACTTCTTTATTGAAATGTAAAACTTACAATCTCAAATCCCTCTCAAAAGACTCTCATGTGAATTACAATGAATGATTAGAAGAATGATTAACATTCTAATCTTATCCCCATGTCCCTATTTACAGGTACATTTACAAGTTAATCCCATAAGCCCTTAACCCAAATACAAAAAGTATTACAATACAGCAATAAAAGAACTTTCTAAAACTTTCTAAACTTAGGATAATTTCTGTCATAACAATCTCCCCCCTAAAGTTTTATAAAACAAGCACCCCTTAAAAGCTTCAAGTCTTCTTCCCCCTCTTTCTTTGAGAAAAGTTTGGTGTGCCCAGCAATGATAAGATCTTCAAGCCCCCCCTAGACAATAGCTCTTACTCTTTAAGTTTCAACTAAAAGATAAGATCCAATGAGTTAAGCATCACCAATTGTACAAGTGCAGCCAAACTGCAGACGACCCAACACAACCTTTAACCACAGAATCATCGACAATCTAGTAGCTATAGATTCATCCAACTTTGGGATAGATAAATGTGCGATCCTCGTTACATTCCAGTGCAACCAGTCTAATGACAAAGAATCTTTCAATGAACCACGAGTTGAATAGTCATTCAATTTAAGAGCCTGATCTTGGAAAACACATAATGGCATAGATAAGTAACAAAGGTACCATAGCAAACACCATTAGCTATGTAGACCCGGAGAGAAGAATCATTAGATAAGCACATAGCTTCAAGAACAGCATGTCAAACCAGAAAGATAAGTCGATTTTCTTTAAACTTCTAGAAACTAAATAATTAGAACCGGACCCAAACCTCTCACTCAAAAGAATAATGAAAAGCACTCAAAATTCTCAGATCACAACCAAAGAATCAGAATAATGATTGTAGACTATCAAACCTCTAATTGATCAGGTTAGAAGCATGATTGAAGACACTCAAAAATTCGATTAAATCCAGAAACACTGATTGCATACCTTTAAGACCTTTGATTGATCAAGTCAAAAGAAATGAGTGAAGGCACTCAATGTTTTAGCCTCTTTTAGAAAACTCTAGAATAACAATTGCAAGTCCTCAAACTCCAGCTAGTCTAATCAACTACTAAGGCCAATCAATACAGTTCTGAAAACATTTCAAATCTGGCTTTATTCTTTAAATCACAAATGGTTGATCAAAGAAAGTCAAACTTTGACTTAAAAGTCAATGTTGACCAATATCTTGTATGATGCTCTTAAGGGCAAATATTGATAACTTGTCTCCTTAATCATTAAGCATAAGAGATATAGAGCTAAGACATCCATTAAGCACATTATTAAGCTCAAGATTCAAAATACTTAAAAAGACAAACGATAAGCATGATACTACTTACTCATCGCCCATGCCTTAGGCTTACCCCTTATCGTTCATGCCATGTCTGATGAGCAAGGATAACAAACAAGCCTTTAAGCGATAACAACATAAAGATCACCCTTATTGCTCGCGCCTTGAGAGATGAGCATGGTCCTCACTCATCACTTAGGCGATGAAAATAGTTTTAGCAAATAAAACGTCGAGCAGATACATCAATCTTTTCAAGTAACTTTCAACTCATCGTACACGGTAGGAAAGACTCATCACATGAAGCTTTAAACGATGAAGAGCACTCTCTGAACAACACTTTATCGCACAAGTTAGCAAAGGTCATCGCTCACCAAGACTTCATCGCTTGATATATTGAGCGATGAGGACCTTCATCGGACACCTCTATAAGCGATTTCAACTTTAATGCACAAGACTTGGATGATGATCATTTCCTCTCAGGACATGCCTTGAGCAATGAGATATCTTTATCGCTCAAAACATAGTCAAAATGCAGCCAAGTCCAAATTTATCGCTCAACCTATGTTACTCAAAAATTATATATTGTCCGATGAGTATCACTTTGTCGCACATACTTCATATCATTATTGAGCGATGAGCTTCACTTCATCGCACAAAGCACATATTCAGTGACTGGTGAGGAAAGTCATATTTCCAGTTAAGCCCAGTTCGACTCTAGAATCATCAATTCATCAAAATAAAAACATAAAACTTCAAAATTAATGATTCAGAAAGGTTCTAATTCACCATAATGCTAATCTTTTAGCATTGAATTGATTATAAACATGAAGATTAAGGTGAATTTTAATCAATTAAGCCCAAAATAGTTGAACTTGAAGATGATGAAGCATGAGTTACTGTTTTATTGAAAAACAGTAAAATTTCTTGAAAATGTTGATGAATAAAATGATCGTATCAATATAGATGTATCGATTATGCTCTGATACCAAATGTGAATCCCAAATTCAATCAACAATCAAGAACAAGATAAGAAAGATTGAGATTGAAGAAATGCATTTGAGAATCTGGCCAACTTCTTTATTGAAATGTAAAACTTACAATCTCAAACGACTCTCATGTGAATTACAAGGAATGATTAGAAGAATGATTAACATTCTAATTTTAGCCCCATGTCTCTATTTATAGGGTACATTTACAAGTTAAGCCCATAAGCCCTTAACCCAAATACAATGAGTATTACAATACAATACAATAAAAGAACTTTATAAAATTTTCTAAACTTAGGACAATTTCTGTCGTAACACAATGCTAACCTAGTAGATCCATATTCAATCCCAAAGCAGATTATGAACAATGAAAAACTCTAGTCTTTCGAACATCCAATTTTTGCATCATGGGATGAAGCACTTGAACATTGATTCCAGACTCATCTAACGAAGAAAATAGACACTTTCGATGAAAAAGATTTTGATGAAGACGACGAGCATTATGACTCGGAAGAAGAGCACTTTGATCCTTATGAAGACGATCCATCTCATCCTGACTTTCATTAGAAGTAATTATCGTAGCATAACATTAATAATTGTCTCGTCTAAAGGAAAAAATAATGTTGTAAAAATTATGTAAGCTTGAAGTCACTTTTATGTGATGTAAGCACTTACCTCATTTAGTTTGTTTTATTAGCTTGCATTATTACTTGCTTTTGCCATGCTTTTGTAATGCTTATGCAGGGTACCTTTTCCTTCCTTATAAAAGGAAGGCTCACCTTCATTTGTAAATCATCTTCCTTGGAAAGATATAAAAGCCTCTTCCTTACATTCTATCAAGTTCTTAAGTTTAAGTTCATATACTTTATGCTTTCTCTTATTCTTGGTACTCATATCTCTTAGTTTTAGTCATCCTTTATTGTATTAGTCTCTCATTCTTAGGAATCTACCTTTAACCAAATTAAAAGAACCCTAGATTGATTAAACAAATTAACACTGACATGAAAACAAGTAAGAGGTTGAGAAAATAAAAAATAATCTAAAAATATTAACGTCAAATTTACGCAAATGAATCAATTTAGGACAAATGACTAATATCAAATGAACGCAGTCAATTTAGGGCAAATACAACAATTAAGGTTGAGGAAATTAAAAATAATCTAAAAACTCAAAACAAACAAATAAATCATGTAAACATAATTGTATAATATTATAACTAATTAATGTAAGGCAAAATGACTAATATCAAATTTATGGCAAAAATACAGGTCAAGATTAAAGCCCAATTACTCAAATGTAAAAACTCAGAACAAACAAATACATCATGTAAACATAAGTGTATAACATTATAACTAAGCAATTTAGGGCAACTGGCTAATATCAAAATTAGGGCAAAATTTTAAATTCGGGTTAGGTTTTGGGACAAACATTAATGAGAGATTGAGAGGGTGGTCGGGTGAGTGTGAAAGCCTAAAAGAACTGGTTAGGTTTTGATTATTATATCAATTTAATTGTTATAGTTATCCAAAATTATTTGATAACTTAATTTAATACTTTTTTAAAACATAAGTATTTTTTCATTAAAAAAATTATTTATTTTAACAAACAAAATTTAATGTAACTATCATATGTTAGCCGTATTTAGCATATTTTTAATGAATATTTTTTTTAAAAATATGTAAATCACAATTAAGTTTGGAGTAAATTACATTTTTGGTCTTTGTAGTTTGTTCCAAAACTTTGTTCTTTCTAACGGTTTCTAACCGACACAAAATTAATTGTTATAAAAATAAAAAATTAAGAACTGTCAATATAAATAGTTTATTATAGATACCAAATCCAAAAAATTTAGCATAATACCACCAGTGTAATTCACTCAATTTTTTTTTGAGTAAATTACATTTCTAGTCCTATGGTTTGTTGGTTTTTCGTACTATGGTCCCTCAAATGTGTTTATTACACTACCCATCATGTGTTATGCAAAAACGCACGCTCTAAGTTACCCTACCCACCTTTTCCCCTCTTACCCTCTCCTCTTCATACCCAACCCAACAAGTTGCATCCTGCCCTAATATCATCGGCCTTCATTAACTCCGACACACACAAAAAAACACAACTTACCTTCTCACACACATGGATCACCTTTTCATCACACACCTTAACACACTTACATACATTAACTCATACACACATTGCATCTGTATCATTGTGATCCCCCCCTCCAAAAAAACCGCAGTCATTCTCCATCTCCAAACAAACCCACTGTCTCCATCTATGTTGTCTATGTGAACCCCATACCTATTGTTTCTTCCCTTCTCAACACGCCATCTCCTCTACCCCAACCGGCTTCCTTCTACGATGAACCCCCAGGCCACCCCCTTCTCCCTCGCACCCCTATTTTCTTTCTCATTGTTATCTTCTTCGAAGCTCATTAGCCAAGTCACTTAATTTACTTTTGTGTGTGTGAGAGCGAGGTTGCTGATTAGACTCAAATAAAAGAGAGAAAAATAGCAAACAGGCAGGTATGACACTATATATATGTGTGTGTGTTTAATATTTTACACATGGAAGGATGTAGAGAAGGAGCAAACATGTGGTTAGGGATGCATATTTGATCTTTATTAGAGATTGCAAAAACTCAAGGAAGAACAAAGATCCCTTTAAATGTGTGTATATGGTGAGAGGAGAAATAGCGAGTGAGGGAGGAACAGTGAGGAAGTTCGACAATGGATGTTGCATTACTGGTGAAAAAGAGACAATGGGTTTCATCAGCGGGAAGGTGAAGGGGATGAAGTTGGAGTAATTATGGTTTTTCAGCCAGAGAAGAAGAACTAGTGATGGGGGGAGAAAAAATTTGCCGGTAAAGGATGGGTATCACCGGAGGGAGGAGGAAGAGAGACGATGATCAACAACCAAGGTGTTCGACAGAGGCTTGACCGGAATGGGGGGTGAGTATTTCACGGAGACGATGGTAATCTATGAGTATTGTGTTTGCATTACACACACACACATATATAATATTATCTATATTATCTTAAAAAACAAATTTAACAAAAGTCTTAAAGTCTTATAATACTAAATGACCAAGATACCCTTTATATCACTTTTTTCACTTTTTTCACTTTTTCACCCTCTCCTCTCCTCACATACACTCACCCCCCTCACATACACTCGCCCTCTCACAACCGATTCTTTTAAAATTATAATTTTAAATTTACACTTTATACCCCTATGATTAGTTAATTAATTTACTTTACGTCCTTTACTTTTAAATGTTTCATTTTAAACCTTTATCAAATCAATATACATAATCGTATATCAGTTAAAAAATGTTTAAAAAATACATTTTTATTTTAACAAGTTACATCATTATAATCGTCTCGTTAATACCTTCGAAATGAGTCTAATATTGAATAGTTTTTTATTTAATTATATTATTATATATTATATATACTGTGAAAAATATTTTTAATATTTACGATTTATACTTTTATAGTTATTTATTTATATATATACTATATAYTTTGBGGTTAGRYYGTYCAAATTGCACTGTATAATATGTTCTGAATTAATATGTTCTTGGGTTTTTTTGAAATATATATATACATGTATTAATTCAACCTTATTCTGAGTTTCTGGACAAGAAAGAGGGTAAGCAGTTGAAATTTCATT
>NC_037537.1:3708268-3723806 GCF_001531365.2 Cynara cardunculus var. scolymus | reverse complement strand
ATACAATTTTTTTCATCGATAGTCTGTAATTGGAATCATAACTCTTATTTATTCAAATTGTATTAATATGTAAAGACCAAGTGTAACATATATCATCATTAAATTTTATCTTATAAAACCAGTGGAACTTCAAAATCGTTAAAATTCATGGCTCCCGCCGCATTGCTCGGGTACACAATTAGTAATAATAATATTTTTAAAAGTATATATGATATTAGAATAGGTTACAATTTTGGTCCATGTGATAAAAGACAAAAGAAAGAGGCTAAAAGATGAAAATACCCTCTGACTTAACTGGATTAAAAGGAATCTTTTTTATTCTATTAGAGAGAGGGACTTGAAGCGTGCGTTTTTGTATACCACAAGTACCGGGAGTGTAATAAACGCGTTTTAGGGACCTTAGTCAAATAAACTGCAAACAACAGGGACCAAGAATGTAATTTACTCTTTTTTTTAAAATCCAAACACCCCCGGAATCGGATGAGCAGCAGCCGAGCAGCAGCCTACCAGTCTAACACGCACACAAGGATTGACTCCAGTAGATTCAATCCGATCTCCTTAAATACGTCGCGCTTGATCTCGGTAACTTGGATCTCCTCATCGTCGAAATCCGTAAGAATCTTTCAGCTAATTCATCATGTATAAAGATGTTCATAATTTTGCTATACTTTCTATTGTTGACTTGTGTGATTGATTATATGTTATGGAAGTTTCATGTAAATCCTAAAATTTCTAGCATTTTCCCTTTCTGATGTCACTTGATTTCCTGTAGTTAATTTCATACCCTCCGATTAGATGTTAATTGTTTCATCAAGGTCCGTATTTAAGATTAGTTTCAATTTAACTTGAATTGTTTAGTCAAAATCAAATCGGGAATTTATCCAAACTTTGCTAAGTCAGCCGTAGCAAGTTTTTGTTTCTACAAAATTAGCGTGTTTCCATTTTGCATAGTTTCAGAGATACAGTTGAAAATGGCAACAAATTTGATTTTAGTAAGTCCCATCAAAATTGAAACAATACCTTTATGGGCAAAGTTTCAAGCCAAAATTGCTAATTTGCTTACAGTGAGTTACAGCTAACTGGTGATTTTAATTTTGATGAGCAAAATGCATCTATTTTGTAATTTGTTACTTGGGGGGGGGGGGGGGGGGGGTTATATTTTAAGAGTGGCCTAATAAACTTCTTTAGGCTTTACTATCCTTGGGATCATTAAGTGGATGGTGCAACTTATGTGTTGTTAGAACCAAAGGTAAATCAGAGGATTCATATATGCTTATATGTGTATGAAACATCACACAGCAACCAAGAAAAAACAACATATATGCTTATATGGGTAAATAAATAATGCTTTAGTAGGCTTTAGTATCTTTGCGATCATTAAGTGAATGCAATTATGTGTTGGTAGAACCAAAGGCAAATCAGAGGATTCATATATGCTTATATGTGTACAAAACATCACACAGCAACCAGGAAAACAACATATAGATCAAATAGGTTAGGGAGGAAATTCACTAACTTCATTGCAGATGCCTTTGACAAAGAATATCAAACAGATAGAGGCCTGCAGATTGTAGGGCCCTAAGAGAGAAATACATCCCCACTCGTGCCATAATTTACGGATGTCTATCTTGAGGAGTCAACTATCAATTCAAGTTTTACATGAAACTTGAATATGTCAAATTGAATTAATATTTCCATATAAGTATTTAGAAGGAAGGATACGGAAAAATCTGGAGGGAAAAGTGGGTGAATAAACAAGGAACATCTTGGTATATATACATTTCTAATTGTAACACCCTAGTTTTTCTTATTTGCTAAATCTCAATGTTTAAGCCTTAAATACAAGATTTTGTAAGCAAATTAAGTACTCTTAAAAGAGTCCAACAGCTGTAGCATTTATTAAACTATCATATTTATAACACAAGTAGCTTACAAAGCTACTTATAAACAAATAACATGAGCCACAAAAATCTTATGACAAAGCAAGCCTACCCTTTATGACAAAGCAAGCTAGTTATGAGTTGTCTAGGCTAGAAGCATGTGTTGGAAAAATTCATGATGACAAGCAAGAGCTAGATGCATGACAAATAAAAGCTAGAAGCATGAGGTGTCAAGATTCTTTTATTTTAAGCATGAGGTGTCAAGATTCTCTTATCCTCAAAAATGAGGTGTTAAACTATCATAAGAGTACAATGTTGGGAGCAAGAAGAATAAGTAGCTAATGCAATGAATTTACCTATAAATAGTGATTGAAGTGTTACCATTAGTTCCATACCAAAAATAAGAAATCTCTCTCTCTTTATACCTAATCAAGCTTGGAGATAGGAATTGGAAAAACTAGGCATAATCAAGGTGAGTACATTATGAGATTTACTGGGATACATACATGCTATATATATAAATGTTTTATGCATGAAAGAGTATTGCCATATATGATCATGTGGCAAAGTACACCTATTATGTCATGATGCGCATGTGGTATATGAAAGTTTTTATGCATTTAAGTAAAACCATTTAAATATCCAACGTATGGAACATAGAAAGAAGGTACGTCTTGCAAACAGACCTTATTGGGCAGCCCTTATGTGGACCCGAGGTTAAAGAACCTATGAGAAGTTGGTTTACTTAACATGTAACCATGAGATCTCAAAGAAATATTTTTATACATGAAACTTTATAAGAATTATTTTAACTATTTGGAAAGAATGTTTTATCATGAAACCATAACTACCCACTAAGATTTTAGTTTACGTATTCATGTATGTATCTCAGGAATCAAGGAGTAGGAACAAGCTGAAGTGTTGCTATTCTAAGATGTTAGAATATTATAATTTATAAGTTGTAAGTTTCTGCTGCTGTAATAACTCTATTATAATGAAATAAAAGTTTAAGATATGAAGTTTCTTTCATCCACTTGTACTAAGGGCAAACGACGATACCCTCGGGAATGGAATGTTACACTAATCAACTGCCAAGTTAACTGATTTTGACGGTTTTCTGGTAATATCTGAAATAAATAAAGAATTAATATAATCTCGGACTCAAAGAAGAGTCCAACGGCCCATGGCCCAATCTTTGACAATTTATGTACGTAAATACTAAGCCCAAACCTTCAATGACTTCCCATACTTCAACGTTGACCCATTTTGTTAAATGAAGAACGAGTTATACAAACTCAATCTTGTTTCACTTTTCTTTCAATGTGTGATCAAATCCCATTACATGACAAACTCCAACATGTGCAACACACATGCTTGATTATGAGGTTATGAGGACATGAAGAGGGCACTGAAAGTTTGCTTTTTTGGTCAAAGTGTCTAAAGTTAAATCTCATTTGGGGAATCTTAACATTTCAAGCAAGATAATAAACTTTTTATTTATTTTAGTTTATCTATTTGAACTTTGAACAATATACCCTAAAGATATGGCATTAATGATCTGTGAGAAAAATGATTAGTTAGCAGACCATGTGTAGAAATGTAATAGATCCGACTATGGTGGGCTGAGAACAGAAGAATCAGAAGACAAAGTATAAGAAATTATCGAGGGAAAATGGTTGTTATATTGGTAATATGAGTAATAAAGTTGTAAGGCTTTCGAGTGGCCAAACTCACTCCCAAGTTACACTGATGAAACAAATTTCTGGATACCTCATACTCCTCTCCTAAAATCTTATCGATACTTCTGTCTCTCACTCCTCAACAAACTTCTGACATATTGCGGACACACAACCATGACATCATAACAAAATGGAAGTGTTTTACAGAGTTTATCCTTGTATTTGCGCCTAGAATAAGTACACTTCACTTGTGGCCTTAGACAGTTGACTTGCTCTGTTACATTACTTGCTGCCCACATATTCACCTTGTCCTGAAGGTGAAAAGCAGGAAATTGATGCTTGAAAATCTCAAAATCTTCCAAAGTCGCTTCCTGTGAAGGTACTTATGCCTTAATGGGGATTTCCAACTCTGTGTGTCCAGGGTCCCGAGGTCTCACACCTAAGAAGGCTTTCGATGTGACTCTTGAGTTTAGCAGGAATCTGGGTAGGAATCAGAGCAATGGTGCTCAATGGGCCTTTGACACGTTTTAACTGAGAAACGTGAAAGACGAGGTGAATTTTTGCTTAAGGGGGAAGCTTAAGCTTGTAAGCAACCTTACCCACCTTTTGAACAACCTTATAGGCCCCATAGAATAGAGAGGACAACTTCTCCAACGTTTGATTAAAGACTATTGGCGATAAGGTTGTAACTTCAAATAAACCAAATCACTCACCTCAAAGTTTGCATCCGACCTCTTAAAATCAACCCACTACTTTTGCTTATGTTGAGCACGGAAGAGGTTCATGCGCAGCTCATCAAGGATGGCATCTTGTAGTTGGAGCTACTCTTCTAAGGAGTCTACGGGTGGTTGACCCTTCTCACCCTTATCAAAGGTGGAGGGTCCCTTTCATAAAGTGATAGAGCCTTGAATGGTGAAATCAAGGTAGAGACGTGAGGGAACATGCTGTATGAACTGCCAAGGGTGTAGGAGGGTATCATTGGAGGCGGCCGAGGGGGACATATTGATAGAGCTGTGGTAGGTTGTGTTGTACCAAAATTCCGCGAAGTAGAGTAATGTACCCATTTAGTTGGCTCATCTTACAAAGCATCATAAATAAGACTTAAGGCTGACCACTTTGGTTTGCCCATCCGATTGAGGATGGTATGCACTTGAGACCAAAAGGCGGGTCCCTAGACGAGCAAAAAGTTTCTTTCCAAAGTGGCTCACAAGAATAGGATCGCTATCAAAGACAATGGACTTTGGAAGGCCATGTAGCCGGTAATATGAATGAAGAACAGTTGAGCAAGGGATGCAGTCATGATTTTGGGTGGAAGTGGCACAGAATATGCAAATGTTGATAGTCTATCAACGATAACCCAAATGGGAGTTTTGACCTGTGACGCCGGAAGGTGCGTATTAAAATCCATTGAGATGTCGTCCCAGACCTTATCGGGAATCGAAATGGTTGCAATAGGCCATGAAGTTTATTTGTTGGATATTTAACCTATTGACACGTAGAACATGTTAGGATAAAATCATGTACCGGTTGCTTCAATCCTGGCCAATAAAAAGAAGCAGAAAGGCGTGACAATGTTGCCTGTACGCCCAAATGGCCATCCGGCTGGGGAGGAGTGAAGTTCTTCCCGGAGTCGTTGGCGTAATGTAGGAATGGCCGAAATGAGCAGACACCGGCGGACATAGATAAGCCCATCATGGAGATGATGGTCCGAAAAACAGGTCTGATTAGTGGCGATATCACGAACCATGGTTAACCAACATGGTCCGTGGTGAAATAATCGTGAAGTGTCGATAACCGGGAAAAGTGGATGTCGAAAAGCTGAGGAGTGGCGGCTCATCATTCAAATCAAGGCATCGGCCACCTTGTTCATGCGACCAGGTTTGTAGATCACATCAAACTTGTAGTCAAGATGCTTGGTTGCCCACTTATATTGATCGGGGGTTTGAACCACTAGGTTAAGAAGATGGCGTAGCCTGCGGTTCGTAAAAGTACGGAATCGACGAACAAAAAGATATTGACGCCATTTTTTACCGCTTGGGTAATTGCATATAATTCTCGGATGTAAGTCGATGCCAATTGCATGCGTAGACATTGATTTTTGCTGAAAAAGCAACTAGGTGATCAGCTTGAGATAAAACGGCACAAAGGCCGCCATGCCGGACCTGAAGCATCAGTGGTGACTTTGAAGTCCTTAGTGAAATCAGGGAGGGGAGGGTGAGGACATGTAGTGACGTCATGGCCTGTTTTAGAGCATGAAACGCATCTGCCGCAGTGGGGGTCCAAATGAATGGCTTATGCTGCAACAAATCAGTAAGTGGAGAAGCAATTGTGGCATAATTGAGAATGAACTGTCTATAGTATGCGGTGAGATTCAAAAGTCCGCGAAGTTGAGTAGCCGAGGTAGGTGGTTGCCAATTCAAAGTCGAGTCGATATTGTCGGTATCGCTGCATCACCGGCCGCCAAAATCATGTGGCCCAAGTAATGGACGCGTTCCACTATGAAAGTACACTTTGTGAGCTTGGGAAAATATCAGTGTGTGGAAAGGAGATTGAAGACACACTCAAGGTGTTGGAGGTGCGTGGCTCGGGATGGGCTATAAACTAGTATGTCGTAAAAAAATGACTACTTCACTAAGAGAAGCTCGAAAAGGTCATTTATGGCTGCTTGAAACGTGGATGGGGTATTGGTGAGACTGAAAGGCATCACCACGGATTCATACTGGTTGTCTACGGTATGAAAGGCGGTTTTGTGTATGTTAGCGTTGGCTACCCGGATTTGGTGGTAGCCGACTCGTGAAATTCGTCTAAAATTTCGTCAATGGTAGGAATTAGAAATCGATCACGGATCATGATGGGATTTGGAGCTCAGTAATCGTTGCAAAGGCGCCAAGTCCTGTCTTTCTTGCTAACTAGAAGAACCGGAGAGGAATACGGGTTTTGGCTTGGCCGGTTGACTCCATCTTTGAGCATTTTGCAAATGAAATATGGTATAATGGCGTTTTGGTAACGTACGTATCTGTATGGACGTACATTGACCGATTCGGAGAGCAGTTTTAAAGGAATATGGTGGTCATGGCACCAAGGTGGGGAATGGTATCTGGTGGCTGAAAAAGGCAGTTGTAACGGTCCAACAAGGCTTGAACATATGGGTCGGTGGTGTGTAGTGATTCTGGCGGCGGCTGTGGGGACGAGGGTTTGTGATTGAAAAGTAAAGTATGCATGGAGGCGATAGCATCTTGACGGAGTAATTGTGAAATGGTGCCCGGAGAAGCCAAGGTGGAAAGGGGTTTGTCTTCGAAAATAACGGTGTTGGGGACATGATGAAAGGTGAGGTGGGGGATAGACTATAGAGAAGTCGGCAACAATGGGGCCCAAGGAACTAGGCCAAGACATGCCGAGCACAACATCGGGTTTCGATTGGGAGGACAAAGAGAGAGATGGAAAAGGTTACCGGAAAAGGACACTGGAACTTTGGACCAATGACCATCTTAATGGAGGAGGGAACCATTTCCAACCGTAACTAGGAAGGAGGTGATAGTGTAATTGGTAGGTATAGGTGGTTGGCGATACGTGGTTGCACAATGTTATGCGTGCTTCCAGAATCGACTAGGATGGTGAGTGGTTGGCTGGTGATAAGGCCTCGAACCCACAGTGATTTCAAGGAGGAGAGACCAAGAAACACGGCCGGGAAAGGGCGAGAAAATGCTTGTCGGGTGGGTTGGTGGACAGAAGTGGAGGGGAATAGGTATTCGCGGCAAGGGGAAGTGACGCGGTAGCGGCAACGGCGGGGGAGGCATCGTGAATGTCGGGGTAGGGAAATTGAGGAGGGTTGCATCGATGTCTCGTCTGAAATTTTTTGGGGCAACGGTAACACAAACCTGCTTCCGAACGTTGAGAAATTTCATTCGGTGAGAGACGTTTAGGGGTAGGTTAGTAGTTGGACGTGATGGAGCTGTTAACATGGGTGGTGTAGTTTGGGGTGGTAGCGGTTGAGAAGAAGAGACGGATGGGGTTGGGCGAGTGGAGGTAGAGCGGAAACGGGAATCGGCTAATTTGTCCTCGATTAGTTCAGTGAGGCCAATGGCTTGATGAATGGAACGGGGATGGTGGACGGATAATTCTTGTTGGATGTCGCGCCGTATTCCGGAGATAAAGCAATTGAGGAACACCTCTTGGAAGAGACCAACCACAAAGTTACTTGACCTTTCGAACTCCATTACATAGACGGCGGCGGTGGAGGCTTGGCATTATTAATAAAGGGCAACTTTGTGGTTTCGTAGGAAGACGGGCCGAATCAGAGTTCCAATGCCTAGGTGAAGTTGTCCCAAGTGCTAAGGAGACGGTATTTATGGAGATATTTGTACGAGCTCAGTGCGTCACCTTTGAGGTAGAAAGAGGCAATGTGGAGGTGCTTGCCGGTGGCGATGTTGTAGGACTGGAAATACTGATCAGCCAGGAAAAGCAATCGAGGGTTCGGTACCATCGAAGGACGGCAAATGGATCTTGGGAGGGCATATGTCCAGGTTGTGTTTGGGCGTTGGTGGCATGAAACCGTAGTCAGTAAGAGTCGAGGAGGATGGGCGGTCGAGGTTATTCACTTTGGGGTTGTCGAGTTTGGTGGTGACGGAAGTCAGGGCGGCGGTAAGGGCTTCCAAGGTTTTGGTAGTACTGGATTGGTCGGATAGAAGTTTGGCAATGTTTTCAGTTTGTTTGGCTATGTGATCAGCCATGGTAGCCAAGGATTCATCAATGGAAGGACGGTCGTCTTGAGGCATGAGGAAGCAATGAAAGCACAATTTGTTATCAACCAATTCGAGATGGTTAGTCTCCAAAGAAGCAAGGATTAAGGGAACGATGTGCAACAATTTTCTCATATTCTCTATTTGAACCAAGCAACATTTAAATACCAACATGGATCCTACTCTACTACTGCCACTAGCCCACGATCCTAAATACTATCCATTGATTCCTTCTATTTCTCCATGACTCCATTAACAACTCGTTGACCCAGACAACTTTAAAGAAACATAATTAATAAAACTAATTATAATAAAAAAGAAATGCATTGGTTGCTTGGCTTGGACTCGATCAACTCCTGAAACGGATGGGAAGGTTGGCGTTCCTTCTGCACCTTCTATTGTGGTTGGTATCAGGGGCCAAGGATCTTGTGCTTTGATACTACTGTAATAGATCTGCCTATGGTGGGCTGAGAACAGAAGAATCAGGAGACAAAGTATAAGAAGGTATCGAGGGAAAATGGTTGTTGTATTGGTATCATGAGTATAAAGTTGTGAGGCTTTCGAGTGGCCAAACTCACTCCTGAATTACAATGACGAAACAGTTTTCTGGATACCTCATACTCCCCTCCCAAAATCTTATATATGCTTCTCTCTCTCACTCAACAAACTTCTGACATATTCCAGACACACTACCTTGACATCATAACAAAATCAAAGTGTTTACCCAATTTACCCTTGTATTTGTGTCTAGAATAAGTAAACTTCACTTGTGGCCTTGGACAATTGACTTGTTCTGTTACAAGAAACTAACATCATAATCTTAATCCTGCTAAATGATTATTGATCTTCCGTATGTGGACTACAGATGCTATTGTATTTAATGATGTCAATCCTTGTAGCTCCAAGCTGTTTCAAGTCAAACCTCAAAGACAAAGAATGTGAAGAGATTTTGCACTCTGGTTTATCACCGTCTGGTTTTTTTTTGGGGGGGGGGGAGACTGTGTAAGTATGTGATTGAAATGAAGTGTTAGAAGTTTTCTTCAAGTATTTATGTTCTATTATTGGGTTGACCTTACGTATTGCTTCTCTTAGTTATTGGGCTCACCTTCCATAGTATAGTTAGTTAGCAACCACTTGAAGCATATCTATTTGTTACTAAAGAAGCTGCTATGCCCACATGGTCAATAGCTGAACTGCGTTTGGCCTGTTTTTTGTGGTTTTGGGTCTAAAATATTTAGTCAACATCTAGTTGGATCACCTGCCCTAATAGTATGCATATATAGAATTAAAGAAAAATACGGTGTAAAAATATGGGAGGATTTGCCAAATCTCAGTTTGTCCCTAGTCTAGCACAATGGTTTTGAGAAGTTCGGTCACCTATTTTTTGCAGGCAAAAGTAAATCATGGATATTAGTAAGTTCAATCGTGACGAGCTAACACTGCTGGGATCTGGTGCTTGCACTATGGTTGCACTGCATTTCTCATCTCAACTCGTTTCACAACATCTTTATTACTGGAAAAACCCAAAGGAACAAAAGGCCATAATAATGATCGCTCTTATGGCTCCTGTTTATGCCATGAACTCTTTTGTGGGTGTGCTGGATATCAAGGGAAGCAAACCAATTTTCATGCTGTTGGATTCGATTAAAGAATGCTATGAGGCTTTGGTATGTGATTTTTGTATCTTATTTGTTTCATTTGATCCTTTAACTTTTACCTTGACAATTATTGGATTTTCACTTTCAGGTCATTGCTAAGTTTCTGGATCTACTGTATGGCTACTTGAATATATCCATTAGCGAAGATATAGTTCCTGATGAAATGAAGGGAAGGGAGATTCACCATACGTTTCCAATGACTCTTTTCCAGGTGAGTTCATGTTATTTTCTATAAATTTTATTATTTAGATGTTGAAATTGGTAAAATGATATGCTCTTGTCACTGTTTCTTGTTGCTTTAGATTGCCTGATTCTGTCTTCATTTCTGAAGCATGAACCTTTTTTCTTTCCTTTTGCAGCATAAGCCACATGTTTGCCCTATTTAGCCATTTGCTATTGCCTTTGTAAAGAAAATAAGTTACAACTTCTCCATGTTTAGTCAAATGCATAATCTTTTAATCTTGGAGATACATTTAACTTTTGAGGTTGAATCTATTACTTCCACATTCAAAACTGATGATATTTTGACAAATTTAGCGCCAACATTCTCCCTGATTTGTAGTGTTCTTTTATGAAGTTTAAGGAACCTGTCAAAATTCATATAATTTAAAGAAGAGTAATCAACTTTTGGCTTTTTGTTGCAAAACTCAAAGTCGTTCTTGGGGAATTTCCAAAAAGAAAACCAACATAGTTTGCTATAAGAGATTTTAGACTAATTGTGAAAATAAATGCAAACAAGGACCATTGTACTTGGTATCTTTTGTGCAAAATCGCTCATTCTTACAAAAAATTGGTTTCTTTGGGTGTTCCAAGGAAGATGGTTCAACGAAAAGCCAAGTATGATAAAGTCAATACTCAATAATTCATTTGAACCATCCCTAACAATCTTGAAGCTAAGGCTTAGGTGTTGTTTACCAACAAAAACTGAGTAAGCGCAGACCGGGTAGGAGTCACCACCCTCACTTACCTACTATAAGTGTCTCTTACCCGGTAAGTGTTAACCAGGCAAGAGTCACCACCTTCACTTACCGGGTAATATACTCGGTCAACGAAAAGCCATAGTAAGGTTGTTGGTAAGACCATAATCTTTGGCTGGGTAACCGCTGCTTACCCGGTAAGAGGCGGTTAATGTTTAGACAACAAGCCCTTAGTCTATTTGACCTCAAAATGACCGTTCTTTTCAGTCTGTATTGCGATTCAATGTGTAACCACCAATGTACATGTTAGATCATAAAGACGTGTCTCAGAAACTATATTTTTGCCTTTGCAGCCTCGTACTACTCATCTGAATCACCAAACACTGAAACTTCTCAAGTACTGGACTTGGCAGTTTGTGGTTACACGGCCTGTATGCTCATTTTTGATGATCGGTATGCAGTTACTTGGAATGTATCCTAGTTGGGTCAGCTGGACATTCACTGCCATTCTTAGCATTTCCTTTTACGTGGCCATGTATTCTTTAGTAGTCTTTTACCACGTTTTCGCAAAAGAATTGGCGCCACACAAGCCACTTGCCAAGTTCTTATGCGTAATTGGGACCGTCTTCTTTTGCTTTTGGCAGGTAAATTTCTTCGACAACCCTCATTGGCTAATAGTATCAGTATTTATGATTTATATCACTTGAAAATGTGCTTAGTATATGTTTATTTCTCCAATACGTGTGGGTATCATAAATAGTGAATTGTTGTTAAATTTGTTGCAAAACCATTCAAGTTCTGAAGTTGAATGATAACATTGTTGACCTTAAAAGTCAAAGTGTACATGTTCTTTTTGTAACATAGGGAGTAAAACTAATTGAAAACACAAGTAAATCTTGTTAAAAAACATGCCCAACTACAGAAAATCAGCGGGAAAAAGAAAAAAATCGAAGATGTTTCTGGGTTTGTGTAGTCCTATGTGTGAGCTTCTTTTTGATATATGACATGCTTAAAACAAAGTGCGGGTGAAAGATAAATTGATCTTTAAGTGTTGCAATTGAAGTGAGCGTCTCAGTATGAAAAACAAACAAATAATTGGTTTATATATATTTCATAGTTGGAACTCACACACAGTCCTCGCCTTTGGTAAGACTGGAACCCTGATCTCCAAGTCCAAAAAGGTGGGTTTACCAGGTACCACTGGGCCAATGGCCCTTTGGTAGTAGAGCGGTTGTTTTTGTAAAGTAAATATACTAATCAAACTTCTGAATCTGGTTGTCGGAGAAAAATTTTACATTATCAATATAGAAAAATAAACAGGAAAGACAGATGATGTGAAATGACATATAAATAAGACGATTAGATCATGTTAACGTTGGAAAAAAGGGGTTTTATGCCCAGTTTGGCCCTTAAAACAAAGTCTGCTTTCAAACACAAATTGGAAGGATGTATATGGGTTTGTGTTAGTCCTATGTGAGAGCTTTGTTTTGATACAACATGTGACTAAAACGAAGCACAGGTGAATAGAAATTGATCTTCAGAGTTGCAACTGAAGTGAATGTTTGAGAGTGGAAAAGCATTGTTCCACATAGGTGGGAAATAGTTAGTTTATAAATGATTTGAATCATAGTTGGAAGAATTAAATCACTATGACTAGAAGGCTCTCCTCATGTGGTCTGAAGCCATTTCGGTCCACATTTTGCACCCGACTTATGTATATAAATATTATATTCTACTCCTTGGACGGATGTATATAAATATTATATTCTATTCCTTGGGATAGAACTCGGGTCTCCATACATCTTACCCTTCCCAAACCCCAAGTTTTGCACCCCACGGACGTATATAAGTATTATATTCTACTCCTTGGGATAGAACTCGGGTCTCCATACATCTTACCCTTCTCAGACCCCAAGTTTTGCACCCCACGGACGTATATAAGTATTATATTCTACTCCTTGAGATAGAGCTCGGGTCTGCATACATCTTGCCCTTCCCAGACCCCATCCCCATATGAGATATGTTTTTTTTTTTTTTTTTTTGCATTTATGTATCCTTTTTTCATACAAGTTGTCAATGGTGACCCTTTTGGCTATCTATGATCTGTCATTCAGGGAGTAATGCTAGACATCCTAGTCAAAACGGGTGTTTTAAAAGCGCATCATTTCTGGCTGGACGTCGAGCATGTTCAAGAAGCGATTCAGAATGTGATGACATGCCTTGAGATGGTTGGATTTTCCGTTATTCAGCTATATGCATTTCACTTTGAACCGTATTCTGGAGATGTGCAGACGATGTTGCAGAAGGGGAAAAAGAACGAGTGATATACAATTTGCAGCGGAGTCATTTAAAACCATGACGACAAGATGTTGTAGAAAAACATGTTTTTTTTATTCATTTTGATTTTGTAGAGAATGGTAAATTAGTGTTGTATTATGTTCTCTCTTCAGCTGTTTTAACACACAGCCTTTCTATATGTCAGTGCTCTTCCTAATCCTTGGTGCTCTTTTACCATGGTGTGAATTCGATATGTATGAATAAGGGAAATTGACTCAAATAGCCATTTTACCTTACCTAGATTGGTCATCTAGCCATTCCTTTCTTGGGTTTATCCAAATGTCTCTATGTCTATAATATCCACATTCGTAATATTGGGGACCTGGCTAAAAGAGACAAAAATATCATATTCAACCCAGGTATACGATTCGAAAGTCCGCAATTGAGACGGTGTCACCTGCTAATGTGGTGGAATTTGATATTCTTTTTATTTTTTACCCAGGTCCATAATATTACGGATGTAGTGACATTTGGGTAAACCAGAGAGAGAAATGACCAAGAGACCAATTTAAATGGGTAGAATGGCTATTTGAGTCAATTTCCCTATGAATAAAAATCTTGTCCCAGATTCCCTTTCTCCTTGTCTCACAAATCATTTAATCACATGTCATCATTTTGTTTAGTATAAAGTTACAAATTCATGTTTTCTTCTCTCTTCTTTTAACAGATTTATGACATGGCTTCATGTGATTATGACCCAAAATGAAATAAGAAATTTAGGGATATCATATTCTTTTTCGTAATTAGAGATTGATTTGACCTTTTTGACGGTAGTATTTTTTTTGCGCACCTCATACTAGGCGAAGGATCATATGAGAAAGAATATTATGGTGAGAAGCGTAAAGAGATCTGAACCCTTGATCATTTTTAATCTCATGTCCATCAATGAATTGCAATTTAGAAGAGAATTGATTTGGTGTATATTGGTGTACCTCATTAGTGTTGATATTCAATTAAAATTGATCTAAGGATGAAGATATTTTCTTACATTTCTTACAATATTTCTCTTCTCATTGGAACCCAATCTTCTCGTACTAATCTCATCAGCCTTAACAGTTGGTTTGAAATTAGTTTCCAAGGCTCTATTTTCGTGTCCATAAAACAATTTTTCAAATAAGAAAGTTAATGAGAAATAGCTACTGAAGTAGGCATTATTTTACCAAGACGATTCGTTTTTATAACATTAGTGATTTTTTGTTATATTTTTATAATAATGATCGTCTATTTATAAGTGTGGTTGAAAAGGTAGATATTCATTAATAAACTAGTAACTTATAAGTTAACTAGTAAACTAGTTATCAGAAATATGGGTCCATATTCGGAAGTAATATTCCATCCTGTTGGTCCCAACCAGATATACAAGAGTTTATAGATAGAGATGGCCAAAAATGGGTCCTGGACCGGGCCTTAACCGGTTACGGCCGATCCCGATCGCGACAAAAACCGGTGATAACCGGTCCCTCCATAACCGGTCCCGGTTCCGGTGAAATACTCCATAACCGGTCAAGCTTACCGGTAACCGGTTAAGCCGTCCGGTCCCGGTTCCGGTCCCATAACCGGTTACGGCCGGTCCTTTGAATTTTTATTTTTATTTTTTTCCAATTTTTTTGGTAATTAATAAATTTATAATATGTTATTAATATCTTTAAAATATGTTATTTTTTAATATGTATTATTATAAATATGTTTTATTATAAATACGTTTTGTTATATAATATATATATATATATATATATATATATATATATATATATATACGTTTAATTTTATAAATACGTTTTGTTATATACATTTAAGAATACACTTTAATTTTATAAATACGTTTCGTCATATTAGGACTGGGAGTAAGTGCTCTCGGTATCGGTACTTGGTGGCGTGCTTAGTCCCATAGAGATTTCATTTTCTTCAAGAATTTCTTCCACCGTTTCAATCTCCGTCTCTAAAGATGTCGTGTGTTGAATCCTATCAACGCTATCCAAATGATCCTTCAAGCAAATGCAACACTCCACGGACTCCGGGCTTAGTCTTGTCCGACGTACCGAAATTATCCTACCACTAAGAGAAAAAGCAGACTCCGAAGCTACGGTACTAGCTTGGATTGTTAGTATATCACGTGCGATGCATGCCAAAATCGGGAATTGAGGTTGTTTTTGTTTCCAAAAATCTAACAAATCAATTTTTTCAAAATCTTCAACATCATTTGCGGGACAAGCGGCCATAAAGTTAGTATGCACATACATATTTAGTTCACCCAAATTGTTATCGTATCGACTTTTTTTTACTTGATTCATTTAAAACCTCGTTCATTAAATTAGTCATCAACTCTTT
>NC_037537.1:3698965-3706668 GCF_001531365.2 Cynara cardunculus var. scolymus | reverse complement strand
GAAATAAACGAGAATTGTGAAGTGGAAACGAGAAATTAATACGTAACGAATTCAAAAAATGAAGCGAAAAACCGAGAATTGATAGCGTTTTTTGCGTTTTTGAAGATGAGATGAGTTGGTAACAAACTAAGGAACTCCCATCTCTATTTATACATGTTTTGGTAGCTAGAAAGATGAAAAAAACGGCCATAAGAAGGCTCCAACGGCTAGTTTGACTAAATCTAACGGCTAGTTTGACTTTTTGACTTCCAACGGCTAGTTTGACTTTTTGACTTTTGTTGACTTTTTTGTTGACCGGGCCGGGCCCATAACCGGTTTTGTAACCGGTTCCGGTCCAAGAATTTCCTAAAAACCGCAACCGGTTACTACCGGTCCCGGTCGGTTATGGTCTTCAGCCGGTCTCGGTTCCGGGCCTCCGTCAGTTACGGGCCGGGCCGGTTACGTTTGGCCATCTCTATTTATATATAATAATTTGTAGAAAGAGGGGGGTGAATACAAACGCATCAGCTTTCACTTTTAAAAGTTATATATTGATAAAGAAGATCAATACATAATTTTACAGATTCTTTGCAGAAAAGATAAGATACAAAACTTATCTAAACAATCAAAGATACACACAAATTACAAATAGCAATAAGAAAAGACTTGCTACAAGAAATAGGTTAAGAAATAATGTGCTATTCACTCGTTAGAGTGGTTGTCTTTCTCTAAGATAGAGAGTATAGAAGGAGAAATATCTTCTTGGGTAAGATCTTCAAGGCAAGGATATTTGGATGTGAGATTCATAAGTGTGCTGAGAAGAGAAAATTACTCAGCTTTTTGTACCCATTGCATTTAATGCAATTGAAAAGGTACACAACACGTGGCAAACCCTTAGAGGAGAGCTTGTCCTTTGTTGCAAGTATACAATCTTGGCAGTATATGAACAATCTTCTTTCATAAAGTAGGTAAACACGTTTGGAGACAGTAGAGTGACTCCGTACTGTACCTTACATTAAAAAGGTATAAGTTTGTTCTTTGTGTGTAGAAGAACGAGACAAAAACTAATCTTGTTCGACAAGATTCATTTGATTGCTGACACTGGAATGACGCTGAAGGTCTCATCAGTGTTCGCTGAATCTTGCGTAGACTTCACATTTGTGTAGACGAGCTTGTTATCACTGAAAACCACTCTAGATAACAAACTTGTTGGTCTCTATCTTCAGCTTCTATCTTCGATATCATTGAAAGATCTATGGTGTGAGTTTTGTTTTCTTGAAGGATACTGGTCCTTGAACGAATTACAATACATGTTCAACGATCACTGAATAGACTCAGTGATAATGGCTGAAGCTGAATACGAAGACAATACACTTCGATAGATAAAAAAGATCATCATCAAATCATTCATAGAGAGGATCAACACATCCCTATATTAGCTTTGGGTTAAATGAAATTCACTTTGGGATAATCCAAATTTGCATTCTAGATTTTAGTCAAAAATTGAGGGTAGAACACATGATATCATAACCTACTCATATAAGTAGTTATTCAATAGTTAATTTTAGCGGAAAGGTAATTATTTTTTGCACCAAAACAGTTACCAAATAGCTACCATAGAATAAGACTAGGGGTGAGCAAAGACGGGTATCCATGAAAAATTTATGGAACCGTCTCGGAACCGGAACCGATAGTTCCTGTAATGAAGGAACTGGAACTGGAACCGCTTACACTGGTTCTTTATATTAGAGAACCGGTCCCGGAACTGCTTGGAACTGGTTGTGGTACTAGTTACCCGATTATTTTTAAATGTTATCATTTCATACTATATAAAAGTAACTATTAGTCTATTACAAAGTACCAACATATAGAAATAAACTACAAACGGTGAAAATTAATCTGATGAAAACTAAAAACTAATAATTACATAAATAATAGGAAACAGCGGTAAGTGTAACCCTAAAAGATAACTAATAATTTCAATTTTAATTTATTAAATATAATAAACATATAAAATATTTTTTATTAAAAAATATCAGGTACCATCGGTTTTGGTTGGAACCAGCCCTGGTGTGGTTAACAGTTCCAAAAAAATGAGGATCGGAATCAGAACCAGTCCTGATTGCTTCTGTATTTAAGAACCATAACCAATCGCATCGGTTCCGGTTCCAAAGGCAAGTACCTGGTTCCAATGCTCACCCCTAAATAAGACCAAATAATGGCTATCTAGGAAAGTTAAGAAACAAACTAGCCTTCTGAGACCTTATGAAGTTTAGATAGCTTTCTAACTGACCCTTGACCTTCTGGGCTCAAGGCTTCTGAACTCGAGCTATACATGATGAAGTTTTCAACCTTCTAAACTTAAGGCTTCTGAATCTAAGGTTGTTATAAATATTTCTTGATTTTACTTGCTGTATACCAATGCAAAGGGTTGTGGTCCTTTTGATCTCGCTTTATGTTACATGTTTGCTTATTGCGTACCTCTTAACCTATATTATTACTTAACTAAAACGGTAACGATCTCTTGTGAATCACAACTACACCAAGATGATCGATAACACTAAAATGACCCACATTTAATAAAATTAACTGATAAATTAGATGACACTGTAAAATAACTGAAAGATATATAAGAGACATTTATGATAAAATATAATAGGTATAAAGGGAAAAACTCCAATAAACATTTGAAATAACTTTTGAAAAAAACTAGCTTATGACTTAGAATATGTCCAACAACTATGTTATAGTATTTCTAAAATAAAGTATCAAAAGTCAAAATCTCCAAAAAAATTATATTCAACTCCAATAGTTACTCTATTTTTAACAATTTTAGTATTAACTGCACTATTAAAACATTCAATAAATTTAATAAAATATTATTTCCCTCCCATAAACATTTATTTTTAATATCTCTTCTAACATTTCACAAACAAAAGCCACTATATTTATGTTTTTTGTTTTTTTTATCCATACTCATCGCACATCAAATTTCCTTTCAAAGTCTCAAGAGAATTATGATAAAGAACATTAATCGCACATCTCGCATTAACATTTTGTTTGATTACCTTTAATCGACAAGATAACTTCATTTTGTCAACTTCCTACTCCCCCCAATCCCGGTTGCATCCCTGCTAACACCATGACCAATAAATGCAAGTCGTAGCGATCACTAGTAGTGAAGAAAATTGGTAAGAAGCCATATCCATTTGATGATACGAACTGGGATCCTCCGGTTTCATCAAGATCATCATTATCACCATCAAATACAAAATATGTAAAACTAAGTTTATATAACAAATATATATCACATCAAATAATATTGAGTTGCATAACATGTTATTCATCTTTTCAACATGGTAACCGATTACTAATTATATCGTTTACTCATGTACCAAAATAGTTAAATGTTTGAGATGTCACGTCTCAAATACCAAAATGAAGGTTTAAAAGTATGTTATCCTTGGTGAAAAAGGGAATGTTACAAAGGTATCGATCTAGACTCGATTCTTTGCGCAGTGTGTAAAGATCATATTGAATCGTGGGAGCATTGCTTGCTTGGATGTAAGCACGCCGTCAACCTATGGAAATACATCTTCATTTGGTGGAACATCAATTGCAATCTGCCTACCTCCATTCATGAGTTGATCCACTTTGGTGGAGGAAGACGGGTCTCGAATTTTTAAAGGGAATCCTACAAGCGGTAATTTGGATTGCGGCTTCCTTTCTTTCTTTGGAGATTTAGAAATCTCGGGTCTCTAAAGGGGTCGATTTAAGTTTCGATCTCCTGGATGACATCCAATTCCAAACTTTAAATTGGATTTACTTGAGATGCATGTTGTTATCAATTTCTCGGGTTTCTTGGTTCTGCACCCCTTTTGCAGCGGTTGTATGAACATTCTTCTTCCGGCTTAGGTTCTCGTTTTGGTTGTAGTTTATTGTTGGTTTTCGTTTGTTCCTACTCCTCTTTTGTTTCGGGGTGACTCTTGGTGTGGTTTTCTGTTTCTTGTAGATCCCACTTGATGCCTTTTTTTTTTTTTTCCATTTTCTTGTTAAAATTTGCCTTTCAACAAAAAAAAAAAAAATTGGTTACATTTTCGTACAATTTACCCTAAAGTTTATGTTCAACCTTTCAAGCACCATATTTGATTCGACTCTAGGCACCTCCCACCTACCAAACCCATTCCTATGTAAGCCATAGACGTATGGAAAAGAGGATCCTCAAAGCACGAAGTACATATTCAATAAATGATTTTTATTATCAAAAAGAAAATTTGAGTACAAAAATGCTAATAAGTCATTCAAAAATATTTCTTCCAATATTACTAGACGCAAAATCAATAAATGATAGTTTCAAAAATTAAAATTATTTATTTTGCACATAGTATCGTCAACCCGTTCCACGATCAACAAGTTTATGTGATACAAATATTATGTATATATATATATATATATATATATATATATATATATATAGCCAGTTTCGATGGAAAACCGCAAAAATGAAAAGCTAAGGAACACCCTGATAACAGTTCTTTTAAACGGTATGCACATGTGAATACATGTAATTTATAAGTAACTTGTCCGATATGCATATGCACACGTGCATAAAAACCAATAAACAACTTTAATCACTTGTATGTACATGTGTATACCACCTAAGTAAATGGTTACCAGAGTGTTCCTCAGTTTTTCATTTTCTTGGGAGTTTTTCCCTTAACTATCTCTCTCTCTCTCTCTCTATACACACACACACATACATACATCCTACAGGGGGGTTCAAATAAGAACACCTATGTTTTGTAAAAATAAGAGAACAATCTTGTACCTCCAAATTATGTATACCATTTTTTAATATTGTTATATTGGTAGAAATCTAATTTTGGATATAGATGTTACATTTTTTTAGTTTAAAACCTACAAGAGGCCCAAACCGCCTAATTCGGTCCGACGAGACTGCCTTTTGTGGTTTGGCTTGGTCAATTGAGGTCAAACCGCTTGGTTTGGAAAAGTTTTAAACCGCCATTGCGGTTTGGATGATTAAATTGCCCAAACCGAACCATGAACACCCCTATTGCATACTTATTCTCTATATAAGTTACACCATAATAGTTAATGGCCCCGGTATCCAAATCTAGACGAGGACTCGCTGGAATGCTCACGATTACTCTAGAATACTCTAGTTATAAAGCGAGGACATCAAAACTCCTCATTTATTGACAATTAACTCATATGCCTATGGATCAAATACATTACAGTCCCAAATTACATGACTCAACACTTGAATGATAAACACTCTCAACACATGTAATTCTCAATAATTTTGCAAATCTGTACACTTCAATATCCCAATATAAAACTAGATAGTCAAAGTTGGGCAAAACCCCCAAGACTTTTGAGTCAAAAATCATTGACAAAACCCCAAAACTCTTATAAATCAATATTAAACAACAATACTTACAACTTATTTGACCCACCCATCCAATTGTTATTGCATTTTTATGTACTAAATATCCGTATACAACACAATGCTCCCATTTAGTATAAAAACTTACCATAACTTCCATTTATGGTTCTAAACCGTTAAATATTACCAACACATGCTTTATCCTTTGATAAATGCAAGCAACTTAATACATATGCATTTTCTCAAAATATTATACGAATCATTTAGCAAAGCACGATATAGGTCAAAAAGACCATCAGCTGTTTCAATAAACCACCAAGAAAAAAAATCATTGGATCTGTGTTTTCAAAATCTCCACCAACCCAACAGTGTGTATTTCACCAATTTCTTTATGACATCAAATACACCCAAAGTGAAATAAACCCAAATAAGCACCAGAATAGGTGATAAATCATAAAGAAAATATTTGGAGATTTGAACAAGACAGTTTTAACATGTATTTTAGTTTTCACTAAGCGACTTAAAACTCATATTGTTAGGTTAAGACTGAGATCCGTAGGCAAAGGTCTCCAAGAATCTTCTCAATACCACAATCCAAGTCTATAAATGCACCAAAATGAACACAAGCTTCAAATCCACAAAGATCCCCATATAAAGCTCAAAACACCCAAGAAACTTATCTTCTCAAGAACTTGAAGATTATCAACTCAAATCTCCAATCCAGACTTTGGAATACTCCAATCTTCCATCCAAAAGCTACCAAAATCGCACCAACCAAAATTGGCCCAAATCAAAAGATAAACGAAGAGGTTGAAGAATGAGCAAACCCTAGTTCAAAAATGGGGTTTTATGCCGATCTGGGCATTCCCATGACTTTATTAGCGACCTTATTCGTGAGACTAGTTGCCCATGTTTCTAAAGATGTTTTGTTGAAACAAAGAGGTATCTTTGTAATTCAGATAAAATCTAGAGGGAAGTACAACTTGGGCTGAGTTCTGATAAGAAGAAGAGTAAATGTAAGAAGCATAATAAATATCTCTACTCGTAGATGTACATTAAAATGAGATGCATCAGATCAATTCGTATACCAAACGCTATCCATAGATGAGTTTGAGATTAAGGGGGTGTTTAGGATTGCTTATTTAAAATAACTTATGTTTTTTTTGTAAAAGTGCTTATTAATTTATGTGGTATCAAAAAGGAGTTTTGTAAAGAGTGTTTGGATTAACTTATAGCGGTACTAAAAAGCAATAAGCTGATAAGTTGTTTTTTAGTGTTTGACAAATTTTTGCTTATATATGTAAAAGGACAAAAAAGGACCGTCTTTCATATTATCGACAAAATTTATATCAATAAGATTAATAATTTATATTAATAAGATTAATAATTAACAAACATTAATAAAACATGGTTAAAATGGTAAACTGGTAATAAACAGTTTTTCATAAGTCAGGAAGGATTAACTTATCAAAAACTGTTTATTACCGGTTTGGCACCGGTATAAACAGTTTTTATTTTTCCCCATCCAAACACTAACATTTAGCTTATCACCGATGTCAGACTGAAATAAATTAAAAAAAAAACCTAAAATAAGCAATCCCAAAGGGTTATTTATAAAAATAACTGGTTTACACAACCATTTGCCACAAAATAACCACATTTTAGAGGTTTTGCCAAAATAACCACCCGGACAATGGGGACGATCCCCCTTAAAAGCCTTAAAAAAAATTCCTCAAAAGTCGAGATTACTGTTCACCTTGTTGACCGTGTTTGACCTCGCCCCCGGGGCGATCCTTACTGTACCGGGGGTGATCCGGGTAAAAAAAAAAAAATTTTAATTTTTTTTTCTAATACCAATTTCACTATAAATACCAACCTCCTAATTCATAATTTTTCACACATTCCCTTCCATTTCTTTTCTCATATATTTTACTCTCACAAYCYTTAACCCATTAAACACAATAAACCATCACAACCTTTAACCACTAAACACAATCAACCATCACAAAACATGAAATCACGTGAAAGTGATAATGTTTGTGTGTATCTTCGAAGTGACGGTTTATTCCAAGATATAAATGGTGTTTTAGAGTACCTTCCGATAACCTCCCCTACATGTGCAATACGTTTGTCTTCGTCAATAACGTATTCTGGGGTTGTCAAACGTGTGAGGAAAAAGTTAAGTTTACGTGGTCCTTTCAATTTATTTTTTAAAACGAATACGTTATATCAGTTTATGGACGACGATGATGTGGTAATCCTCCACAACACCATTACGTAAAAAAAGCGATATAAATTGCGGTAACGTATATATATA
>NC_037537.1:3688809-3698560 GCF_001531365.2 Cynara cardunculus var. scolymus | reverse complement strand
GAGGAGGGTGGTGGACGGCGGCTCTTGACGGTGGTCGTTGGCGGCGGAGGGTGGTTGTTGGCGCCGGAAGGTTGTGAGGGGCGGCCGATGACGGTGGTCGGTGGCGGCGGATGGTGCCCGAGGACGGCGGATGGTGACCGACGGCGGCGGACCACGGTGGTCGGTGGCGGCGGAAAGTCGCCGATGTCGTTATACGGTAGTCTATGACGGTATGTCGAAGAATGGCTACGATATTGGTCGGGATGGTCGGTGGGATGGTCAAAGCTCGGTTTTTCGCTCGRTTTTTCCAGAGAAAACGGGCGGTGGGATGGTCGGTGGTGGGGATGAATGGTCCCCCACGTGCAATTTATATAAAACGTTAAGTAATAAAACAAAATCATCGTCAAATCAACGTCAAATCGGCGTCAAATCGACGTCATAGAGTTGTCATATCATCAAAAACCGTGAAATCAGATATAATGTCTGATTTTTTCTCCAAAAATCAACTAAATTTTTTTTTTCGTAACCACAATTATCATCTGGTTATTTTATAACGAAAAACCGTGAAATTTAAAATTAAATACGTAAAAAGACACACTTTATGTATTTTTCAATTTTTATTAAAAACACCCCTTAATTGTTAAATAAAAAACACAAAAAATATAAAATTTGGTTTAAAAAACACAGAGAAAAATAATTTTCCCATAAAATTTGGTTCTAAAAAAGTTAAAAAATACAACTTTAATTTTATAAAAAATACAAAAAAAAAACACGGGTGAACAATACGAATCGCCCCGGGATGAGGTCAAACACGGTCAACGAGGTGAACAGTAATCTCGACTTTTGAGGATTTTTTTTAAAGGCTTTTAAGGGGGATCGTCCCCATTGGGTACCGGACGATCTGGGTGGTTATTTTGGCAAAACCTCTAAAATATGGTTATTTTGTGGCAAAAGATTGTATAAACCGGTTATTTTTATAAATAACCCAATCCCAAATACCCACCAAATGTAATACAGGTATTTAGATCTCTTGAGGCATCCAACCTTAACCATATTTTGCTTAGATGATTCAATATAACTTTCTTGTATTTTTGCAACCTTTTAATATTTGTAGTTTTGCAACCTTTTAATATTTGTAGAGATCTGATTCTGTCCTCTACAGATAAAACCGATGATGAGTTCGGGTTATGTTCGTATCCTCCGCCCCACACGCTACATATCCTGCTTTCACGAACCTGCCGCTCCGGAAGCATAACCGATGGATCAACAACATATACTCTGCGATGAAGTTCTAGTAAACGGCGGCAAAACAGGACTGACTTTGTCAACCGACGGCATACTCCGGTGGTATGATCACGGCAACGTCCTTCAGTGCCTGTCCGTCGAGAAAGAAGTTCTCGGAGTATCAATGGTCGGACAACAGATCGAAATCAGGTCATTTGTTGAGATTGACAGTGGCGGATTTTGCTTTGGTTGTAGCAGAAGGAGTTTGGTAAGGAAGAGCTTCAATTTCGAGCCATTGTCGGAGGATTCTCTAAGGAATTTGTGCGAGAAGATTCAAGGCTACATTGACTCTTTAGGTAATTCATCGAGTTTCTTCGATTAAATTGCGAATTTGTGCAAGATTAAATGAGAGCTAACTTCTTTAGTTTCTATTGGTATTTTACTTTTGAAAACTGTAGCTTCTAGCTAAAGGTGAAAATGTTAATTACATAAATGTGCTGAAAATCTCAGAAAGCTGCAAATTTTGGTACGAATCTATTCAATTATTGACAAATAAATAAATGTAACTAGACTAGTAGCTACAAGCTTTTATACTACACAGATTTTCTTGGTTGCCAATAAATGCTGGTTCAAGTGCACATGGCTATTTTTCTGCATTCAGTTAGAATGAAATTCAAAACTTTGAACTTAGTTCTTACCTATGAAAATTTCAGGGACTTGGATGTTTGAAAATCATGAAGATGAAATTGATTTGGATCAATACAAAACTAGTATGGTTGAAAGGTGCATCTAATTCAGAATACCTCCAGATGCCATGATTAGAGTTAGCCTTGTAACCAATGTGTTCCAAGAATAAGTCAAATTTAGTGTAAAAGTTTACCATTCACATCAAATAAATGATTTACCAATATTTGGAAGTACACTATAATGGAGCTAATATTATATGTCAAATGCATTGATTTTGAAGTACTATCTTAGAGTTAAGTATGTCTCTTACTTCCGTGGCATGAAAGTTTCTTTTATCACACATTTGTTTATGTATAAACCAGTTAATGCTGAAGTTGTACATCTTGACTTTATATTAGCAATGGATCAAATTTTGTTCTGAGTACATATAGTGATGGACCCAGGATTTTTGTCTGAGTGGCTGCACCTTTAAGGTGGATCAAAGGCTTGCAAAGTCATCCCGTCATCCAATGTACTTTTAGCCGAATTCCTCTGTTTTGAGGCATTTTTTAAGTATTTTGTTTGATTTCGATGGATTTTTTTTTGGGTTGGTTTCAAGATTTTTCGGTTTTTTGGTTGATGTTTTTTGTATTTTCTAATATTCTGTAGCACCCATCAAGTTCAGCGGGTGCATACCCAAACACAAATTCTACTTGCGAAAATTGGTTGAGTGGGTGCACAGGACCCCACTTGGACCTTAATAGGGTAATAAGAACTTGGTAGCATGTTTTTTCATTGAATGGGTCGAAAGGAATTTTACTCTGAACTGAAGGGGATGTTGCCTTTCTGCACCTAACGGGATTCGTTTTTGGTTTTCTGTTTTGACCAGATTGAATGCTCTGGATTGTATTATACATGCAAAAATGTGACCTTGCAATTCTGATGTGAATGACTTTACTTTGATAAACATAAATGTGGCTAAAATACTTGATAAGAAGTTAAGACAATTCTGTCCCACATTTTAGGACCTTTTGTCCATGTATATTATCAAGAGAACTGCTCTAATATATTGGAAGAGGTAGTTTGTTTTACCATAAGAACTTAATCTTCTCTAATTTTTGAAAGGAGGGAGTCCCAGTTGCCATTTGGATCTGTAAACCTTAGAGTGGGCGGCTCCCATTAAAATATTGTGCATGTAAATAGTAAAGACGAACAATATACGGAATAGGGGAAAAACAAAATTATATCACAGTAAGTAGTTAAACTAATTGAGGGAGGGAAACAGAAAAATGACTGACTACTTTTTGAAAGGGAGGAATAGGAACAGCTGCATTTTGACATTGAAATTTTAGTCTTTAAAGTTTTTGGTTCCTGAAAAATGACTATTTTACTCCTATAATTATTTAAATCTGTTTATAGGGTGGTCACTTCTGAGATTATTATAAAACTTTCACCAAAGGCATAATAAGGTACTAATCAATTTTGTTTGGTCTGTGGTCCCGTGGGCAATTCTGCACTGTAATAGAGCACTGGGGAGTGGTGTACGGATTATGGTTGTTACAGTTTTTTTAATGAATGAGTTTCTAGGGTCAAACACCTTGTTCAGTTTTCATTTCTAAGGTATGAGTTCACTTTCTTGTAATTACTTTGTGATGTAGGGAACTTCTACTCCAACTTCTTGTTTCCTATGGTCAAATGGATAAACTTTAGTATTTACAATAGATGACTTTGCATTCTTTTTGTTTCAAGTTAGTGTTTGGCATAGTCTTATTTCTCCATCAACACCTTCTATGAGCAGAAAATTCATGATAATGTTTTCATTCAGAAACAGTGGGAGTATCATCTATGGCTTGTCTAACGTCAAGTGCTGATTTTTATTGATCAGGTAGTTTAAATGGATTCTTTAAGATTGTGGAGTCTATGTATCCATTGCAACTGGTGATTTTAATTGTAGTGCATGTTAATATACCTGAGGCTACACGATTGATTTTCAGTACAGATAGCGTAAAACCTTTAACCTCAACATATTTCTTATTATTTCCACCTGCTTTGGCTAAGAAGCTTGTTTGTTTATTTATCACATCCGATTTTCCAAGTATGGTACTTCTCATTTCTCTTAGAATGGCTGTTGTTACAGGCCGGCCAAAGAAGCTGTTTATATTTGTTAACCCGTTTGGAGGGAGGAAATCCGCTTTCAAGGTTTTTACTGATGATGTGAAACCTATACTCGAGGATGCTAATATCGAATATAAATTACAAGGTTTGTTGCACGTGCATCTATTAAGCATGTATTATTGTTTTATCGTGTGTAGCAAAATCATGCTCATTCGTGTTATTTTAACTGCAGAAACTAAATATCAGCTTCATGCGAAAGAAGTTTCTCATACATTGGATCTTACAAAGTACGATGGCATTATTTGTGTAAGCGGAGACGGCATATTGGTTGAGGTTGGTTTGTCACACATATCTCCCTTGAGAACTAAACTATGCTACATGAAATTGAAGTAAAACATTATTGTACATTTTGAAGATATTTGAATGTAGAGATTGCAACCTTACCATCTCCACAATAAATTATAATGTAGCTAGGCTTTGTATATGTATATATGTGTGTATAATAAACTGAACATGCAGGAAGTTGGATTGGCTGTGCATACCAATAAAAGGGTGGTCCCATAAATGGTGACATCGAGTGTTGCCACAGGATTTTTCGATATTTGCAGAACTAAGAAGCGGTGGTTCTTGAAAGTTGAAACATAGAACATATTTTGTATTATGATTAGCTACTACCTTTCGCACAAGAGTTCAACATTTGACCCTGCATGCATATCTAATTTTGTTGACAAATGCCCGAATACCTTTGCAGCTTGAAAGTAAATGACTTTCTTGTGACCAAAATGAATCACAATTTCCCTTGGTGCCATTACATGAACAATAGGCAATTTGACTTGAACCTTTTCCAATAATGGAAAAATTGCAATTCTTGTGGGAGACCTGTAAAAGGAAATTGTTGCAGATCATGCAGGACAGGGAGGCGTATCATGTATGGAGTTACTCCCTAACTAAACTGAGAAACACTTGTTTCAGTCAAATTTCTGAAATTTTCTCATCCAGTAGGTTCCAAAAATATCATAATGCATGCACTTGTCATCAGTGGATGTGTACATGGTTTTTGATTTGTAACACCACTGTGGTTGCATAGGTTTGACGCATATTGTAACACCATTGTGCTTGCATATAGGTTGTCAATGGTTTGCTTGAAAGAGAAGACTGGCAAGCAGCACTGAAGATGGCTATTGGAGTTATACCTGCAGGTCTGTTCATTATTTCCTCGCTATTGGTTTTCCTCGCCCTTTGCTATAAAAATATATTTAGCATGTGTGGTGGAAGGTTACCGTGAGTTTCATGGAGTCAGTATATTCTGATAGATGATATCACTTTTCAGTTTTCAATTTTTATTTTTTCAGAAGTTCGATACGGGGTTACGCTGATCGTGATCCATCTACTAATGGATACCAAATCTTAAGTTATGTCATAATATTTATCTTGTGAATTTTTAGGGGAGGCTAGGAACTATCTATGGAGAACTTCTTTCATAAAATCCATCCACTTGTGAAACAACTAAACTATGACGGGTTTACCATTTCACTCAAAACAGCAGTCGAGTGGACTGTGCAGTGTTTTGGAACAGAAAATTTATTCTCTCTTTATTTTCTTTTCAGCTTGGTATAGTGAATGACTGCTCCATAGTAACCGCAACCTCTTAGCGTATAATGGATTCTGAGCTCAATTGAATAAAAAATGCCTTTGTTCTAAACTAATTGGAATTGGCTAAAAGTGGGCCCTAGAAAACTACGAAGAAAACTAAAATATGATCCAACCTAAAGAGATACATGAATTGCGTTACATACTATTTAATGTGAAGTCATTCTTAGTTAACTCCCCTTTCCCTACCTATGCAGCTATGCCCAAGTTAGTTTCAGCTCATACCTGGTGTAATTCTATTATGTCGAGGGGGATCAATGTTTGGTTTGGCATCAGCTGAAATTTTTTCTCTCCTGTTAGCTTTGTAACTTAAACATGAATACTTTTTTATGAAGGTACTGGAAATGGCATGATAAAATCTCTTCTAGATTCGGTTGGTCAGCCATGTACAGCTGCTTATGCTATGCTTGCTGCAATTCGAGGTATAGTTTTATTTGATACTTTTTTTTTGTATACCTGCGTTTACTTATTGGAGCTTGGAAGTCCTAGTGCCTTAATTGAAGTTTTTGTTGCATGTTCCTTTTTGTGGCAGGTCATAAACGCTCTCTAGATGTAGCCACAATTTGGCAAGGGGATACTAGATTTTATAGTGTCTTGATGCTTGCATGGGGTATAAACTATTTGAACTTTTACACCGTCATTTGGTCTTGCTATCTTTTACCCTTGCACTTGGTTTTTTATGATCATAACTTACCAGGTAGTTCCATAGTAGTTAATTATGAATGGTTCTTTTTCTTTTTCTTTTAAAGGGCTGATAGCAGATATAGATATCGAGTCTGAGCAGTATCGGTGGATGGGAAGTGCTCGAATGGATTTCTATGTAAGTTTCAGGATTTTTTTTTTTTGCATTTCTTACGGTCATTGAAGAAGCATGCAATTGTCGGTAGTTTGTGTGTAGATCAAATATAGCAGGACAATCCGAAGTGGTCAGGTGTTTATACTCTATGCTCAATGAGATTGTCCTGGGAACATATATGAATAGGTTCTTATAAAAATATGTAGGCATGTTGGTGTAAAATACCAAGCTGAACCTCGATGGCTTCTATATCAAAAGTCTAATAAGTTTACTTTGTACTGCTATTGAAATATAAATCTTGTGACTAATTAATAGGAACTATCAAGAGTTCAAGTTGTCTGAGTGCTGATTCCTTGAAAGAGCCATCTCTTATTTTTTTTCTTTCTGAAAGGTACTGCTGTCTCCATCCCTCAATGAACGCAAAAGACTATTTGGCATCCCACTTCCTCCCATGTCAACATTCTTTTCTTGATATTTGACACATTTAGTTGCATTTTTGTGATGTTGCACCAACTCTGGGACAGGGCTGATCCATCTTATGGTCATAGGATCATCCTAGCCTACATTTGGATGAAATTTTAGCAACATCCTTAAAAGTGACTGCACTCGTTTGACGATCGGGAATCATTACAAGGCCAAAGTAGTAATATTTCTGGTCACAAAAATGATTAAACTTACAAACTCATTCCAAGAAGTAGTGGCCTCTTTCTTTCTGTTTCAAGGTCTTCTTCTCTCTTTCCATTTCTGGACCTTTTAACTATTTGATGTATTTCCATTGTTTCTTTCCTTTTATTCGGACTTCCTTTTGCCATTTTCTACTTCTTTAACGATATGTACAGTACGATGTAGAAAGGACCAACTATGCTAATACTCCTAGATCCACTATTGACTCTGGGATTCTGGTAGTAAAAATAGTAAATGTCAATATAAATCATTGCTAGATTCCTGCTCATGAGTGAATTCAAAAACATGTTTGGCATTTGAGAAGTTAAATTAATTGTTTTTAGAAAGCCATGAAAAATCCAAACAGTCATGTATTTCATTGGCATTGCAGTTTTACTTGACTGGGATGTACACAGTCCATTTGTTCATTTTCTTCCTGCATATAAATTTCATATACATGAATTGTTGGCAGAACAGAAAAAGTAAATATGATTAATAGAACAAGAGAAATTATTTTCATCAAGTATAGTTACTTTATGGAGCATTTCAAATAAAACATCTGAGTAGACTCTTTTGAGTGAGTTGTCTTTATAAATATTATACTTTTTTGTAATATTTATACCAGTTGAGCCTATTTAATTTACTGATAGTATTCTACCAATATGCAGAGAGAGATTTTAGTTGCTTACTTGGTCCATTAGTTTGATGGTGTTATATCTGCAGGATTCTCCCTTCAACAATTCCTAGGTTCTGTTTTTGTATCTAAAAGATGATGCATGTGTTAGTGACATTTGTCAATGTGTATAAAGTGTTATGAATGAAAGTTGATACAGTTATCTCTTGCAACAACTTATTCAGGGTCTTCAACGAATTCTAAGACTGCGGAGATATAATGGATGTATTTCTTTTGTGCCTGCTCCTGGCTTTGAAGATGTAGGAGAGCCAAGCAGTTTAGGTGTTGAATCTATGGAACCTCTTAAGGCTCGGCAGCATGGTTATGAGGGCCCTAATGTTGAATTGGGGAGTTTAAGTTGGAGAAAGCTTAATGGTCCATTTGTTTCTATTTGGCTTCATAATGTTCCTTGGGGTGCTGAAAACACCATGGCTGCGCCCAATGCCAAGGTTGGTTTTTCTTATGAACTGTATGAAAAAAACCTGATTCTTTTCAGTAGAGGTCAGGTCTGCGTATATCTTAACCCCCTAGACCCTCCTTCCTGATGGGTCCACTCTTCAGGGATGAGGTCATGCTTGCTTACATCTTACCTCCCTAGACCTCACCTCTAGGTGGGATATACTGGGTTCATTTGGTTTGGTTTATAGTTTATAGATTCTATGGTTTTTAACGGTCTACCAAGTTCTAATAGATTGAATCCACAAAGTGGTCCCCTCTCATGCAGTCCTTTCTTGCTATGATAGAAGATTTTAAACAAACCATCTCCACAATTATAACAACGATTTGCAATGATATTGTTTAGCTTTCTTTATGTAGACATTCTTTTCTGTAACTGAATGAAGCTTATGAACTTAAATTTCATGGGGCTCTAGTTCTTGGAGTTAGATTGGCAATTAGAAACAGCTTTGTGGGTGTTGCTTGTGTATTTAATTATCTAATTGTGAATATTTTGTTACTTTGATGTATTACCTTGATTTACTCTTCACTTGTTCGATGTGTAGTTTGATGATGGTTATTTGGACTTGATCGTAATGCGGGAGTGCCCAAAGATGGCATTGATATCCTTGATGTCGGGATTGAGCAATGGGCATTATGTGAGATCACCGCACGTCTTGTACATTAAGGTGAGTGCATCTTTACTTCTAGGCAGTAACTTGTTACTTCATTTATGCTTTAGATGTTCCTAAGCTTGTATGCTGACTTGGTGAATCATCAAACCATATTCATCTACTTATCTCCAGGAAGTTTTGTCTTGTCCCAGGAAAGATATATATTATATATATAGGCGAAGGATCGTGTGAGAAGGGAAGTTAAGATGAGAAGCGTAAGAAGTATTTGGAACCGTGATCACTTTTAATCTCATGCCCACCCATGAATTGCACTTTAGAAGGGAATTGATCCGGTGAAACTTGGTGCACCTCATTAGTGCTGACATTCAATTCGGATTGATCCAAGGGTAGAGATTTCTTCTTACGCTTCTCACGATAACTTCTCTTCTTACCGGAAACTAACCCTATATATACATACATATATTGGGTTGGGTTCAGGTGAGAAGGAGAGTTAAAGTGAGTAGCGTAAGAAGGGATCTCCACCCTTGGATGCACATTAGGATGAGATGCACCGAGATGAGATGCAATCAGATGCACTGGGTCAATCCCCGTATCAAACGTATTTTATGGGTGGGTTTGAGATTAAAGGTGATCAAGGGTCGAGATACCTTCTTATGCTTCTTATGCTTCTCACCTTAACTCTCCTTCGCCTATATATATACGTACATATATATATATACATATATATATATACATATACATATATATATATATACATATATAGAGGAGTGATCATATGAAAACCGCCCTCATTTGTGTAAACCGTGCAAACCACCTTCATCTGTCGATTTCATTGTTTAATCTTATGAAATTTTTTCATGAAATTGTTTAATCTTGTGAAATTGTTTCATATAATATTTTTTTTGATGAAGTTGT
>NC_037537.1:3674643-3687143 GCF_001531365.2 Cynara cardunculus var. scolymus | reverse complement strand
CTGGTTTCACGTGAAGCCAACAATATATATATATATATATATGGTATATTTCTTTTACAACCTTATACATTTGTACATATATCAAATACAAACCTACATATCAGTTCTCATATGTTGTTTCATATATGAAATAACACATGGGAAGCATTTAGTGTTTATATGTTGTTGGTTCATATATAATACTTTTGGGACTGTTTTGCGTGTGGAAAAAACATCAATACGTTTCACATAAACACACGGACACATATAATCACACACAAGTAAAAAATATGTGAAACAATATAAATTATGATTCATGGCTTAAAAGTTGGAAATGTGGAACTAGATCTCATTGGTTATATATGAATTTGATCTAACTGATATGATTAAAAATTGGTTACAATATTATTTTTAAAACAAAAATACCTGTCCCTTCTTTTCTTTGATCGAAAACAAACGAAATATAATTAAAATTGAAGACAAATAAGTTATACAAAAAACGAGCTGGAGACAAAGTGGGGCCTGTAGCTCAGAGGATTAAAGCACATGGCTACGAACCACGGTGTCGGGGGTTCGAATCCCTCCTCGCTTACAACCTGCCCAATAGGGAAGGGCCTTTCCATCTTGTTTTCTTTAAATTGACATCTATTTTGTGTTTTCACGTTTGAGAGGTTCAAATAAAAGAAGCTAAATATTGTGAGACCGTAAGAAAAAGGTTCATATGTGTGTCATTGAAAAAACCTATTTGAATATGCACATATGAACCGATGTTGAAGGTTATACATATGGGTTCAAATATGCATGTCCAAATGGTCTTTTTGGATAATCCACATGACCGCATTGTGTGCTATTTCACATAGTTATTTTTTTCATCTAAGTCTAGAATTTTGGTATTGGTTAACATATATTTGTTTCACAATGTGTTTGTTTTACCATGTGAATTTTTATACATGTTACTGAAACAAAAATTACACGTAATAAGTAGTTCAAAATGTAAATCAAATACATATGAAACAAATATATGTTAATCAATACCTAAAACCATACCCTTAAATTCCCACTCTAAAAGAAATCATAGCCTTAAATCAAACAAAAATCATGAGAAACAAACAATACCTTTAGGTAAAAGTTATCACGGTTTTTACAATATATGGGGTGTTCTCATTTGATTATGCCTACGTATGTATGCATATATATATATATATATATATATATATATATATATATATATATATATATATATATATATATATATATATATATATATATATATATATATATATATATAACATAAAACTTCTATAATGCTTAAAAGAACTACAAATAGAGTTCAAATCAACAAGCAACCAACTAGTAGTGCCTATCGTATAGTAGGCGAGGCGCGTAACTATGATTGCCTTGCTAACGTCAAAATGACACGAAGTTTGCACCCGTTTCTATTTAGTGTAACGATGAATTCTTTTCTCAATAACCATTTTACCTGATTAAAGGGTTTTTAACGTACATAACATCAATTGGTTTTGATGACATTTCCGTGTAATCAAGAAATACAATTGACAGTGATAATTTTGCATCTATGGTTTTAGTAGTTACAAGATCTACCTGGGTCAAAATAGGTATTACATAGAAAGAACTGAATGTTTGTTACACTAATTAAGAAAAAAAATTCATCATTAATGGTTAGTGTATTTCGGCTGATGTATTATTGGAATGAAAAAGTGCATACTTCGAACTTCTTGTTAATTGATTCGACTTTTTTGTTGTAAAATTAATGTACAGGTGAAGGCCGTTATCTTGGAGCCTGGTTCAAGGACGATAGACTCAACCAAAGAAGGGATCATAGATTCAGACGGGGAAGTCTTGGCAAGAGGTAACGGAACGTATAGGTGTCACTTAAAGTCGTTGATGGTCTACGGCAAGATGCAAATCGTCGTAGATCGAGGTTTGGCTACTTTGTTTACCCCTATTTAAATTTGTATTATTTGATTTCTCTAATCTTGTTTCTAGCATCTCCCATGATTATTTTTTTTAGAACACAAATAATGACAATTCAAGTTTTCTCAAGTCGTATTCAATCGAACCAAATGAAAGAAACGAAAAGATAAATTCCGAGAAAGGAGTTGTCGGTAAGGCGACTTCTAGAACGGGTTTACGACATGGAAAGTTTGAATCGTAGTAGTCTCCAATTTCAATTCCAAATCTCGAACTCAAATGGCATCGAACCTGCATTCTATTAAGCATCCGTAATGGGTGGGCTATATCAGTAGAGCCCTTTCTAAAAATAGTGGGACCCACTAACAAAAAATAACATCAAGATGTCGATGATGAGAGAGGAACGGCAAAAATGTAATTTTGATCGAGTTGAAGTTTTGGTCGTTAGAGTATCCGCGATCTTGAAGTCTTTAAAAGACTTGATCTGTTTGTCACATTATATTTTCAACGAACAAAAAAACATCTTTAAATACTTAAATGGTCAAGTCTTTCAAAAGTTCCTTTTTGTATTTTTAATTCATTTTTAATATACATACATAAATCTGTTAGGAGTTATCAATCCAAAACAGAAAGATGCATATAAATTGAAAGAATTTGTAGAATAAACAAAAGATTCTTATTCAAAAAATGTAAACTAGTAATACAAATCTATGTAATTGACATAATTAACATCTACAAGGATAGAATCGAAGAAACGTACTCGATATTGCAGACTCTTCGTGATATTGATCCCAATTGAGGCTTGTACAATCGTAGTATCCCAAGACAAAAATTTGCCAGTATAATTGGTGTTCGTCTAGAGGATACAACAATCGAATTCAAGTTTGCACTTGAATCTGGCGAAATTAATCTATGTTTGGTGATGGATGTTGTACGAAAAATAGAGAGAAACCAGAGCAGTTTTTCTTTTGTTCTGTATGCAGTGATAGAGGAAAAAAAAGCGTATACGAGGAGAAATAAACAACTGTCGTTCGAGTCATACCAGATTGAGAGACCCCAAGAGCCCCGAGCCCAAGGCCCATCTTTTAACCTTAAATATGTATATGTGTATCAAGGAGCGCTCACCATGAAACACCACACACCAATGCCCAAGCTTTTAAATAATTCATTTAATGCTTATGGGTTGGTGTATATTAAGTGGGTGAAGTTTCCTTGGCTCTCCTATGTGGGACAAGGTTTCTCACTATTAAACCAAGTTCCAACAATACCCCATATTTTCTATTCAAACCCAAATAATACCCCACATTTGAATAGAAAATAAGCAATATCATGGAACTTATTTATTTATCACCAAGCTAGATATGAAATGCATCGGAAAAGGTGCCTTTTGGACTTGAACCGTTCCTAGTGAATACATATCGGATCTACTTCGTGGGTAGTGAACTAAAGTTTTGAACTAACCACTTTTTGTTGTAAATCTAAACAATATGTATCACACATATCATATCTATACATAATTAAATTCTTACCGTTGTGTTCATTTCGGTCGTGAACAGATCCTTTCTTCATGAGAATTTTAGAAGACGTAGCCGGTATTTTTCTGTCTTTAAAGATGCGACCACACATCAGTCTCACATAAGTAATGCCGATCAAGAATAATCCGTAATATTCTACTATATAAAAGCCATCAACATTATTAAGAATGTAACATTCAACCCTATATCATCAACGGAAATATACAAAGGAACATCATAGAAATAGACATACATGTGTATGTGTGTTGTTTGAGTTGTCCCCGACTAGTTTGCCTATTGAACCTAGACCATGGGATCTCCAATTCCGCCAGGTTAGGTTGCCACCGAGGAAACTCATTGAGTTGGCTTTAAGCCTATTCCCCTCGATGTGTAGGATACTTGCTCTCTACTTAGGCCCTTTGTCAAATGATCGACAATATTCTCCTTTGACTTCACGTAGTCGATGGAAATAATTCTATTTTTCAGCAAGTCTTTTATTGTGTTATGGCGTCGCCGTATGTGTCGAGACTTTTCATTGTAGATTTGATTCTTTGCTCTTGTGAGAGTAGCCATACTGTCACAATGGATGCCAATTGGTGTCACCGGTTTTGGCCACAACGAAATACCTTCTAGGAAGCTCTTAAGCCATTCGGCTTATTCAGCGGCTTTTCTAGTGCGACAAATTCTGCTTCCATAGTTGATCTGGTATTCACAGTTTGCTTTGAGGACTTCCAAGAGATTGCTGCTCCACCAAGTGTGAACACATAACCACTTGTGGACTTACTCTCGGAGTGGTTGGAAATCCAATTAGCATCACAATACCCTTCTAGAACGGGAGGATATTTCGTGTAATGCAATCCATAACCCATTGAGTATTTCAAGTATCTAAGGACTCTCACTAATGCATACCAATGATCTTTTCCGGGATTGTGTGAGTATCGACTGAGTCTACTCACGCTATATGCGATGTCCGGTTGTGTACAATTCATGATATACATCAAGCTTCCAAGAACTTGAGTGTATTCAAGTTGAGCCACACTATCTCCTTGATCAGGGCTAGCCCTGGGCATAGGCCCAAGGGGCGACGGCCCGGGGCAGCAAAAGAGCTAAGGGCATCAGATTTATCAAGCCCAATATACCTATATAGGTTCAGTTGGGCCTAAAAATATTACCTTTACCACCACAATTGGCCTCACTCGCTTTCTCTTTCGTCCTCAACTCCCGCCTCGCTCACGAACCTATTCATGAATCGAAATCTCAAATCGCTACTCTGAACTCACGATTCACGAATCAAAATCTCAAACTCCACTGTCGGCTCTCGAGTCTCGCCTCTCGCTCTCGCTCTCTCGAGTCTCAACTATCGATCGACGACCGCTCAAAATCTGAATTCTCGTGAGTTGTGAGGTTAGGGTTATTTACTTCACTTATTTTTTTTGTGTTTCTAATTCTTGTTTGATTAATTCATAATCTAGATGACGTTGCCCTCCATACTTAGGTTTTCTTTTATGCTTTAAAGCTGTAAATGTAATACTGTATGTATCAATGTATGCCTATTGCCTATTGCCTAATTGTCTACTTAGGTTTTCTGTCAATTGTCAACATTAGTTAGCTTGGGACTTGTGGCTATTTTTGGGGTTGTTTCGTTTTGCAATTTCTAAGTAAAATCCATGAGTTTTAGTTCTTCGTTCTGGTTCTGGTTACTCACTTCTGTTTGCAGACATTGTTGTGTGTCAAACAGTCAAAGCATCATACATTCATACTATTGCTATTAATTGATCTAGTTGTTCATCGATTCAATCAAGCCTATCTCTGGAGTTTTAGTTCTTCGTTCTRCGATTAATATTCAAGTTATCATCCACCGATTTTTGTTCTAATCCCATTAGATTTTGATGTATATTAACATAATTTCAGCAGCTATAATACAGTTGAATAGACCTATAAATGTGCAGTAGTTAAGTGATGATTTGCCCTAACTTAAATGTGTAGTAACTAATTCACTTGACTGTTCTCCCTTAACTTTGCAATTTTACATATGAAACTCATGATTGTCATTGGTCATGACCCTAAATATGATTATATGAAACACATAATGGTCTAATGAAGTCATGCAATAGCTAATTTCATAGGCAAATACCTTAAGTGACTAAAACTAGGAGGACAAAATTAGTGAAGTAGGAATGAGCCATTGATGTTGTAGAGTKTAAATAATTGAAGAAGAACCAACCAATTAAGTGTTTAGARTTGGATTAAAAAGGTATGAGTGTTGATTTTGATTTATACAGAAGACGTAGGATGTAGTAAATGGGGACAAGTAGATGATTTGGTGTTATGATGCTCCTTATTTTGGTTTTGGATAAGTAGATGAGTTGGTGTTTAAATGCAAAGGATCTAACAACTTGATTAATGAAACCTTAACATATTATTTTAAAGCAAACACTCAACTATAAAATCACACTTATGAACAAAAAACATTAATGGATCTCTCGGTCTACGAAGGAAAAAGCTAGACAATTGTAAATTACCACACTTGGATGTTTTTAATTGGGCATCATTTGGATTTTTCGCCGTGGGCACCAAAAATCTCAGGACCGGCCCTGTCCTTGATTCTTCTTTAGTTGGCTAGAAGGGGATCAAATGGAGTCACAACCGGTTTGTCATCATAATGACCAAACTTTCGAAGTACCTTCTTAACATAGTGAGATTGGGTAAGGGTGTAACCATTAGAATTATTTTGAATCTTTATATCAGTATTAATTCAGCAACTCCCATATCTTTCATGTCAAATGCATAGTTTAACATTTTCTTTGTTTGGTTTATAATGTCCAAGTTGGATCCCATGATAAGTATATCATCAACATACATGCATATGATGACACAAGCATTCTTATATTGTTTCACATGAACACATTTATCACATTCATTTATGTGAAAGCCATTTGATAACATAACGAGACTTAATCAATTTGCAGACTTTGTTTTCTTAGCCTTTTACAACTAACCCTTCAGGTGGTTGCATATATATTTCTTCTTCTAGTTCACCGTTCAAGAAAGCGGTTTTCACATCCATTTGATGTATCTCCAAGTTATGAATAGTAGCTATAGCTATCAACGTTCTTATAGGCGTTATTCTTATGACCGATGAGTAAGTATCGAAGAAGTCTTGACCTTCCTTTTGTCGATACCCCTTTGCAACTAGTTGAGCTTTGTATTTGTCTATAGTGCCATCGGGTCTCAACTTTCTCTTGAAGATCCATTTATGGCCAGTGACTTTATGACCTTAGGGTAAATCGATCAATTTCCATGTGTTGTTTTGAACAATGGAGTCGATCTCACTTTGGATGGCCTCTTCCTAATATGGTGCCTCAGAAGATTCCATGGCAGCCTTATAGGAGAGAGGTTCTCCTTCAAATGCTAAATACCATAAAGTTTGGTCCAAAGTCTTTAGCGACCCTTCCCCTTTTGCTTTTCCTTGGTTCCACCTCTTTTTGAACCTTGGAGTTTTCAACAATCTTTGATTGATAACTATCATCAATCAATCTTTTCCTAGGATTAGAGGTATTATTATCTTTTTCTTTATATGGGAAGGTCGTCTCAAAGAATTTTGCTTCTGCAAATTCTATGATTGTATTGTTGCTTATGTCATCTACATTAGATTTGTATACTAGGAATCTATATGCAACACTATTATAAGCAGGAACAATATATATACAATCTACTGTTTTAGGTCCAAGTTTAGTCCTTTTTGGCAAAGGGACTTAAACCTTAGCAAGGCAACCCCACACTTTTAATCTTTTGTAAGATGGTAATCTCCCTTTCCATAGTTCATAGGGAGTTTTGTCACTTTTCTTGTGGGGGCTCCGATTAAGGATCATATTTGCAGTAAGACACGCCTCACCCCATAAATGGTATGGAGCTCCGGACGTAATTAACATTGAATTCATTATATTTTTCAATGCTCTATTTTTCTGCTTCGCCACTCCATTTGTTGAGGAGTGTATGGAGCTGCTGTTTGATGTACAATGCCATGTGTAGTACAAAATTCTGCGAAGTCGTTGGATTCATATTCTCCTCTCGATCCGACCTTGAATTTTGATTTTCTTGTCAAGTTGATTTTCAACTTCAACCTTATATGCTTTAAACATGTTTAAGGCCTCATCTTTTGTATTAATTAGACACACATGGCAGTATTTACTACAGTCATCAATGAAGGAAATATAATAATTCTTTCCTCATCTTGTAGGAGTTGCCTTAAAATCGTATAAATCACTATGGATCCCGAGAATTTCATTTGATTTCTCTACTAATCTATGTGGATGATTTGTGTACTTAGCTTTTACACAGACCTCACACTTCAACATTTTATCAATAGAACAGTTAGGAATCATGTCTAGTTTAATCATTCTTTGTAGTGATCTAAAGTTGACATGTCCTAATCTAGAATGCCAAAGGAAAGAAGGATCCACAATATACACAGAAGCAGTGCTTGTGCCTGCTTTATTTTTATTATATACAATGGCGGCAACAGAGTTATTTACAAAATTATTTATAATGCATATCTTGAAGAGTCCCTCGTGGAGGTAACCCTTCCCAACATACGCACCACCCTTGGTGATGACAAATTTGTTCGACTCAAATACAATTTTGAACCCTTTCTTGCTAAGAATAGGGCCATAAATTAAGTTCTTAGTAATAATGGTACATGTAGCACATCGGACAGAACAAGATCCTTTCTGGAAGTCAATTTTAGAGTGATCTTCCCTTTTCCTTCTATACTTGTTGTAGACGCATTCCCCATAAACATCAGTTCACCTTCCTTCACCATTTGATAAGTTTCAAACAAGCTTCTTGAATTGCAAAATTTGTCGGGTTGTCCCGGTGTCGTCCCACCAATCAACGACATTGGTCACCATGTGTGCTTCAACGACTCCAATGAATTCATTCGGGGAGTGAGTGATATTGACATGATTTGAAGAAGATGCACATCCACCACCACCACTTCCTCTGGCTCCCCCATGGTCACGTTTGTATCGACAGTCCTTGGCTCTATGTCCCGGCTTCCCACAAACCCAATACATTGCTTTCTTAAAGGTTTTCTTTTGTGGGGCTAAGGGACCCTTTCTGGATGAAAAAGGCCTCTTAGTCATCACATTCTTCCCTTTGAATTTAGGGAACTTTTGCTTCGAAGAGTTACCTTCAATCATGTTAGCGTGAGGCTCGAAGGTATCTACATCGGACTTATCATTTAATCGATTATCTTCCTCCACTCGTATTTTGAGGACCAATTGCTCAAGTGTCATGTCCTCCATCAAATGCTTCAAGAAAAGCTTGAAGTTTTTCCATGAGTGGGGCAGCTTATCTATTATCGATCCTACCAAGAAATTGGTATTGATTTCCATGCTTTCAACCTCTAACTCGTGGGTAAGGACCTGCAATTCTTCTACTTGTTTCACCACTGACTTTGATTCAACCATCCGGTAATTCAGAAATTGCCCTATAGCGAACCTTTTGGAACACGCAACGTTGGTCTTATATTTTGTGTCCAAAGACTCCTATATTTCCCTTGTTGTCCCAAGGGAATCGTTGAGAGCGCTTAGAATATAGTTCCTACAACTATATTCGTTAGACCTCCAATTCTTGACAACCTTTTCATACGCAACCACTTGAATATGAGTGGGTGCCGAGCCATCGGGCCCAACCGGTGACTGTGATGGTTCTGCCTCGGTGAGGACGTTGGAAACTCGAAGCGTTGTTAAGTAGAACTACATCTTCTGTTGCCAACAACGGAAATCCGATCCTTTAAACATCTCGGGTTTCTCCACGTGATTTTTCAATACGTATGATTGATCCATCGCTCCTTAACAATTTTTTTTGTCTTAGATTGTTTGGAGTTATCAATCCAAAACAGAAAGATGCATATAAATTGAAAGAACTTGTAGAATAAACAAATGATTCTTATTCAAAAAACGTAAACTAGTAATACAAATCTATGTAATTAATATAATTAACATCTACAAGGATAGAATCGAAGAAACATACTTGATATTGCAGATTCTTCGTGATAAAAATTTGCCGGTATAATTGACGTTCGTCTAGAGGATACAACAATCGAATTCAAGTTTGCTCTTGAATCAGGTGAAATTAATCTATGTTTGGTGATGGATGTTGTACGAAAAATAGAGAGAAACCAAAGCACTTTTTCTTCTGTTTTGTATGGCAACAATAGAGAAAGAAACAACTATCGTTCATGTCGGGTTATACCAGATCGAGAGACCCCAAAAGCCCCAGTCCCAAGGCCCGTCTTTTGACCTTAAATATGTATATGTGTATCAAGGAGAGCCCACCATGAAACACCACACACCAAGACCCAAACTTTTAATTAATTCATTTAATGCTTATGGGTTGGTGTATATTAAGTGGGTGAAGTTTCCTTGGCTCTCCTATGTGGGACAAGGTTTCTCACTATTAAACCAAGTTCCAACAAAATCTTCAAGCACTTGAGAGCATCTCTAACGGTGAAAATAAAGACTTGATGAAAAAGTTAATCATTAGAGCAGTAACTTGAAGAATGACTTGACATCCAAAAGCTTGGGGATGTTAAGTGTTTGAAGAAATCATTGATGTGCAATAAAAATGAATTAACAATACAAAAAAACTTTCGAAAGACTTGAATATTGGAGTAAGTATTTGAAGATGGTTTTTATTTAATGAAAATCTGATGTGGCAAATGGATAAATTCTTTTAAAAACTTGACCATTGCGGATGCTGTGACATCCCTCAAGCTTTTGGATGTCAAACAATTCTTCAAGTTATTACTCTCATGATTAACTTTTTCATTAAAAATGATATATTTTATATTACAAATGACTGGTTATAAAGTAACCGTCTTCTGTTTTGTTGGATATGTCAAATCTAAACTCGAGACTTATTTCAAATGTAAATGTAGCAAAATGGATGGATCGCATTGAATCGGGTTTAAATGGGTCATGGATCAAATATGTCAGGTTGACCTATATTTTTTGTTATATAAAAAAAGAAAAAAAAATATAAAAACAAACATAATTATTTGATTTTAAATAGTTTGTGCTTAATACCCATAATTTTATCCATGATTTTTATTGCATTATTTTTTTTTGAAGTATATAATATTTATATACAGCAAATGCAACAAATAAATTCACACACCCTCTTCACCTATGGTGAGGTTTGAACCCTTGACCTCCTAGAAGGCCAATGGCTACAATACCGCTAGGCCAAAGACTCTTTTGGTTTTATTGCTTTATTTGCTAGCAATATCTATACTATATTATAAAACATTTGACAAAAACTTTTTAAAAATCATTTTTTATACATGAAATACTGTTAATTGATGCATATTACCAAGATTACAAGTAATTTTGCGCAAGTACAAATTATTAAAGCTCTATTTTTAAATTCGTGTAACTAACGGCAGATAACATAATCAAATACGAGATAACATCCATTTTAAATATAAAATTTTTAAAATATAATTAAGATAATAATTGAATTTTAACCGAATATTTAATTATTATCTTTATAAAAAATATACTATTAAACCAAAAATAAATTACTTTGTTATTAAATCAAAATTAAATTATAATAAAAAATTGAATTAAAGAAGTTACATCAAAAAATGAGAACTATCAAATAGTTAATTTGATACTAATATTGATTTTTTTTTTCCAAATTTTTATGCTATCTTCAAATTTATATTTCATTTAAAATAAAAACATTTATTGTTTTCTCAAAATCATATAATATCGTATTATATCGATTGATAGGGACAAAATAAAAACTAAACATTAAAATCAAGATTTATCTCGCTGCATTGCGCGAGTACCATTCTAGTACCTTTATAAAGAGTAAATTATATCATAAGAAACTTATGGTTTGCATTTCGTTACGAGATAGGACTTTCTTCATGAGTCCCGACTCTGTTAAATTAATTAACTTAGGGTAAATTTGTCTTTTTACTAATTTTCTATTAAAAAAATATTATATTATATTTTTGTTTATATATTCCATTCTATTATTTATATATTGAGAGGCACTTTCTTTTGCAAATCATCTAAATATTTGAAACCGTACAAACAAAGGCATTTGTGTCTTTTAACGATTTATATTTTAAAGATTATCAAATTTCGCAGATTTATTTTAGAGATAATTTTTTATAAATCTTATTCGGTTGCCATAATTAATTTCTTCTCTCTCTCTCCAAACATCTCAATTGTTAACATTTTGTTTTTCATATCACAGTTTTGTTACCTTAGTTTTATACTGTTTTTTTCACTTATAACAGAACACATAAACTTTCTTTTTTAAATACGATTCGTAATAACGTTTCATATGTCTTGAAAAAAGACTAACACCAAATAAAAACCAATTCAAAAATACTAACACCAAATCAAGCGAATAACAATTCATATATGCTAAAAAGAATGATGTTTTCATATGTGTTAAAAACGATTTACAACTCCTAAAATACCAACACCAAAACAAACCAAATCCCACAAAGATGGTTGAAATAAAAAATTAGAGGCAATTCAGGATCTGTTTTATTTTATTTTCAATGTACTTGGTTGATTTCACGTCTTCATCTTCGAGCATCTTTTCTCCTTATTGTTGCTATGGCATATATTTTTGTTCATGATGGTCTACGATGGACGATGGGGGTGAGGAATATGGTTGACCGAGGGGGTGAGGAAGATAAACGGCGATAGGGTGAGGTAGGATTATGGTCATTCCAAAATTCCGATTAGTATGGAAATGGTGGAGGAGATAATCATGAAATAATTTTTGACCGAAAATAGATAATCATGTATTTAATAATTCAAATTTAAAATATTTAAAATGTATTTCAAAATTATCCTTTCCTTCATAATTTAAGTTTCAAATTCTTGCCGATTCATGGCAACCATTGATTAAAAAAAACGCAGTGTAGATAGGTTTATATGGTTTGCAATCTTTGGATGATTTGCAATTGATTAGCAGTCAATATATATATATATATATATATATATATATATATATATATATATATATATATATATATATATA
>NC_037537.1:3666268-3674543 GCF_001531365.2 Cynara cardunculus var. scolymus | reverse complement strand
AGTCTTCGATTTTGCCAATGGCTTTAAGTATGTACCAAGACACCTACTTACAAAGAACCAATAACTACTAAGTGTTGCTAAGGTAGATGAACAGATCAGTGGGTCATCACCAAATCAATAGGTGACCCAACACATACAGTTTAAATTACCAAATAAGGAAAGTTTGTAAATAATTGATTGTCGGTTTATTCAACCTTAGATTTCAACACAAAAATAGAACTCAGCGCAAGTATACACCTTGAACTATTGTCGTCTCGTAACAAGTAATAATGGTATAAGTACCAGATATCGTTCCCACAGAGATAGCTTGTAAAGTTATTTCAAAAAGTCCAGTTTATAAAAATTAATTTCAGATGGCGAAACGAGAGATTTGATTTATCTAAAATTAGGAGGTTTGGTTACAACTAAGAAAAATATCAATCTTAAAAAGAAGCGCAGTGTGCAACAGTTGATTAAGACATTAAACAAATGATTCAGCAAAAATGTGACATAGCATTTCTGTCACAATTATCTAAAATCAATAAATGATTGTATATAACTATGACAGTATCAACTATCGGGTCAGACGGCCTCCCAGGAGCACACTTCGATCAACGTGCTATCGATACGATATCATTTATGTTAGACGTCGTGAATCCTWRCMCAACACAGTGTTACCATCCTACACCGTAGGAGTATAGCATTTGTTAGACACTAAAGTTATTTATAGTCTTCTCCTATTACCTCAGGTTTTGAAAGTCAATACTATTTTATACACAAAATTAGTTATCAATTAATTTTAATGTAATCATCAAATGAAATATTAAGCACCTGAAATAAATAGTAGACTATAATGCTAATAAGACACCTTTGTACTTTCACATCGGCTTTGGTCTTAATTTCCCGTTACACCCCAAGCTAAGACGTTAGCCCCTCATCGCTCGGTTTCTTCTCTCGAATGATGTAAGGACTGAAAGATAAATAACTGATACGGAAAAGTAAATTGCAGAAAGTAAATTACAAGAAATGGAAATTACAGAAAGTAAATTACAGAAAGTAAATTACAGGAAATGGAAATACTGGAATTTAAAGTACAGGAAATTAAATGACAGAAATATAAATGACTGAAAGTAAATTGTTGGAAATTAAATGACGGAAATGTAAATTGCAGTAAAGTAAAGACTGAAATGTAAAGGACTGAAATATAAAGACTGAAATGTAAAAGACTGAAATATAAATGACTGAAATGTAAAAGACTGAAATATAAATGACTGAAATATAAATTATTAATAACTAAATATTATTAATTAATATTAATTTAGTAATGATGAAAGACAAGTACTTGAAATGAGATGGAGATCTGACTTAATGAGTGTCTCAAAAATAGAGTTTGACTTTTAGGAAGAAAACTTGGAAGACAAGTAACAAAACTTGCAACACAAGTTTTGTTACAAATATCGAAAAGGTTACTTGCAAACTCTTAAAAACATATTATTTAGTTTACGTAAATTAGTCGTGAGCCACAAAGGATAAAATCCAATGTAAAGCAACAGCAATCGACTAATTCGTAACTCGTAACAAAAGTAAGAAAACGTAACGTAACTTGGAAATAGAATAAGAAATGACATGAAGATTAAATACGAGTACTTAAATTAAACTTGAAAACGTAATCACAACTTCACTTCACAAGAATCGGTTCCTGATTGGAAAAAGAAAACCGAAAGCTTGGAACCGAAAGTAATAATTTAGAGAGTAACTAACACAAAGATCATTAATATCAAAATAAGAGAAAGCATGTAAATTGGTGAATTGGTAAGTTAAACTCAAGCCTTAAGCCTTCTATTTATAGGCTAAGGGAGTTTGCTAAGTGGGAGCCACCTAATAAGACAAAATGCTCTACAAAAATGGGATTTGACCAGGCCCAAGGTCGTTGACCCAGCAATCTCTAAGGAGCAGCCCACGAATTCACGGCCCAGGAAAAAGTGCAGCTCACGGACAGGTCCTATAGGATTTTGACACTCCTGGTCCTATAGGACTGCTGCAGGATCGGGCCCGAAAATCATCAAAAACCTGCATAAACAGGGAATTAACATTAGATATGCTATATTACCACTAATATATAAAAAAGACATAAAAAGACTCAATTAAGACACTAATGGGCAAATAAAACAAAGGAAAATGGTTAAGAAAATGATGTAATAAGGTTAATATATTAACACTTATCAATAACTCACCTTAATCACAAAGAGATGAAGTTATGGAGATGAACAACAACAATTTATCTAGATATTTTTGCAGAATCAACTTCTTTTTATTTCCTCCTCACAATTTCTTATTTGTTTCGCACCAAAGAACACACACCCAGTAAGTTTTTCATTTTTATTCTCTTATATTGTATGCATCATCCCAATGAGATAAAAAAGAATTATATCATAACTAACAATTTAAATATAAGAGGCGGTGGGATTTTAAAAGCAATTAACCATATCAACAATTTAACCCCTCAACTTACCACCACTTACCAAAATCAACCTCGAGCTTTATAACTGAATAACCGGTTATCACAAGTACATTGCTCTAATAAGAAAAATAGAAAGTACAATGCTATAATAATAAATTTTGTAAAAATAGGTTGCAATTTCACACATTTTGCCTTTAAAAATTTACGAACGAAATCTATTTAATTAACAATTAAATTAAATTTCATCAGTAATCCATTAGTAAATCTAATCAATTTAAAAAAAAATGAATTTTACCAAGAGATTACCGATAGAATTTAATTTAATTTTCAACTAAATTCAAATCCGTTAGTAAATTAGTCGGATTAAGAAGTTACTTTTTTCTGAATTTGTCGATAGATTACCAATGGAAATCAACGATTACGTGTCAAATGTTGATATTGATTGGTCTGTTAATCATCATTGGAGGAAAGTTCTGTCAGTGAAGGCCATCTATTTAGTAGTGTGAATTCCTCAAATCAGATATTGGGTTGCTACTACCATGGTTGTAAATAGCTTGTTATAACCTCATTATGGTGCGTTATGGCTCAAGGTGGACGTTAACCCCTAAGCTTCCACTCTAAGGCTTGGCTTGCATTGTAACGCATTATGGCGCGTTACGACATGTTATGGCACATTATGACACATTATCCTGTAAGGTGTATGGTTACTTTAAATCTATAATTATGTCACTTATGAGTTAAATAAACATAAAAAGGAAACTTAAAAACTAAAACTTAAAATAGTCAAACAAGAATTCTTTTAAAATTATAATTATAATTATTCACGTTCCCCTACACGAAAATCGAAAAAGTAATGAGTATAGATTCAAGAGATCTAATCTCGTTCTTGATATCATTTTCTATATATATATATATATATATATATATATATATATATTGTATCAATTATTCTTTTTTTAGTATTATTACTTGTTGGTCCTTTGATGGTCTACAAGATATTTATAACAGTTTGTAGAAGGGGGGAGAATACAAACACAGTATTTTCAAATTTAAAATGTATATTGATAAAAGAAGATCAATACAAATTTTACAAGACTGTTTGCGGAAAGATAAGGTAGGAAAACCTATCTAAACAATGTTTGGTTACACACAGATTCTTAGCAAATAAGAAAAGATATGTTGTAAAGAGAAGTTCTTTTACTTAGGCTTCAAGAATGCTCAAAGTAAGAATTAGGTTAAGAGAGTGTGTTGCGCGAGCACTTTGCATGGAGAAGAAACACTTCTATTTATACCCAATGCATTAAATGTTCATTTAATGCAATATGGTGAGTTAGAGTGTGTGTCAAGCCTTAAGAGGAAGGCTTGTTCTTTGCTACAGTGAATAGTACAAAAAGCCTATTCATGAGCAGACATCCTTACCTAAAGTTGGTGGGTAATAGAGTCAACTAGTCGGCTCCATACCGTACTAACATTTTAGAAAGGGTATGGGTTTGTCCTTTGTGTGTATTAGGACAAGACAAACAACAATCGTGCTTGGAAAGTTTCCTTTGATCGCTGAATGCTGGAATAACCTAGAGGTCTCTTCAGTGTTCACTGAGGCTTGAGCAGTCTTCACACATATGTAGACAGGCTTGTAATCACTGAGTACCGCTTCAGATCACGTACTTACCAGTCTCTAATCTTCAGTTTCAGTCTTCGACTTTGGCTGAAGGTTCTTTGGTGTGAGTGGTGTTTTCTTGAGGTATCGTTGTCTCTGATTGAATTACAATACAAGTTCTTCAGCGATCACTGAACAGACTCAGTGATGATCGCTGGAACTGAAAAGACAGAAACATAAATACATCGTGTAAGTGAAAAGGAATTATCATCAAATCACTAAGAGAGAGGATCAACATTACTTTATATGAATTTAATTTGTTTGAAGTATTATTTGAAACAGTAACACATACAAGTGTAGGTGGATGTGTGTGTATATGCCGCCTTGAGCACGTCTTGAAAAACGTCGTGGCTTCGCCATAATTCATAAGGCTTGAGGTTTGATATTGCTGTCACGCCACGTCTCACGTCATCTACAACCTTAGCTGCTACTAACAAGGATGCTTTGTTCAAGGTAAAAAAAAAAGTAGAGCAAGAAAACTGAATTTTAGTTATATAGAATTACTAGCACCAATTTCTAAAGAAATGGCCAAATTCTTGAGTTATGGAGGCTAGTAATATAGCGGACGATAAGAAGGTATTCCAAAAGATTTGAGAGGAATCCAACCATTTTAGGGATAAATGAGTTATGATTATCTATCAAAAATAAACATAAAATTTGTTTTAAAATTGTCTTTTATTTAATTTGTTTCCTTTTTTATCAGTTTATAATCTTCAATTTAGCCACTACCATTGATAAGGAAAAAATGTATGGCTCAGATTGGTTTGTAAAGTTCGTATTAATTAGTGGGTAAGTAAATGAATGAGGGTCTATATCTATACGATATTAAAAAGCACCAGTTTTAGTTACTTTGTAATTTTTAAGAGGTCCAATTTCTTAAGCATATGGTAAGTATCCTTTCAAATCTCTTCCCACGTTCCAACCCTTCTCCTCTCCATGTTCCTCGGAATTCCTCCCCTCTCCCCTAAATCTCAACCTTCATGACATCGATCATCTGCAAATAAATTCATCGTATTTATTCTTACCCACAATAATTGGGAGAAGAACATCTCCTTCTTCGTCTAACAAATCACATTTTGTTCAAACATTTGGAGCAACAATCAAGGTATGTGCCCTCTTTCCCTTTCTACTGTTATGTTTCTTTTATGTTCTTACTACTTTCCTTCAATTTCAATTTCATTGTAGTCTTCGCAGTCAAACATCATCTTCTGTTCTTCAATATGCTTCTTACGGTCTTCGATCTCCATTTCTCAACTCGAGAACACGAAGAATTCAGGAAGATCAAAATCTCAATTTGTGCTCAAATTGATCGGAAAGGAGGTCCATAATTTCTTCTTAATCTCTTCTTCTGAAAAATGCAAATTCTATAGTTGTGTTGCATGTTGGTCCCTTCTTCTAAATTCATTTTTTGTGCAAGAGGACTTGTCAACTCAGGTTTAAATAGTTGTATATGTATTTTGAATTATGTATTGATTCAAAGGGTCCATGCTTCTTTCAACCATAGCTAAACTTGGATTTCAACTTTCAAAGTTTTCCAGTTTTATATTTCTTCATATATTATATGTTAGGTATTGATTGTGTTTTTAAGGTACCCCATGTTTTCATGTTTGATTTTGGTTGTACATGAGCTTGTTAGGCCATTGAAAAGCGCATTGTCATGGTTTCAAGAGGTTATCAATTGGGGAAAGATCTGCACACCACTGATCTATTGTTGCATGCAAGCATGTGTTTTTGGAATCAAAGTAAGCTTGTTGTTGTTCTTTTACCCTAAAATATGCAGCATCTTTATATGCAAAAGATTTTTATTGCAGTTTAATTGTAATCTTCTTTTTGAAGAGTTTGTGTTCTTAATATGTATAACTTGGAAACTGATTTGGGCAAGACAAAACAAAGTAGGCAAGCAAACCAATTTGAAGAATTTTTCAAATCGAATCCACCTTTTGAGGAAGACAGTAGACTACGTCTTAGTCGTAAGCCCGATATGTTTTTAGTCAAATTCCACCAATTTGAAGGATTTTTTCGTTTTTTTTTTTTTTTTTTCGTTTTTAAACATTTTCCAGTAACATCAACAAGACAACAACTAGGGTATATGGTTTGAACGAGTTAAAATTAAATAAGATATTACAAAATTTTACTTTTTAACTCTTTATATAATAAAATGTTAAAATGAGATATAATTATTTATGGTGATTATGATTTTATGGATTAGATTTATTTAAAAGAAAAAATTAGACCAAAATTACTAATAAAAAAAACTTAAGATAGGTCGTATAAGAAAATATGAGAAAGAGCAACTCATTCTATCCCACATCGGATATAAAGCTATTTAGGGGTCGTTTACCAAACACTTATCCGATAAGCGTTTACCGGTAAAATTAACACTATCGTTGATAAGATTTTAATCCACCAAAACGGTATCGTATGCAACAATTTACCTGGTAAGCGCTTATCGTGGTAAGAGTCGTCGCATTCACTTACCGGGTAAGACTCTTGGTCCTTGTCTCGCTCTTAACAGGTAAGATTCTTGATCCTTACCATATTCATTCGATAAGATAAAATGGCTTGGTATTCACTTACCCGAATAAGCGTTTGGTAAACGGTCCATTACTCTTATCACTTCCCTATATTAATTCCCTCTTGTCCTACATCCCTATCTGAAGAGAATACACCTCATGGCTACTTATATAAATTGCATTGTAAGTGTGGTCATTCATGACTACTCTTGAGATTAAAGTGATAAACCATTTTTATTTCAATCTTTATATTTTTATTATAAATTGCAAAAACTACAAATGCATGAGTCAATTTTTAAAAGGTAATAACAACAAATGACATGGGTTTAAAAACACTATTAACTAGCTATTTCATTTCAAAAGCTGACTAATCGAACATATCAACTCTGAATTTAAATCATATTTAATTGTCGATTTAAAACCACAATAAACTATAAAATTTACATAACAAATGAGATCGTAGTTTGAGGTTCTCGACTTCAAAAGTTAAATGTTTTGCATAGCATCGGCCGCAGGGTATATTACTAGTATATGTATAGGGGCATTCAAATACAATCCCTCTAGATTATACAACCGATGCAATCCACCTATCCACCATCCATTTCTTTAATTATCTTTTTTGTTTTTTTTTAATTAAGGATAGATATTATCGATCAAATGGTAATCAAATGGATGAAAATGACTCAATTAAGCCCTGGACAACGCACATGCTACAATGGACGGGACAAAGGGTTTCGATCCCCTGAAGGTGAGCTAACTCCAAAAACTCATCCTCAGTTCGGATACAAGTACATGATCGTAGTTCGTCCAAGACTATCGTACAAAATAACAAATGCATAATGTTTCATTTTTGCAAAGAAAACCAAATAAATAAAAAGAATGTAATTAGATTTGGAAGGAGATGGTAACAATAACATGAAAATAATTAAATTAGAAATGATGTTTTAATAAAAAGGTCGAATTGAAAAGAAAAAGAAACATAAATTACATCAAAATATAACCAAATTTGCTTTATTTTCTATTTAGCTCAATGAACAATTTTTTTATAAGGATGGTGTCTGATTAGTTTGAGTTTGGCTTCAAAGGTCAAAAGTACCTGGAGGTCTCAGGTTCAAATCCAATAAGAAATAAAACTTCTCTTGTGGTCACGGAGGTTCAAATGCGGTGACTCCGGACTATCTGTAAAGCAGGTGGTCGCCCTGGGATTAATCGGCTCGTATAGCAGGTTGGATATCCGAGTTAATCAAAAAAATCCCAATAAACATAATAAAGCTTTCAGAAATTTTCCTATTTCGATATCAGCTTACCCACTAAACAAGTAAAATCCTATTACAACCATTTCTTAAGGATTTATAAAAGATTTATTAATGTCATGTACGATTTCTTATTAAGAGATCTGAATTGGTTGTGAGTATTATTTTTTAATAAAAAACTATTTTTAGTAATAGTCAATGTAACATTAATACTCTTTGTTGATATAACAGTGAATAGTATAATAAATTGTAAAATATAATTTCATAATAAAAAATCATTTTATATCACATCATACTTTTTGATGTTTTGTAAAGTATGTTTTATAAAAAAATTATGAATATTTTGTTAAATGAAATTTTGGTTATAAAAAACACAAATAGTTTGATCATTAATTAGTGGATATAAATTTTT
>NC_037537.1:3657565-3665473 GCF_001531365.2 Cynara cardunculus var. scolymus | reverse complement strand
TTAAATCACATTATTGTTATTATTTAAATACTAATAATATTAAGGATAATAATTAGAATTATAGTGAAATTTTTTTATTCTAATAATAATTATTGTTGTAGATTATACTAAATATTAGTTTCTGAAAGATATTTTGTATACATAGCATAATAGCCTTTCGAAATGAGGCAAACTTTGCAAGAATTATAAATCACTTTGTAAATGTATTACATCTTAAGGGAATGGTTCAAACGAGAACACTTTCATTTTATGAGAATATGAAAACACTCTTTTACTATAGACAATTACATGTGATGCTATTATTTCATCACATATGATACACATGTAATACTAAATCAGAGACGCGGATGGTTTTCGATGCATCTTGGTTACGGGCCAAGTCGCCCTTACACCACTAAGCCCCGTCAAAAGTGTTATCACATATAATAAGGGTGTTGTTGATATGATACAATAATCCATCAAGACCGTCACATGTGATGCTAAATCATAGACACGGACATCCTTTGGCGCGGCCTAAGTCGTAGAACACATCGTCCGTACATCTTAGGGTCTCTTACGCGCATTATCACATGTGATAAGGGTGTTCTCCCGTTCTCGTAAAATAAAGGTGTTCTCGTTTGAACCTTCGTCTATATTTTAATTCTTTTTATATTTACAAGTGTCATCATATTATGGTGGTGGTCGTATCGATAGTAGTGTGGTGGTGTGGCAGCAGTAGAGACGATGAAAGTGGTCCAAATCAATAATGTATAAAATATTATTATTTTATACATTTTGTAAGAAATAAAAATGAAAATGAAATGTTGAAGATTTTATAAAACTCATATTACCATTTCAATGAGTGTATCAAGTTTTTGAAAACCCGCGTATTTATCTCAATTTTCAAAAAAAAATCTAAATTATTTTACATATGTTTAGTTATTTTAATGACACAAATTATATCAAAAAAATGGTATTTTATTCATATATATAGACTTGGGATCATATGAGACCAATAGTTTTTCATGAGACCCGTAAGACCAATTCTCAACCCTTGAATTAAATCTACAATCTGACAATCTAAACATTCATAAACGCCACGAGACTTCTTAATAATCACAAAATTGTCACCGTGCAATTTAGATCATTAGATTATTAACTAATAAAGTTGATCAATGAATATAAATTGGTCTTACGGGTCTCACGAAAACAACATGGTCTCACGTAAACCCAACCTTTTATATATATATATATATATATATATACACGTGAGACTATGTTGTTTTCGTAAAACCCGTGAGACCACATTTTTACACTTGAAACTTCACAGCAAAAACACTGTGAAGGTTATCTTCACAGCATTTTGTTGTGAAGTTTCAAGTATAAAAAGTTGGTCTCACGAAAACAGGCTGGTCTCATGTGATCCCAAGTATATATATATATATATATATATATATATATATATATATATATATATAGGAGTGATCATATGAAAACCGTCCTCATTTGTGTAAACCGTGCAAACCACCTTCATCTGTCGATTTCATTGTTTAATCTTATGAAATTTTTTCATGAAATTGTTTAATCTTGTGAAATTGTTTCATATAATACTTTTTTTGATGAAGTTGTTTCATATATGGTTGTGAAATTATTTCATATAATACTTAATGAAACTGTTTCATGTATTTCTCTAACATTAATGAAACTGTTTCATGTATTTCTCTAACATTAATGAAACTGTTTCATGTATTTCTCTAAAATTAAAATAATGAAGATGATAATATCTATGATTAACACTCTCCACAATAAAAATGATTAATCAACCTCTCATAATTACAAAAAAATGAACAAAATGAAAAGTTATGATTGGTTGAATGCGGTTTGCACGGTTTGTACAAATTGAGTGGTTTGCATTTGATCGCTCCCCTATATATATATATATATATATATATATATATATATACTTATTTATAAACCCCATTTTTTAAATTTTCTATCATGAGAAAAATATTTTCACTTTTATTTATATTCGTAATGGAATGTAATTTTATTTGAAGTTTGGATACATTTTATTGTCTACGAGTATATATAATATAGAGTAATTTATTAGAATTTTTATAGTTTATTTGTTGATTTATTAATTAAGTTATTTTGATTCTTTCATATTAAATCAGTTTATCTTTATAATTTTAAATATCAATTTAAAACAAAATACATATATAACATATCAATGAATTGAAATGCTAATATTATAATTGATGTTAAAAATAAATATGATTTTGTAATTACTAAATAAGAAAATAAACATCATAACATATTCTTTAGAAGATAAAATAATGTTTCCAAGGGTTGGGTTGTTCGCCTATTAAAGCGGTAATTAAAAATAATACATAATTAAATATATTTTTTTTAAATAAAACATAATTATATTAAAATTAAAACATAATTAAGTAAACGATTAGAATTAGTTGACGGGTGGGATGTATTTAAGAAAAATGGGATGTCTTTTTATCTGTCTCTTTTTATTTAATGTTAATTTATTTTTTAGTATTCTAAACTATTTTCATCAGGGGTGAACATGGTATGGTGCTATGTATGCAAATATCTATATCGTGTACTAACCAACTCTATTTGATACCAACTTTTTTCAGTTGGTATGGTTTTGTACCAACGTCTCAAAAGTTGAAGTCACAAATTCATTAACATAACTTGTTGTCCAAATAAAAAAAAATAACAACATGCCGCTGTCTAAATATGCAAATAACAACATGTTGTCCAACATAAGTAATACAAAAAAGCATTCAACAATATGTAGATATGTAGACCGTGTGGTCGTCAAACGATGGAAGTATGTGCGTTGACGAGAAGAGGAGTTAATTAGTGAGTAATGAGTTAGGGTTGTTATGAGGAGGCGTGGAGGAGTAAGTAATGTACTTGATAAACAATAAAATGTTAAAATTTATAAATTCTTTTATAAAAAAAAATAAGAATTATATGCATTAATGATTAAATATAATTCACTTAATAGATATCTATTAATAATATATATATATATATATATGGGAAGGATCAAATGCAAACCAAGTCATTTGTATAAATCGTATAAAATGTCGATTTCAATTTTTAATTTAATGAAATTATTTAATATGATGAAAGTGTTTCTTATAATTCTTTTTTGATTAACTTGTTTCATATTTGTTTCTATATAAAATTGAAATTGTTTCATGTATTTCTCATTTTGATAAAATTTATTTTCTAAAATTATTATAATCAACATGATAATGTCCATAATTAACGTCCTTCATAATACAAATATCTAATCAACTCTCATAATTAAAAAAAGTGAAAAGAAAAAAACTATGATTGGTTGTATAAGGTTTGTATTGTTTGTACAAATGGTTTGGTTTATATTTGATCACTCCTCTCTCTCTCTCTCTCTCTCTCTCTCTCTCTCTCTCTATATATATATATATATATAGGCCTATTCAAAAAAGAACTGATTAGTTTGTGATAATCGTGAGATCCAATGTAAACTACTTATTTGAGATATTTAAGGATATTTCTTAAATAGGTAAAAGGGTAATATAGTAATTCTATTTTTGACTACTAATTAAATCTTTTAGAAGGAAATATTTAATTAAAATTAATTACCTAGTATATCAATTACTTAATATACATTGTATTTTAAATACGTTTGTGAATTTTTTTTGTTTTATAAAATGTATCATAGTGTACATTTTCGTTATTTTCATTGTTTTACATGTATCACATTGTGTATCTTGTATATATATCTGGGTATTACAGTGAATATCATTTGTACGTATCACCGTGTGTATCTTGTGTTCACATAAGGTTCATCGGAATAAGGTTCGCCGAATAAGATTTTCCGGAGAGAAGAGAGATGAGAGAGAATATTTATAAAATCCCTAAAATGTTCTTAATTAATATTTTAAGTTAAAATTATCAAAATTATTAATTTCCTAATTTAACGTTTGATTTATGATTGAGATTGGATTTTACGGTTACCACAAACAAAACAGTTCTCATTTGATTAGTAAATTAGTACGAGACTACCAACCAATTTAATTGATATAGTTAGTAATACAATCGGTTGGTTTGACATGATACAAAAAAAAAATTATTAACCTGGATATCAACCCGCTAAGCGAGCCGACTAATCCTCGGACGACCACAAAACAGATAGTCCGGATTCATCACATTTGAACTTTCGTGGCCACAAGTCACAAGAGGATTCTTATTCCTCCTAAATTTAAACTTGCAGACCTACAGACATTTTTAAGCCTTAAACTTTTAAACCTGAAACATGATACAAATGTTACAACCGATTCTCCTTTGCTCTCAATCGTGGAGATTAATTGTTTTGAAGCTTCTATACACATTTCTTTAATCATTTGTGTGTCTCTCCTTCTCTTATTTTTATTTTTTACCAGTCAATAAGATTCTAGGGTCGTGAAAAGTGTCATCGTATTAATTTGTTGTGTTCCACAATATATATTTTAAAAATACAATAAAAACACAAGTTTTCCTTGATAGAGTTAGTTTCTTTAGTTTTTTTAACTTTTAATTTCAGATCTATTATAATTTCTGGAGTTTTATGCAATAATGACTTGAACACAGGACTTTACATGAAAAACAATGAACTAACCAACAGACTAATGATGGTTTTGTGAAAACTATCTCTATATTTGTTTTCTTATGGCCAAATAGTGTCACCGTTTGAAGAAAAAAAAATGGATCCGTCCCTGAGATAATCACTTTTAATTTTTGTTTACTGGGTGTCAGCCACGTAAAACTTGATACATATACATCATCAAGTTTTGACTAATTAGCAGTTGGGTTGGGTTTCGATGAGATGAAAAATTAAGATGAGAAGCGTAAGAAGAGATCTCCACCCTTGGATGCATATTAGGATGAGATGCATTGCGATGAGATGCACCGGATCAATCTCCATATCAAACGTGATTCATAGATGGGATTAAAATTAAAGGTGATCAAGGGTACAAAACTACAAATCATTTCTTACGTTTCTCATACGATCTTTCACCTTAGCAATTTACCCGTCAAAAAAAGGTATAAAACTTTAAACTTTATCACGTTAATTAAGGGGAAAAAAATTGTTCGTTATAGTAAATAGGAACTACAACAAACTTTGTTACATTCAGATATATTTTACCTTTATTTTAGTTTTTAAATATATTCATTTGAAATCAAAGTTTAAAAGAAATTGAAATCTATGAGTGAATAATTTTTCATCCAGTTTCACGTTTTTAACAGATCTTATCTCTACTTTCAAAAATTAACGAAATATTGAGTTAGATATCTAAATAAACAAACGAGTTGAGTCATTATGATTGCATCAATGACCTAACTCATTAAAAAAATACAACCATAAAAAATAATCTAATTAGTTTTTCAAAATAGAGATAACAAAAAATATATATCTTACCAAAGAGTCTTTGGTCTAGTGGTATCGTAGTTCTTTGCCTCATAGGAGGTCGGGATTCAATCATCACCAAAGGTGAAAATGGTGTGTGAATTTATTTGTTATATTTGTCGTATATACTTCCAAAATGAATAAATAAATATATATATATATATATATAATTTAATTTTTAATGATAAAACCAAGATGATTTTGCAAGTCAAATAAATTAGAAGAAAAAAAAAGAGGTCCCACCGAGATTTGAACTCGGGTTACTTGATTCAGAGTCCAATGTCCTAACCACTAGACCATGGGACCATTTTTGAACCCCTTATGCTCTTTCTTTCTTAAGTATCAATACAAACCACTTAAAATTAAAAATATTATTTTGAGTAAACTACAATTTTAATTTACCGTAATTTACACTCAATTACGAACATCATCTCTAAATTTCACTTAATACAGTAATGGTCATTGTGGTTTGCATAACCACCACCACCATTATCTTCACTACATCAGCCACAACTACCTTCTCCACCATTGTTAACGCCCATCACCACTACAATCAACCATCTTCACGTCCTCTATAATCATTGTCGTTCACCAATCACCACTGCCTATACCTCACCACCGACTACCACCGCCCACCGCCACTATTACCGTCGGCCACCGCCAACCCGGACGTTGTTTTGGTGGTATGTTGTAACCAGTTAAGAACCGGGTCAATCCCGGTCCCGATTGTTGCATTTAACTCGATTTTGGATTGTTGAAAACAATAGTCAATCACTGGTGGATCGAGATAACGATCCTTTCCAATCGATCCCTCATTTAACTTCCAGATGTCAATCTTTTGTCTTTTTATGTATAATATGAATGAATCAGACATATTTGTGATCTTATTGGAATGTTACAAGAGATTCAAGATATTTGTGTTGGACTTTTCGTATATTTTTTGATAACTGTAACGCCCCACGTCCTTATATATTAGGTGTCGTTACTTTCCATGATAAAACTATTACATCTTGAATCTGAACTTGAAATTCAGCTTTATTTATAACATATCTTGAAATTATATCAAATAAGAAATTACTTAGCGGAAACGTAATCATAGTTTGTATTGCAACAAAACTTGCTTATTGACTAAAATCATACTACTTTATGCAAATCCTCCTTACTTCTTTCCTGAGGTACATACATAGATATATAAGCTATAAGCTTAATGAGTATTTATGGTTTTTATGAATGAGAAATTTTCATGATATTTTGTGTATGATAATTCATTAACACTCTTGATCATGTATAAAAGTATTCTTTATTATCATGCACAAACAGTCATAAAATACTATTATTTATCATGCATTAAACATTCTTTTGAGATCTCACTTATCACATGCATGTATATCATACTTGTCTTGAGATTTGTTAACCCTCATGTCCATAAAAAGCTGCCCTATAAGGTCCGTTTGCAAGACGTCTCTTCTTGTAATATCTCGTATGTTGGATATTATGGTTATACATAACATGTAAAAAAATTCATGTCTTATGTAACACATATGATAACATAGTGGCGGATCCATGTTGAAGGGATTGGGGTCCTGGCCCAACAAAATAAATTCTAGAAAGCCCATTTTTTTATAGTTGTTTACCTTTATATGATTGGACCCCCAATATGATAATCATGAAGGCCCCACTACCAAGTCCATAATTCATTTAGCCTTCCATTTCCATGTTCCACTAGTCCATCCCAATTCCCACAAGGCCACGACTTCACCTTCATCCACTCCACGGCTGCTGTGCAGCCACTGCTTCTTCCTGGTTCCTGCTTCCGCCTTCCTGCTACCTGCACACAGCACATCGCTGCATGCCCCCTACAATATATTTTTCTGCATCCGCCACTTTGATAACATGTAAATGATTTTCATGTCTTATGTGTATACTTGTATTATAACATGTCATCATGCATATCTTGAATATGTATGTTTTCAATATTTTCATGTAAAACAAGCATGTCGATATAACTTGTAATGCATAAACTATTTTTATATATAGCATGCATGTATCTCAGAAATCACATAAGTACTCACCTTTATTTTGCTTACTTTTTCCTTTGATTCCTTTCTTCAAGCTTAATTATGTATATATAGAGAGATTCTTATTTTTTGTATGCACAAACAGTGACCCTTCAATCCCTATTTATAGATAAATTCATTGCATTAACTACTTGTTCTTTTTGCTCTCAAGGTTGTACTCTTATGAGAGTTTAACACATCATCTATAAAGATAAGAGAATCTTGACAACTCATTTCTAAGGATAAGAGAATCTAAACAACTTGTAACAACCCCAAATCCATACATTGCATATAACACATATTTCATATATAGAATACATGTTTTCCCCACAAAGGTCCATAATACAAGAGTCYAYAAYRTRAAATACAWAACTCAAAAATTCAAAAAGTACATGCTCTTGTATCCTAGCATCTATG
>NC_037537.1:3657133-3657465 GCF_001531365.2 Cynara cardunculus var. scolymus | reverse complement strand
TTTGGATATAAGGGTGGCAATTGTATGTGAATATTATAGCTCTTGCTATTATGTCTTTTAAGACTACAATAGATTTGAGTCCTTACATCTTTGTGATTTGAGAACTCAAAGATATTGTTCTTATTAGAAATAATGGTATTGATGTTATTGAGAAGGAGAAAACTTGGCTTATGGCCATTGGTATTGGTTAAAAGTGTTTTGAAACAGAATGGTTATTTTCGTGAGGAATCAGAGGGGCTCTGGTTGTTCCTTGTAAGGAACCAGAGGGGCTCTGGTTGGTCCTCAGTATTGGACCAGAGGATTCTGGTATTTGATTTGGAGGATGAGCAAGT
>NC_037537.1:3637772-3656730 GCF_001531365.2 Cynara cardunculus var. scolymus | reverse complement strand
GCTATCTTATTGGTTGAAGGTTTATCTAAAGACCATTTTTGAGAAATTATATGAGTCAGAGGTGCTGGTTAGTACAACCAGAGGCTCTGGTCATGAAGACCAGAAGCTCTGGTAGAGAGACCAGAGGGGCTCTGGTCCTGTGTTGAAAAATATATTCCAAGTATGATTTGAAGCCAGAGGCTCTGGTCATGATGAGCAGAAGCTCTGGAAGAGAGACCAGCGGGGCTCTGGTCCTGAATGTCGAATTATATTCCAAGTCTGGTTAGTAAAACCAGCGGCTCTGGTTGTGAAGAGCAGAAGCTCTGGTAGAGAGACCAGAGGGGCTCTGGTCCTGTGTCGTAATATTTTCTAAGTGTGGTTTGGAACCAGAGGCCTGATGGACCAAAGCTGTATGTTTTCAGATTTTCTTCATGCGATGAATGATTTGAAATAAATGTTTTGGTGATCTTCACCCTGCATTTCATAGAAGGGAACCTCATTAGACCCGTATGGTCTAACCCTCATTTTCTGTTTTAAATTATGCAATGCTGGAATAGCTGGGTCCGGGGATGTAAAAGGGAAAATGTGATTATTTTTCCTAATCTTTTGCCTGCTTTTGAAGATGCATGTTATATTACATGTAGTAGTACATGATTTGTTTTGGAAATTTTTATATGTCAATTTTGTACATATAGTAATCCTTGTACTAGTGGGACTTTTGATGTAATCCATGTTTCTATGTAATGAAATATGTGTTGTATGCAAATGTGGTATTTGGGTCATTACAGTATCTGTTAAAGAGAAGGTGGAGTCGCCCACCAACGAGAAAACTGAATTGACAATAAAGAAGAAAGGATGCAATTTTAAAACATTCAAAGGCACCGGGCCGAAAGAATTTAAGGGAATAGAGGGCCCAGTTGGCCTGATGAACTGGGTAACCAAGATGCAGWGTAGCTTCAAAATTTGTAGATGCGCAGAAGATCAAAAAGTGACCTATGCTGCTACAACCTTTATGGACAATGCATTGCATTGGTGGGAGTCTGAGTGTGCAATCAGAGGTGATGAGGATATTGCTGCCATGAGTTGGGAGCAGATGAAAAAGATGATGATGGATAAGTACCGCACACAATCGGAGGTGAACAAGCTAGAATCAGAATTTCTGAGATTAAAGCAAGGTTCGTTGTCGGTTCAGGAATATGTTAACGATTTTCTTGAGAAAGCGAGATTCGCCAGTTACCATGTGACTACCGAGGAGAGAAAGATAGGTTGCTTTAAAGACGGCTTAAGAATCGCAATCAAACGATACGTGGACATGACTAAACCAACCACATTTGTCCAAGCAGTGGAGATGGCGAAGGTGGCAGAGGAGAACAACTCTAGGGGGAATTGTGATAGAACAGATGCAAAGAGAAGATGGGAAGGATCGAACAAGTTCAACAAGAAATCAAAATGGACTCCAACTCTGGAAAAAGCACGAAGCGAGGTATTCACTATTCCTCCATGTAACAAATGCAACAAGAGATAGAGTGCATTGCAGGAAGCCTGACATGCTACAAATGTGACAAACCTGGGCATACCGTGCGGGAGTGCCAAGAAGGAAAAACTTGTTATGAATGTGGGGCTACGGGAAATTTATGACCTAACTATCCAAAACATCGAAATGGTGCGACACCCCATGTAAAGACAGTGAATAACGGATTTGGGAAGAGATCAAAAAATAGGAAGAAGCTACCTGAGGGACATGGCCGAGATTACAACATGACTTTGGAGGAGGCCAAGGAAACACCCGACGTCGTATCTGGTATGTTCCCTATTAACAATGTGTATGCACATGTATTATTTGATTCAGGTGCAAATGATAGTTTTGTGTCTACTACCTTCTGCCACTTTCTGAATAGGAGTACATGTAGGCTAGACAAAACCTACACTATAGAAACAGCCGACGGTAGTCAATGTGAGGTAGACAAAGTATTTGATGAATGCACAATTGTTATAGATGGTAAGAATTTCCCTGTTAGGCTTATGCCAATGTGTTTAGGGGGTTTTGACGTGGTATTGGGGATGGATTGGTTGTCCAACAATCATGCACAAATAGTATGCAATAATAATATGATCAAGATTCAGACTCTGAAGGGAGAAACAATTCATGTTTACGGTGATTGAAAGAAGTGTTGCATAGGGTTAATCAATGCAGTTAAGGCGAATAGGTGTCTGCGGAAGGGATGTGTGGCTTACTTGGCATACATCATCGATGCCAAGCTCGAAAAGAAGGCAATACATGATGTTCCATTGGTGAGCGATTACCCAGAAGTATTTCCAGATGAATTGCCGGGAATACCACCGGAACGTTAAGTAAAGTTCCAAATCGATTTGGTACTAGGTGCGGCACCAATCGCAAGGGCGCCTTATCGTTTAGCCCCAACAGAAATGCAAGAGCTGATGAAGCAATTACAAGAACTCTTAGATAAAGGGTTTATCAGGCCAAGCTCGTCGCCATGGGGAGCATCGATTTTATTCGTCAAAAAGAAAGATGACACGATGAGGATGTGCATTGATTATCGGGAGTTGAACAAAATCACGATAAAGGACAGATATCCATTGCAAAGGATCGATGACCTCTTCGATCAGTTGCAAGGAGCCAGCTATTTCTCGAAAATCGATTTAAGATCGGGTTATCATCAGTTGGAGGTTCAAGAAGAGGATGTGTCAAAGACCGCTTTTAGGACTCGTTACGGACATTACGAATTTGTAGTAATGCTGTTTGGGTTAACAAACGCACCTGCGACATTCATAGACTTAATGAATCGAGTTTGTGGACCGTATTTGGACCAATTTTGTCATAGTCTTTATAGATGACATTTTGATCTATTCGAAGAGTAAGAAGGAACATGAGCAACATTTAAGGATGATTCTTGAATTACTAGCAAAAGAGCAATTGTACGCCAAGTTCTCAAAATGTGAGTTTTGGTTGCATGAGGTATAATTCCTTGGTCACGTAGTCAACACGGAAGGGATCAAGGTGGATCCGGCTAAGATTGATGCAGTTATGAACGGGGAATCACGAAAGTCAGTATCGGAGATCCGAAGTTTTCTAGGCCTAGCGGGGTATTACCGAAGATTCATCCAAAATTTCTCCAAGATAGCAACGCCTTTGACAACACTGACAAAGAAGTCGGTTAAGTTTGATTGGGGAACGCAACAAGAAGAAGCATTTTAGACACTTAAGGAGAGACTAAGCACTGCACCGGCTTTATCACTATCGGAAGGAATAGAAGATTTTGTCGTTTATAGCGATGCATCAAAAATGGGTTTGGGTTGTGTACTAATGCAGCGAGGCAAGGTCATTGCATATGCGTCACGTCAGTTGAAAGAACACGAGAGAAAATACCCAACTCACGACATGGAATTAGCAACTGTAGTCTTCGCGCTAAAAATCTGGAGACACTATTTGTACGGTACGAAGTGCATGATCTATACTGATCATAAGAACCTTAAGTACTTGTTTGACCAAAAGGAGCTAAATATGAGACAAAGGAGATGGATGGAACTACTTAAGAATTATGATTTTGAGATTCATTACCATCCAGGTAAGGCAAATGTAGTTGCCCATGCACTTAGTAGGAAGGAGAGAGCCGGACCAATCAGGGTTCTAGCCATGTGGATGAGTGTTAAAGTGGAGCTGCTGGATCGAATACGGGATGTCCAAAAGGAAGCTTTACTCAAAATGGATATTAAAAAGGAGAGAATGATTGGACAAATTAAGACTTTGACAGCTGGACCAGATGGAATATATAGACATGGGAATCGGGTTTGGATTCCTAGTTTGGGAGACCTAAGAAATGTAGCGATGGATAAAGCACATAATTCCAAATACACTATGCATCCAGGTAGTAATAAGATGTACAAGAACATAAAAGAAAGCTATTGGTGGCCTGGTATGAAAAGGGCAGTAGCTAGCTATGTGGGGAAATGTTTGACGTGCTTGAAAGTGAAGACAGAGCATCAAAAAGCCGTCTGGAATGCTGCAACAAATGGAGATCCCAGGATGGAAGTGGGATATGATAACGATCGATTTTGTCACCAAACTTCCAAGGACGGTAAAGGGACACGACGCCATATAGGTAATTATAGATTGACTAACGAAGTCTGCTCACTTCTTATCAATCAGCGACAAGTATACATTAGAAAGATTGGCCCAACTTTACGTCAATGAGATCATGTCGAGACATGGTGTACCGATATCCATTGTCTCAGATAGAGATGCTAGGTTTACTTCGAGATTTTGGTCAAGTTTCGATAAGAAATGGGAACACGGTTGAACATGAGTACTACATATCATCCTCAAACTGATGGCCAGAGTGAGAGGACGATACAAATGGTAGAGGATATGTTGAGAGCTTGTGTGATTGACTTTGGAGGTAGTTGAGACAACCACCTCCCGTTGATAGAATTTGCTTATAACAATAGTTACCACTCGAACATCAAGGCGGCACCATTTAAAGCATTGTGTAACACCCCAATCCACACTTTGCATGTAACATATACTTCATATACAAGAGATACATGTTTATACACCACACTAGTCCCTTAGTACAATAATTTAACAGTACAAAATATATGGTCCAAAAATTCAAAATACAAATTCTTGTACTAATCATCTTTTGTCTATCAAAACTATACAAAACATAGCCAAGTCTTCTACCAAATATGCACTTAGGAAAATATCACAATTTTCCTTTCCCTTTACCGTCTGAACCTCCTGCAACACATATTTAAAATCACAAAACGAGGGTTAGACCGAAAGGTCTAGTGAGTTTCCCTTTTTATTGTTGTTGCAGGGTGAAAATCACCAACATTTTTATGTAAAACAACTTTTCATATATATAACAAGTATATGAACAAGTAAGAGCATAATTACTAGTACCTTTCCATAAATTCTCAGCTTTCAATTGACATATCTAAAGCCCAAACAGGTTTATCATAATGCCACTTTTAAACCTTTTCAATTACACAAGATTTATTTAAAGTTTCAGGCCAAACTTGTTATTTTCCGCCTCAATAAATTCCAGACTATGATTTCCATTAAGAACTTTGATTCTAAATCCTTAAATCATAAAGAAATAAAGACTCCAAATCACAGTAATCTTATAGGATATAATAGTAAGAGTTATATTATATATCACACATACAAATGCCACCCTTATATCCAAAGGTACACATCTCCTTGATATGTCACCCTTATCCTATGGTACACCTCTCCTTGATATGCCACCCTTATCCCAAGGTACACCTCTCCTTGATATGCCACCTTTATTTCCTCATCAAAATATTTCACAAAACAGTTCCATATAGAACAAACCGTAGTCATAAATGTTTCAATGGAATATCATCAGTTCAAAATTAACTTTATCAAAAATTCCCATTTTATATAAAAGTATTAAAAATAACATTTTGCATAAACAATGCATAGTCAAAGTACCAATCCGGTCAATATAGACTTGGCCGGACTTTATCTTCGGTCAAGTCTTGGTCGATTTATCAAATTCGGACAACACTATGCAATGTGTCCGATTTACCAATCCGGACAGCTTTCTTTATGCCTTGTCCAATTTAACAATCCGGACACACATACTCTAGATTTTGTCCGATTTAAATAAACCGGTTACTTCTTAGTCGTATTCCTACTTCTCCATTCAATGTTCTTATCCGATTTATATTTCTCAAATCCCACTAACACTCTACATCGTACGACACTATGTTCGATTTGAAGCTACACCAGACAACAAGTGTCCGATTTAACATAACTCGATCAACACATTGTCCGGTTTTAACATAATCCGGACGATACTTTACCCGGTTTAACATAATCCGGGTAACACATATATAACATAATTCAATTATTCTATTCAAGGTATTTTCAAAACATTTAACCACTCACTTTATGCAAATTTGAAAGCAAGGCTGAGTCCAACTTCAAAAATTCAATCAAGACAAGAAATATGATCAATACTCTCTTTTAAATCGCACAACTTTCTCAAAAATGGCAAGAAGAGTGAAAATGGAGGCTAACCCTCCTTTTATACCCTTCCCATTTAGGAAGGTCGGCTACTACAGCCTTCACCCATATGCATGTTTACATATAAAATCATCCATGTATGAATGTAAACCCATGTACACATACACATGCATATTCACACATACATATACACACCTATGTAGGTACTTTATCATGTATATAATTATACCCATAAATTTAATGCATACTCATTTATGCATATAATTTCACATACTAGCATGATCAAATATAACAATTTATCATGCTATCACATAATCATTTAACAGATAATCACATATTAATTACCTTTGGTGATAACCAGGATCCGGTTATCACACGTTGTATGGCCGCAAGTGTAGAACCCCAATTTGTTGGGCAGACATTGGAGAAAGACAACTAGCTGGACCCGAGTTAGTCCAATAAACATCTGATAAAATAGTACAAATCAGGGAGAGGTTAAAGGTTGCGCAAGATAGACAAAAGAGTTATGTGGATAGAAGGCATTGACCTTTGGAATTTCAAGTAAGTGATAAGGTCTTGTTGAAAATATCGCCATGGAAAGGGGTCATAAGATTTGGGAAGAAAGGTAAGCTAAGTCCAAGGTATATCAGACCATTTGAGATAACTACAAGAGTAGGAGCAGTTGCTTATCAGTTGAAGCTACCGAAGAAGTTAGGTGGTATTCACGATACCTTTCATGTGTCGAACTTGAGGAAATGTTTAGCTGACGAATCAACTGTTGTGGATTTGGAAGACATCGAGGTCAACGACAAACTCGCTTATGTTGAAGAACCAGTTGATATATTGGATAAAAAGACGAAAAGACTAAGAAACAAAAGTATACCACTGGTATTAGTTAAGTGGAAATTCCATAAAGGCGCAGAAATGACGTGGGAACCGGAAGAAGAGATAAAAGCTAAATATCCTCAATTGTTTTAGCGAGTATTAATTCCGAGGACGGAATTTCTTGAAGGAGGGAAGAGTTGTAAAACCCAAAAATTTCGAGGAATAAATAATTTAGCTTAATTATTATTCTTTTCATTTTTTTATTTATGAAACACACACACGTACTTATATATATATATATGTGTGTGTGTGTGTGTGTGTATATATATGTTAAATAAATAAAGAAATTAAAACAAGTTTGAAAATCGGACCAAAGGTGAATGAAAAAGTCAAGACATGGGTGAAAATTGTAAATTTCGTTAAAGTAAGCAAGCCAGGGGGTTGTAGATTATTTCTCATAGTGCAGGGGTAGTGTCTGGTGAAAAGTGGTCCAAATTTGAGGGACCTGTTTTGTAAATTGGACAAACTCTGAAAATTTGAAAATGACTTTTCAATGAGATGTTTAGAGAGCTCTTATTGGCTCGGTTGGTCAACGAATAAGCCAAACAAAACCAGATTTAAGTAGGTTTCTTTGTCTTCTTCATTTAGCTCGAAACCACTTGGTTTTTCGTGGAGTTTTGAGGGAAAAAACCGGAGTTGAAGTTCAAGTCAAAAAATCCCCGTTTTTTGTTGATTAGAGGTCTTCCGTCAGAAGCTATCGGTAGTCGACCTACACAATCAGGTGAGTTTTCATGAGATTTCATTGGGATGCATACCTAAGTACAAATTTATTTTTGCATGATATGAATTGTTTATGATGTGTACGTATGCATGATATTTCAATTACATACATGTTATGATATATTTTACATGTATGTTAATTTGTGAATTGTTACATGCTATGTGTTTAATCAGATTTCGAATAACTCTAGCATGCTATTCCATATTAAAGTTTTATGATTCAAGGGTGGGCATTTGACCAGTAAGTCACGACCAGTATAAAACACGACCCAGATAAGTGGGTGATCAATTAAGACTGACATATCAACCCAGGGCGTGTTTGTGACTAAACGACCCATACCCGACTAAACATGAGATCTCTTATTTTCAGTGTTTTAAATTATTTTTTTAAAAGATGTGACTTTTCTTATAAAGCATGTATATATGCTATATATAAAAATATATATGTGTCAAGATATGATTTTATTCACTCAAACCATGAACTCACTGAGCTTTATAAACTGACTATAGTATGCATCTCAGGGCCAGGTAGTTCGAGGTTGGATAAGGGCAAAGGACACACTTAGAGAATTGCTAATTATCATCTTATTTTTAGTCTTTTGTCTAGCAGTGCTATGTTGATCTTTTGTAACTTAACCTGGTATGAGGTGGTTTAGAATTTAAGTTAATTTTTGGTTGATTCAAAGACTTCCGCTGTAAACGGTTTAAACAGTTTTATTTTTAGCCGTCCTTTGGGGTATCTATTTTGGAATTTGTTTCAGATTACGTAACGTTCTAAAAAAAATGAGGGCGTTACACCATCCATATAACCTTCGATGGATCTCGTTTAGTCCACTCCAAACCTATCATTGATGACAAAGGGCTGAATGAATGGATGATTTCACACTTTGGTGAACCTAACGCATCCTTCAGTCATCCCTATCATACTGAAGATCCTAACGCTGATCATGATCCAAATATTGTTCTTGGTACTCAATCAGATAATAGAGCTGAATCGTCTTCAAGGATCTTTACAGTCCCGATCAACATTTTACCTCCCTCAAATTCAGCAAATGCTGAACCCTCTTCAATGAATGATGCCTTAAAATAACCACCATCTGAGTTGAGACTTATTGAAGTAGAACCCTTTATTAAAGCCTCTTCCTTAGCATCAGTACCTAAGTCTTCTTCTCTTATTCAAAACTCAACACCTGTCCCAACTACCAACTCAAAGATAGACAAAAGATCATTCAAATGATCAAATTTTTGGTGATCCCAATGCTGGTATTCAGACTCGACGTGGCTTAAGTAATATATATTTTTTTGTAAACTTCATCTCTCTTATTGAGCCTAAAAAATTTGAGGAAGCCATTAGAGATCCAAATATTGGCATATGTGTTCTTGTAGATTCTATAAATGAGTACAATGAAATAGGCAAACCCACAGTTTTAGAAGGTTTGAAGCGATTTTATCGTGCTATCATGGGGGTGTTTGGATCCCTCTATCTATGAACACTCAATGCTAATGATGTGACACGACTACTCCAAAATGAAGAACAAGGTTTTCTAGGAGTATTTGGTATTCTAGATTGTATGCATTGGAAATAGAATTGGAGAGGACAATACTCCGGTCAAAGTAGATCTCCAAGTATTATTTTGGAAGCTATAGTTGACTATGATCTTTGGATATGTATTTTTTGGATATGACATGTATTTTTTGGTTACCGATATCCAACAATGACACTAATGAGTTGGATTCCTCCCATTTTTTTGCAAATCTTGCAACAAGTAGTGCTCATCCAGCTAATTATGTCGTAAAAGGAAAACCGGATCATATGAGTTATTATTTAGCTAATGACATATATCTAAAATGAGCCACTCTTGTTCAATCTCTTTATGACCACATGGCCTAAAAAATATATTGTGCAATGAGAGAAGAAACATGTAGAAAAGATGTCGAACGTGCATTTGACGTATTGCAAATCATAGCAGGACCTACACTTTTATGGAAAAAGAAAATATTGCATGATACAATGACTTCGTGTACCATCATGTAGAATATGATCATTGAAAATGAACATGATATTAATGTACCAATTCAAGAACGACTTGAAGTGCCAAATGTGGGAGTTGAAATGGTGAATGACAAAAATAATGGGATTGACAGTTTCTTGCTTAAAATAAAAAGATCAAGGATAAACATTAACTTTAAACTTTGAAATTTATTAGTTGATTATTTGTGGGAGGAATATATTAACTAGGGAAATTAGCTTTATGTAATTATGTTTTTAATTTGGGTTCTTTGAATTAATATAATATTTTTCATGTAATGTAAAATTCATTAATTAAAACTTTGTCGTTTTTATTATAACAAGTCTTCATTAAATAAATTAATTACCAATTATGTATTATTATAATATCTATTTACAAATTATAATTATTGTTGTTAAAAATGGTTTAATAGTAAAAAAATATGTTATTTTAATATGATGTCCACAAATTTAGTGTTTTTTAGAATATTGCTAGAGTTGATTTTTTTTTTTTTGTTAATAGATCCACCATATTTGGTGTTTATAGTCTTAAATTTAAACATTTTTGTCAGTGTAAATTACAAATTTTGTTCCTGTGGTTATTGAAAATTATGGATTAGGTCCACGGTTTCACTTTTGTTTTCAGTTGGTCCTTTGCCCTAACTCCACTAACTGATGTTCCGTTAAGTCAAAGGGCAATATTGTCCTTTTACAATTTTCTTTTTTTAAAACTATACTTATTATATTTAATGTTATATATAATTTATTAATATAACATTAAATAAAACATTAAATTTGTCTCTGTCAATCAACCAATCCCCCACCCTGGAATCGGCTTCCCCCTTTATGGCTATACGCCTGAACTGTCGATGACATCTCCTTCTGTAGCTGACAACCCCTACCATGTGACGGTGAAACCCTCCAGCCCCTACCCACCAAAGAAACCTCGTCCCCTACCCAAGCCTGGACCTATCTAGAGGCTGTGATATGGGCATCAAACACCTCGTTCCTACCCAAGCACTACCCTCGGCTCCGATTCTCACTCTTGCTCTTGTCTTTGAGATTAAAGCTGCGTTATTTCCTTTTTGTTTGAGCTCTTTCTCTTGATTGTTTGGTTTTGATTTCTTGTTGGCTGAGTTTGATTTTGATTTATGGTGTCTTGGGTTTGATTTTTTCTCTAGTTTGATTATGATATATGTTGTTCTAGACATCGACCTATGGTTTGGGAACAACCATTTGTGTTTTTACGGTTTCCCTTTCTAAAAATCAACAAAGTAAATCTCATATAATGTCAAGACTAGTACACTATGGTTTGTCCTTTTAGAGATTGAGGCTGCAAAGAAGGCGGCCTTCAAAAAAATAGAAGTGGCTAACACGATTTAACCTTGAAAACATATCATATTAGTTTGTGGTTTGGCTATTGGAATGCAACAAGGGATGACATAGAGCATGGATCCAAGGAATGTGTTACTTGGTAGGAATGGCCTAAAAATCAACCGACTTAGATCGGTAAAATTCAAAACCTTTCGCTTGCCTTACCGGGTAAAATTCTAATCCATCAAAACGACATTGTATGCAAAAATTTATTCGATAATCGTGAATGATAAGATTGATCACACTCACTTTCCTAGTAAGACTCTTGGTCCTTGCCATCGCTCTTACCGGGTAAAATTCTCAATACTTTCTACATTCATCCGTAAGATAAGTGATCCAGTCAACAATTATCGGGTAAGCATTTGGTAAATGACCTCTTAGTTCTAACAAAAAGATCCATTAAAACTAGTAGCTCAAGTAAATAATGAAGATACAAATCTATAATTTGTGAAGTAGAATTCAATAACACTATTAGAACAAGAGCATACATCTTTTAGACCACAATGTCAAACCCATGTAGATTAAGTAACATCCACACTTAAACCTTAACATATGTGAAATGTGGATATATGGAGTCAAAGTTGTTGATCCTCTTTCTCAGTGATTTGATGATGATCATTTTTACCTTACGAAATATACTATCTTTTTATTAAGCTTCAACGATCATCACCGAGTCTGTTCAGTGATCGTAGAACATGTATTGTAATTCTCTCAGAGACAAGTATTTTTCAGGAAGACAAAACTCACACAACATAACCTTTAGCGATATCGAAGATAAAGCTGAAGAGAGAGACAAGCAAGTTCGTGATCTGATGTGGTTTTTCAGTGATTAGAAGTCTATCTACACAATTGTGAAATCTACTCAAGATTTAACGAACATTGAAGAGACCTCAGTGTTATTCCAGTGTCAACGATCAGATGAATCTTGTTGAACAAGATATAAAACCCTAACGGATCGACTTTTTATGTTTATAACCCTAAACGCGGAATATAGGTTAATAACAAGTCAAAAACAACTTATAAAGTTGTATTTTTCTATTTTTGTGAGCAATTAAGCCCGGTCCGACTAAGCTAACTGTGAAAGATAGCATTTTTGTACTAACAGCAAACTATTAGTAATCGAGTAAGACATCTTTTTTGATATCTTAAAGTAGATAAAATACCTCTGAATGTATTTGCATCTTGTATAAAAGTGTATTTTTCCCAAAAGTGGGTGTATGAATTTCCAATTCTAAGTTCTAAAAGATCTAACCGGATGGAATAATCTTCAATTCGTCTATTGACGTAATCGATTTCACGATTTATAGTATTATTATATAATTTTATAGGATCACCCATGATGTCTTATAAAATATTAACAACAAGATATAATCTTGCGTTTAAGTTGTAAAAGATTTTCTTCTAAATTTTTTATAGAACTAGCTATRAAAGTTTTTTGATTTATTAAAGTTGCCYTTTGAGGCCCTTGATRGTATGGATCAAAACAATACTCGTTAAGTTGGTTTTGAACATTTTGTAAATTTGTTTTTTCTGTTTCAACATGAATTTCGAGTTCATGAATTTCATCCTGAATCTGTTGATTCCAGTTTTTAATGTTAAAAGATATTAATTTTTGTATTTTGTTTTAAAAATAATTTTTATAAAAATAATTTTTGAAACAAGAAAGAATGTAAAATAAGGAGATATATATGTTGTAGAATAATCCTCGAGTATCCTGTATCATCACTTCGGGATATGAATTTGCCAGCCTGTGGTTTGTAGATCTCTTATTTTCCCCAACGGCCTCCTGCCTACGGTACTCATAGTTTTAGATCTACCACTCTGTCACAAAACTCATGGTTTTTCTCAAGTGATGGAAGGAAAGGATAATACATAAGTTTATTATACAACTGGTAGCCCGAAGGCTTCCTTATTATTACATCCTTCCTTGGAGGTTCTACTCTCTAAGCATCGAAAGCAATTAAGCTAAAGATTTACAATTTTTGAGAGGAAAGATCGCTCTCGTTTTTCTGATAGAGGGATTGCTCGCTTTAGCATTTGATGTCTAACACTAATGCCTAACATCGCTATTTATAGAATAAAAACGTACTGTTAATTCTATAATTATTGTAGTGGTGGACCCTACGTGAATAGTGAATGTATGAATCTTCACGTGAATTTGAAGACTTCTTGTGTCTTCCATAATCCTCCACTAGAAAAGGCATCTTTGTAATAATGCTCTAAAAGAGCCAAATAATACAGCACATTATTTCTTCGGTGCTGTCTCGTCTTCTGTAGACAGATGATCTATGTCTGAATAATTGCTGCTACTTTCGCAGTGGCTGCAATAATGGCCCTCAAACAGCTGTGTAGCCTGTTTGCAGAAGCTTTGTCGCGTACTGATGCTGGCATCAATACTGTTGCACATGAATTTTTCTCCGAAGTTGGAGAGTTTCTTCATGTCGTCGGCGTTGGTGTTGCTGAAACTCCAACTGGTAATTATGCAGTTTTGGCTGGCATAATTAACCTTCTTCTTTGATCCTGAAATGGTTTCCAGGATTTTTTCTGCTACTCTTTGTAGTCCGTTGACGCGGACTTGATGCAAAATATCTGTAAACGGAAGATCTTTGTCCTCCATAGGTTGAGATAGTTCTATATCTTTCCCATTTTTGGCAAGTCCTATTTCAATGAAGGAATAGGGATTATTCCTTATTTCCTGCTGCCAATCTGGAATTAAACTAACAACATTGATATACAAAGGCTCATCATTTGCCTTTAGAACTTTTCGTCTGAAGTTCTTTATTGAATCTACCATCTGGCTCGGAAAATATTTGAGCTCTTGCAGGTTGATGCTTGGGTAGATGTTGTGAACTAATCCAGCTTTAAAGGCTTGATGGATCAGTGTCGGGTCTGCTCCTTCAATGAATTTGTACAGACTCTGTGATTTCTTATCCGTGGTGTAGAACCTTTCGGATATGAAGTCTTCGGGGCAAGCAGATCTTGCTTTGTTCCAGATGTCTCTGAAGTCATGGGCCATCAATGGAGCGCTGACGACTTCTTCTTGTATGACCTTGGGTATGATGAACCTTTGGTCTTTTTGTTCTTCTTTGACCTTTAACATTTTTGGTCTAAGAAGAGGTTTGCTGGTGGAGGACGAACCTTCTTCGTATCTAAGTCTGGCAGTTTCTTCTTCCGTTCGGAATTTTTTAGACGTCGTCTTTCCTTCTTTGCAGAAGGCCTCCACTACACCCTAATCGGTGTATACGCCTTTATGTGGTCCGCAATAGATCACATAGTATCTTGTCTGAGAGTTATCTTTAAGGGCTCCCAGGTAGCTCGGCGCAAGTTTTTGTTCCTGCATTTTGTTAGATGACAAAGTTGTCATTTTGCTGAGTCCTTCAGCTGAGGGATTAGAGTTAACTAATCTACTAGTTTTGCCCAACATGGGATCAGGACTAGTATTATCCTTGTTTATGCTTTTTAGTAAAACATCAGCTTTCAACAGATTTGTTGATTCTTTACCATGAGCCGTTTGCTCATGAATAGCCTTTGTTTTTAGACTTTCGTCTACCGGTATGTTGGTTACTGTTTTGAAGCTTTCGAAAAGCTTGATTTTTTGCTCAATCGCTGATATTTGAGCTTCTTACTCGATTTGAAGCATCTGCTTCTTTATCCTCAAAGTTTTGAGGTCTTCCATTTTTTACAAAAAAAAAATTTGTAAAATTTTTTTCTCTCTATTTCTCCCCCTCTCTTTTTGTAGGTGAATTTTTGATGAAGAAAATATTGTGAGAATCATTTCCTTTTATAGGGCTCGAGAGGAGCGTGATGCTGTCATTGATGATGTCAGTTTACTATCTTCTGCGATGTTAGTATGTAGAAAATATGTAAAATTTTTGTTATCTGTACGTACTAGAAAAATTACTAGTGTAAGATACCAAAGTTCATCGGACGCATAAGTATACGTAAACGTCTTCAGTAGTACCTGCAAAATATCAGATGTAGAAAATATATTCTTTTCTCTTAAGAGGATTAATAATTTCTTTATTTTAAAGAAATTCTTAATTGATGTCAGAATCATCACTAGTTTCTTCTTCTGTATTATATACATGAAGAATTAATATTTTGTGAACATTCTGTTCACCATCGTAAACCTCTTCAAGGGGTTCATAACCCTCTTTAATGGCAGTTTTTAATATCCTGATTTTTTCTGGATATTGTTTCCGGTTTGGACACTCATTTGCATAATGTCCTTCTTCACTACAAATCCAACATCTGCAATTTTTCTTACCTTTTGGACAAACTTAGTCAGGTGGTTTTTTATCAAGTTGTTTATAAGATGATTTTTTAAAATATTTTCCTGGTGAAAATCTTTTCTTTTTCTTTTTCCAAGAAGTGTTAAATTCTTTTTTCTTATTATAAGAAGTTTTAAAATCAAAAGATTTTTGTACGATATTAAGATTTTGAAAATCTCCACAACGGTTTTACAGCAACTGAGGCTTATGTTTTTGAGTTTTCTTTGTTTATATCTTTCTTGACAAATTTTTTTAATTTCTTCTTTTGCAATTTTTGTTGCTAAAGCAAGACTCATTTTTGAAACGTCATTTATGGCTTCTGTTCGTCATCTTCCCAAACATTGATCTCCAATGATTGGGAGTTTCATGAGATAAGCATTTACCCATTGACTATGCTCTATTATGAAAGGAATTTCATAAAGATTTTTCTCGTAAATACAAGTAAATTTGTCTAAATGACAGATATCTAAAAGCTGTAGTTTTGTTAAAACGCTTCTTGCTTTTYCARCTCTTTTTTGAATTTCAATGAGCTCGTTATTTAAATAGTCTTTACCAAGAAAAATGGTATAAAACATATTTATAATTCCTCGGAAGAAATCTAGACCATGGAGGTCCTGTGCCCATTCTACCATTTTTACCTGGTTTTGTACAATTCCGCTTGTTTTATGCTCAATTAGAGTTAAAACGGATTTTGAGGATTCGAAATCATCCTGATTTGTTTGGATAATTAACGAAATTTTTGTAGACCATCGTTTGATGATTTCTTCTCTTTCATCTAGATCTGTTATGCAGTCTAAATTTAGAGTTACGATAGGAGTAGAAGAATTTCTACTATTAGACAAAAACATGCAAGGTTTCTTTCTAAAGAATAATAACATGAAACATGCAAATAAAACCAGTAGTAATTTTATGCAAAAAGGTTTAGAAACCACTCACCTTAACAAGCTTTTGAAACCAAATATTTGCAATCAACTTGAAATCACCTCCTTTTTTTGCAAATCCGGACAACTCTCTTTAAGTCTCTCTCAATTCCTCTCAAAATAGCAGGGAGAGTCAAATGAAGAGACTGAACCCCTTTTATACCTTCCAAATATGGAAAGTCGGCTAAAACCACCTTCCCTCCTCCCTTCCACCTCATGCTCAATTATGCACACACATGCACACACACATACACATACCTTTTCCATGCATGCATTACATGCATGCACCCAAATATTATATATATATATATATATATATATATATATATATATATACACACACATATATATATATACACATAACAAATTAATACACAAATTCTCATACCGGCATGTATCAATTATCATGCTATCACGTAATCGTTTAGTCAAATAATCACACATTAATTACCTTGGGTAATAACCAGGATCCGGTTATCACAAAATACCAAACAAAAAGATTGATTGTTTGTTAAAAATGTCATTTATAACAAATCATAATGAGTGGATAACCACTTATCCTTCAAAACCCCAAATTATTGGTTTGAAAAGTTGGCAAAATTACTTTTCAAAAATAAGTTTTATTTTAACAACAAAAATTGCTAAAAATAAAACTATAAAAAACTGTCTTATTAGACATAAAAAAACTTAAAAACTTAAGTTTTAGCTGTTGCAAATCCGTTGGAGATTTTCAAAATCTCAATATCGGCAAAAAAATCTTTTGATTATAAGAAAAATTCTTATAAAAAGAAAATTAATATTTCTTGGCAAAAAAAAAAAAGAAAAAGAAAATATTTTCGCCAGAAAATATTTTAAAAACTCTTTTTATAAACATTTTGATAAAAAAAATCACCTGACAAAGTTTGTCCAAAAGGTTTATAAAGGTGAACATCACGTTCACAAAATATAATTCTTCCTGTTTTTAATACAGAATAGGATTCGTAAACCAAAATAGGATTTGAAAACCAAAAGGAACAACGTTCCATTGGAAATGACCGTCAGGGCAAGTGAATGCCGTCAGTAGTTGTGATTCTTCATCCAATAATACCTGCCAAAAACCAGATTTGCAATCGAATGTAGAAAATATATTCTTTCCTCTTAAGAGGGTTAGTAATTCTTGCATGTTAGGAAGATCATGAGAATCTCCTACAGTGGCAGTATTAATGGCTTTATAATTAACAACCATTCTTTTCTTTCCTCGTCTTTTTTCGTCTTCATTTTCAACAAGAAAGGCCGGAGACATATGAGGTGATCTTGATTCTTTAATCAATTTCATTTCAAGTAATTCCTTGATTTGTTTTGAGAATTCTTCTCTGTCTTGAGGAGAGTATCTCATAGGTCTTACCCTTACAACTGTATCAGGATTGATAAGTTTAATTGACGCCTTCATCCAACCTTTAGTTTTTTGAGGATCAATGGGATTTTCTGAACAAACCTTATCTAAGGTCTCTTCTATAGTTCGGAACTTTTCTATTTCTAGGATAAAAGTTCGATCTAAGTTTTCCTGGGTAATGTTTGTACCAGGGATTTGTTTAGTTTTAGAATCTTTTTTCATAGATTCAAGAAAACCGGGTTTGCCAACACTCATGGCTTTAGTAACTTTTTTAATAATAACCATTTCTTTGTTAAGATGAAAGGCTATCATTTCTGGCCATTGAATAAAAGGACCATAAAGTTGACAAAAGTTATTACCAATTATCAAATCTATACCAGAGTTTTGCTGATAAATTGTTGGAAGGTGGAAAGCTTCTCCTGCAAGTTCTATGAAAAGGTTTTTTACAGACTTTATTTATTGTTAATGTTTTCCATCGGCGATGGTAGCTTTTATATCTCTTGGGGAGTTTTCCCAGAGGTCATCTGGAATGACTTCTTTGCTAGCGAGACAAAGTGAGGCACCTGTGTCGACATAACAATGAAATTTTTATTTTTTGTAGCCTTTGAAATTAAGGGTTCCAGAAATATAAATTGATTCGTAGGATTCGTAAACATGGCAAGCAGATCTTGCTTTGTTTTAAGTCTACCAAAAACCAGAGCCATTTTATTGAATCACAACTAGCTTAGGGTTTTATTGGTATCAGAGCCATGTTTACAGAAAGGGGGAAGGAGGTTGAGGAAACTCAGTCCATCCAGTCATTTAGTGACGAATAAAATATTTTCGTAAGTGAAAATGACGATGGTTATTCAGCAGATCTTATGATCCATAACGATCTTTTGAAAAAGATTTCAAAATTTGATTTAAACCTAGATAAAACTAAGGTTTTCAATATAAAAATCGAGTTATGAGTAATCAAATTCAAATTCGTTGTAATAGACGAAATAAAATAACAGAAAGTATTATAAAAGAATGTTGGATAGAAATTGATAACAATTCTAAATATTTGAAAAAAATTAAAAAATGACGAACAAATTTTGGTAACAAAAATTTTAGAACAAAAACAAAATAAAGAAATTGTTCCAGGATATATATTTGTAAAGTTAGGACTAATTTCTATATATATCGAATGGATAAAAGAAAGCATAAATTCTGATTTTGCAATAAAAAAATATGTAACGCCCCAACCCACACATTGCATGTAACACATATTTCATACCAAAGAAATACATATTCATATACCATTCGGGTCCCTTAGTACAADAATYTACCATGACCAAATACAAGGTCCAAAAATTCAAAATACATATCTTGTACTAATCAACAAAACTGTGCATCAAAAGCAATTCCTCATCCATAATGCATATAAGAAAA
>NC_037537.1:3635035-3636589 GCF_001531365.2 Cynara cardunculus var. scolymus | reverse complement strand
ACATGAAACATGCAAATAAAACCAGTAGTAATTTTATGCAAAAAGGTTTAGAAACCACTCACCTTAACAAGCTTTTGAAACCAAATATTTGCAATAAACTTGAAATCACCTCATTTGTTTGCAAATCCGGACAACTCTCTTTAAGTCTCTCTCAATTCCTCTCAAAATAGCAGGGACAGTCAAATGAAGAGACTCAACCCCTTTACCTTCCAAATATGGAAGGTCGGCTAAAACCGCCTTCCCTTCTCCCTTCCGCCTCATGCTCAATTATGCACACACATGCACACACATACATACCTTTTCCATGCATGCATTACATGCATGCACCCAAATATTATATATATATATATATATATATATACACACACACATATATATACACATAACAAATTAATACACAAATTCTCATACCGGCATGTATCAATTATCATCCTATCACGTAATCGTTTAGTCAAATAATCACACATTAAATACCTTGGGTAATAACCAGGATCCGATTATCACATTATCCACCCCTCAAAATAATTTCGTCCCGGAATTCCTTTAATCAAAAAGCATAAAAAAGCCATGGGTATTCTGATCTCATCTTTGACTCCAATTCCCATGTTGCTTCCGGTCCTTTGTGAAACTTCCACTGTATTTTAACCATACTTATCTCTTTGTTTCTCAACACCCTAATCTTTCTGTCAATTACGACTTCTGGTGTTTCCACAAAATTTAATTTACTGTCTAATTGAATCTCTGGCAAAGGTACAGCTAGGTTCGGATCAGCCAAGCATTTCCGCAGATTCGACACATGAAAAGTGTTGTGAATTCGACTCAGCTCTTCTGGCAGCTCTAATTGATATGCTACTGGCCCAATTCGCTTACATATTCTGAACGGCCCTACATACCTTGGACTGAGCTTTCCTTTCTTCTCAAATCTGATGACACCTTTCCACGGCGAAACTTTTAACATTACAAAATCACCTATACCAAACTCAATAGGCTTTCGACGATTATCTGCATAACTTTTTTGGCGATCTTGTGCTGTTTTGATTCTTTCGCGAATTTGTTCAATCTTTTCAGAAGTTTCTTGAACAATTTCAGGACCCGTTAGTTGTTTTTCAGCCACTTCATTCCAACACAACGGCGTTCTGCATTTACGTCCGTACAATACTTCATATGGTGCCGCTTGAATACTGGAATGATAACTATTGTTATATGCAAACTCTATCAATGGCAAATGATCTTCCCATGATCCCCCGAAATCAATAGTACAGCTTCTCAACATATCTTCAAGAGTCTGAATAGTTCTTTCACTCTCCCCATCAATCTGCGGATGATAAGCTGTACTTAATCGAATTTCAGATCCCAGAGCTTTCTGTAATCCTCCCCAAAACTTTGAAGTAAACCGACTGTCTCTATCAGAGATGATAGACAAGGGAACTCCGTGTCTGGTAACAATTTCTTTAATGTAAATCTGCGCTAACTTTTCTAAAGAATACTTCTCTCTTATCGGTAGAAAATGCACAGATTTAGACAAACGATCAACAATTACCCAAATCGCATCAT
>NC_037537.1:3603442-3629800 GCF_001531365.2 Cynara cardunculus var. scolymus | reverse complement strand
ATTCCGAATAGACCGCAGCCATTGGAATTGTTATCAGTCCAAAATCATTTATATCAAAACTTCACTTTATGATAAAATAATAATTTCTATCAAAATATTTCAACACCAACCGGTCAACAATCCGGTCAACAATCCGATCAAGCATCGTCCGATTTAAACACTTAAGATTAAAATCAAGTTTGTCCGAATATCAAGTCCGGATAACATACCACATAAGCTTTGATCGGTTTAACACTTAGAGCAAAAATTATCTTTGTCCGGATACAAGTCCGGACAATACCCCGCCCAAGACTTGACAGGTTTAACTAATATCCGGACAATAAGCCGCTCAAGGCTTATCCGGTTTAACTAATCCGGATAATAAGCCGCTCAAGGCTTGTCCGATTTAAACTAACCCGGACAATAAGCCGCTCAAGGCTTGTCCGGTTTAAATACTTATCCGGTCACTCTTTGTCCGGATAAATACTTAAACAAAAACATGCAAGGTTTCTTTCTAATGAATAATAACATGAAACATGCAAATAAAACCAGTAGTAATTTTATGCAAAAAAGTTTAGAAACCACTCACCTTAACAAGCTTTTGAAACCAAATATTTGCAATCAACTTGAAATCACCTCCTTTTTTTGCAAATCCGGACAACTCTCTTTAAGTCTCTCTCAATTCCTCTCAAAATAGCAGGGAGAGTCAAATGAAGAGACTCAACCCCTTTTATACCTTCCAAATATGGAAGGTCGGCTAAAACCGCCTTCCCTCCTCCCTTCCACTTCATGCTCAATTATGCACACACATGCACCACACATACATACCTTTTCCATGCATGCATTACATGCATGCACCCAAATATTTTTTTTATATATATATATACACACACACACACACACATATATATATATATATACACATAACAAATTAATACACAAATTCTCATACTGGCATGTATCAATTATCATGTTATCACGTAATCGTTTAGTCAAATAATCACACATTAATTACCTTGGGTAATAACCAGGATCCGGTTATCACAAAATACCAAACAAAAAGATTGATTGTTTGTTAAAAATGTCATTTGTTAAAAATGTCATTTATAACAAATTATAATGAGTGGATAACCACTTTTTATAAACATTTTGATAAAAAAAACCACCTGACAAAGTTTGTCCAAAAGGTTTATAATGGTGAACATCACGTTCACAAAATATAATTCTTCCTGTTTTTAATACAGAAGAAGAAACTACTGATGAATCAGACAACCGACATGAGTCTCCCAAAAACCAAATGGGAGGGGGAGGAAGACAAAAACTTTTGTCTAAATCTTCAAAAAACTCAGGAATCGTTTAGAAATATTACGAATCCTAATTCAATTTATATTTCTGGAACCCTGAATTTCAAAGGCTAAAAAAATATAAATTACATTGTGATGTCGACACAGGTGCCTCATTTTGTCTCGCTAGCAAAGAAGTCATTCCAGATGACCTCTGGGAAAACTCCCCAAGAGATATAAAAGCTACCATCGCCGATGGAAAAACGTTAACAATAAACAAAGTTTGTAGAAACCTCTCTATAGAACTTGCAGGAGAAGCTTTTCATTTTCCAACAATTTATCAGCAAGACTCTGGTATAGATTTAATAATTGGTAATAACTTTTGTCAATTATATGGTCCTTTTATACAATGGTTTGAGATGATAGCATTTCACCTCAACAATGAAATGGTTATTATTAAGAAAGTTACCAAAGCCTTAAGATTAGGTAAACCCGGTTTTCTTGAATCAATGAAAAAAGATTCAAAAACTAGACAAATCCCTGGTACAAATATTACCCAGGAAAACTTAGATCAAACTTATATCCTCGAGATAGAAAAGTTCAGAACAATAGAAGAGACTTTAGATAGAGTCTGTTCAGAAAATCCCATTGATCCTCAAAAAACTAAAGGTTGGATGAAGGCATCAATTAAACTTATCAATCCTGATACAATTGTAAGGGTAAGGCCTATGAGATACTCTCCTCAAGACAAAGTAGAATTCTCAAGACAAATCAAGGAATTACTTGAAATGAAATTGATTAAAGAATCAAAATCACCTCATATGTCTCCGGCCTTTCTTGTTGAAAATGAAGCCGAAAAAAGACGAGGAAAGAAAAGAATGGTTGTTAATTATAAAGCCATTAATACTGCCATTGTAGGAGATTCTCATAATCTTCCTAACATGCAAGAATTACTAACCCTCTTAAGAGGAAAGAATATATTTTCTACATTCGATTGCAAATCTGGTTTTTGGCAGGTATTATTGGATGAAGAATCACAACTACTGACGGCATTCACTTGCCCTGACGGTCATTTCCAATGGAACGTTGTTCCTTTTGGTTTAAAACAAGCCCCAAGTATTTTTCAAAGGCATATGCAAAATGCTCTACGCGGTTTAGAAAACTTTTGTACAGTTTATGTTGATGATATTATCGTCTTCAGCAAAAACGAAAGAGAACATTATTTTCATGTTTTAAAAGTTTTAAATAACGTTTTAAAATTCGGAATAATTCTTTCAAAAAAGAAAGTTAATCTTTTTAAAACAAAGATTAATTTTCTTGGTCTAGAAATAGATCAAGGGACTCATCGTCCACAAAAACACATTTTAGAACATCTTCATAATTTTTTCGATGTTCTTGAAGATAAAAAACAACTGCAAAGATTTTTAGCTGTTTTAACTTATGCTAAAGCATATATTGAAAAACTTGCAGCTATGAGAAAGCCACTTCAAGGCAAACTCAAAAAAGATATAACCTGGACTTGGACATTATCCGATACAGATTATATTAAAAAGATTAAGAAAAATCTCACCATTTTTCCTAAACTTTATCTTCCCTTACAAGAAGTAAACTTATAATCGAGACAGATGCGTTCGATGAATTTTGGGGAGGAGTTTTAAAAGCAAAAACCTCCGATCAAACAGAAAAAATTTGCAGATTCAGTTCTGGAAGTTTAAAAAATGCTGAAAAGAATTATCACAGCAATGAAAAAGAATTACTTGCAGTAAAATGAGTAATTACAAAATTTAGTCGTATCTTACACCAATAACTTTTCTGGTACGTACAGATAACAAAAATTTTACATATTTTCTACGTACTAACATCGCAGGAGATAGTAAACAAGGTCGTCAAATACGATGGCAATCCTGGTTCAGCAGATACTCTTTTACTGTTGAACATCTTTTCGGAGAAAAGAACGTATTGGCAGACTGCCTTACGCGAGATTTTCAGAACAGACGATGTCATCAATGACACCATCACGCTCCTCTCGAGCCCTATAAAAGGAAATGATTCTCACAACATTTTCTTCATCAAAAAATTCACCTACAAAAAGAGAGGGGGGAGAAATAGAAAAAAAAACAAATTTACAAAAATATTTTTGTAAAAAATGGAAGACCTCAAAACTTTGAGGATAAAGTAGATGCTTCAAATCGAGTACGAAGCTCAAATCTCAGCGATTGAGCAAAAAATCAAGCTTCTCGAAAGCTTCGAAACGGTAACCAACATACCGGTAGACGAAAGTCTAAAAACAAAGGCTATTCCTGAGCAAACGGCTTATGGTAAAGAATCAACAAATTCGTTGAAAGCTAATGCTTTGCTAAAAAGCATAAACAAGGATAATACTAGTCCTGATCACATGTTGGGCAAAACTAGTAGATTAGTTAACTCTAATCCCTCAGCTGAAGGACTCAGCAAAATGACAACTTTGTCATCTAACAAAATGCAGGAACAAAAACTTGCGCCGAGCTACCTACGAGCCCTTAAAGATAACTCTCAGACAAGATACTATGTGAACTATCGCGGACCACATAAAGGCGTATACACTGATTGGGGTGTAGTGGAGGCCTTCTGCAAAGAAGGAAAGACGACGTCTAAAAAATTCCGAGCGGAAGAAACTGCCAGACTTAGTCTAGCAACATACGAAGAAGGTTCGTCCTCCACCAGCAAACCTCTTCTTAGACCAAAAATGTTAAAGGTCAAAGAAAAACAAAAAGACCAAAGGTTCATCATACCCAAGGTCATACAAGAAGAAGTCATCAGTGCTCCATTGATGGCCCATGACTTCAGAGACATCTGGAACAAAGCAAGATCTGCTTGCCCAGAAGACTTCATATCCGAAAGGTTCTACACCACGGATAAGAAATCAAAGAGTCTGTACAACTTCGTTGAAGGAGCAGACCCGACACTGATCCATACAGCCTTTAAAGTTGAATTAGTTCACAACATCTACCCAAGCAGCAATCTGCAAGAGCTCAAATATTTTCCGAGCTAGATGGTAGATTCAATAAAGAACTTCAGACGAAAAGTTCTAAAGGCAAAGGATGAGCCTTTGTATATCAATGTTGTTAGTTCAATTCCAGAATGGCAGCAGGAAATAAGGTATAATCCCTATTCCTTCATTGAAATAGGACTTGCCAAAAATAGGAAAGAGATAGAACTATCTCAACCTATGGATGACAAAGATCTTCCGTTTACAGATATTCTGCATCAAGTTCGTGTCAACGGACTACGAAGAGTAGCAGAAAAAATCCTAGAAACCATTTCAGGATCAAAGAAGAAGGTTAATTATGCCAGCCAAAACTGCATAATTACCAGTTGGAGTTTCAGCAACACCAACGCCGACGACATGAAGAAACTCTCCAACTTCGAAGAAAAAATCATGTGCAACAGTATTGATGCCAGCATCAGTACGCGACAAAGATTCTGCAAACAGGCTACACAGCTGTTTGAGGGCCATTACTGCAGCCACTGCGAAAGTAGCAGCAATAATTTAGACAGAGAGCATCTGTCTACAGAAGACGAGACAGCACCGAAGAAATAATGTGTTGTATTATTTGGCTCTTTTAGAGCATTATTACAAAGATGTCTTTTCTAGTGGAGGATTATGGAAGACACAAGAAGTCTTCAAATTCATGTGAAGATTCATACCTTCACTATTCACGTAGGGTCCACCACTATAATAATTATAGAATTAACATTACATTTTTATTCTATAAATAGCGATGTTAGGCATTAGTGTTAGACATCAAATACTAGAGCGAACAATCCCTCTATCAGAAAAACGAGAGCGATCTTTCCTCTCAAAAATTGTAAATCTTTAGCTTAATTGCTTTCGATGCTTAGAGAGTAGAACCTCCAAGGGAGGATGTAATAATAAGGAAGCCTTCGGGCTACCAGTTGTATAATAAACTTATGTTTATATTATATCCTCACTTGAGAAAAACCATGAGTTTTGTGACAGAGTAGTAGATCTAAAAATATGAGTACCGTAGGCAGGAGGCCGTTGGGGAAAATAAGAGATCTACAAACCACAGGCTGGCAAGTTCATATCACGAAGTGATGATACAGGATAGTCGAGGTTTATTTTACAACAGGTATATCTCTTTATTTTACATTCTTTCTTGTTTCAAAAATTATTTTAAAAATCAATTTTTTTTATATAAAAATACAGAATGTCTTCCAACATTAAAAAGAGAAATCAACAGATTCATAAAGAAATTTATGAACTTGAAATAAATATTGAAGCTGAAAAGCTAAGTTTACAAATGATTAAAAATCAACTCGACGAGTTACGTTTTAATCCTTTTGATAACAAGGTTTTAAAGGCAACTTTAATAAATCAAAGATCTTCATTGATAAGCAATATAAAAGATTTAGAAGAAAGTTTATCTAAAATTAAAAACATGATTATATTTTGTTATTAATTTTATAAAACTCTTTCATCATGAGTGATCTTATTAAATCATACAATAAAGAGATTAATCGTAAAATCTCTGAAGTTAACAGACTCATAGAAGAATCAACCATTCGGTTAGATTTTCTAGATTCCCAAATTAGAGATCCATACACTCCCTTTTGGGAAAGATTAAACTTTATTCAAAGTTTAAGAAACGTAAAAGGTGGTTTATCCGCTCTTAAAATTCATAAAAATTGTCTAATTCGACAACTCATAATATGCTCTTAGCATATTTTATAGTCGGATCGGGCTTAATTGCTCCCAAAAATAGAAAAATACAACTTCATAAGTTGTTTTTGACTTATTATTAACCTATATTCCGCGTTTAGGGTTATAAACATAAAAAGTTGATCCGTTAGGGTTTTATTGGTATCAAAGCAATAAAACTAGTCTTTTAACATTATTTTTAAATTATTCCCCCTTATAAAAATTATTTTTAAAACAAATTACAAAAATTAATGTCTTTTAACATTAAAAACTGGAATCAACAGATTCAGGATGAAATTCATGAACTCGAAATTCATGTTGAAACAGAAAAAACAAATTTACAAAGTGTTCAAAACCAACTTAACGAGTATTGTTTTGATCCATACTATCAAGGGCCTCAAAAGGCAACTTTAATAAATCAAAAAACTTTTATAGCTAGTTCTATAAAAAATTTAGAAGAAAATCTTTTACAACTTAAACGCAAGATTATATCTTGTTGTTAATATTTTATAAGACATCATGGGTGATTCTATAAATTGTATAATAATACAATAAATTGTGAAATCGATTACGTCAATAGACGAATTGAAGAATCTTCCATCCGGTTACATCTTTTAGAACTTAGAATTGGAAATTCATATACCCACTTTTGGGAAAAATACACTTTTATACAATATGCAAATACACTCAGAGGTATTTTATCTACTTTAAGATATCAAAAAAGATGTCTTACTCGATTACTAATAGTTTGCTGTTAGTACAAAAATGCTATCTTTCACAGTTAGCTTAGTCGGACCAGGCTTAATTGCTTACAAAAATAGAAAAATACAACTTTATAAGTTGTTTTTGACTTGTTATTAACCTATATTCCGCGTTTAGGGTTATAAACATAAAAAGTCGATCCGTTAGGGTTTTATTGGTATAAGAGCCAATTCGTAATTGAATTAAGGGTTCCAAAAAAGTCAATTTGTTAGGGTTATATTCCCCCTTATAAAAATTAATGTGTTGTATTATTTGGCTCTTTTAGAGCATTATTACAAAGATGCCTTTTCTAGTGGAGGATTATGGAAGACACAAGAAGTCTTCAAATTCACGTGAAGATTCATACCTTCACTATTCACGTAGGGTCCACCACTACAATAATTATAGAATTAACAGTACGTTTTTATTCTATAGATAGCGATGTTAGGCATTAGTGTTAGACATCAAAGGCTAGAGCGAGCAATCCCTCTATCAGAAAAACGAGAGCGATCTTTCCTCTTAAAAATTGTAAATCTTTAGCTTAATTGCTTTCGATGCTTAGAGAGTAGAACCTCCAAGGGAGGATGTAATAATAAGGAAGCCTTCGGGCTACCAGTTGTATAATAAACTTATGTTTATATTATCCTTTCCTTCCATCACTTGAGAAAAACCATGAGTTTTGTGACAGAGTGGTAGATCTAAAAATATGAGTATCGTAGGCAGGAGGCCGTTGGGGAAAATAAGAGATCTACAAACCACAGGCTGGCAAATTCATATCCCGAAGTGATGATACAGGATAATCGAGTCAGATTATCATTCTATTGGTATCAGAGCCATGTTTACAGAAAGTGATGATACAGGATAATCCCCCTTTCTGGTTCTTTGTAATAATGCTCTAAAAGAGCCAAATAATACAGCATATTATTTCTTCGGTGTTGTCTCGTCTTCTGTAGACAGATGCTCTATGTCTGAATTATTGTTGCTACTTTCGCAGTGGCTGCAATAATGGCCCTCAAACAGCTGTGTAGCCTGTTTGCAGAAGCTTTTTGTCGCGTACTGATGCTGGCATCAATACTGTTGCACATGAATTTTTCTCCGAGGTTGGAGAGTTTCTTCATGTCATCGGCGTTGGTGTTGCTGAAACTCCAACTGGTAATTATGCAGTTTTGGCTGACATAATTAAACTTCTTCTTTGATCCTGAAATGGTTTCCAGGAATTTTTTCTGCTACTCTTCGTAGTCCGTTGACGCGAACTTGATGCAGAATATCTGTAAACGGAAGATCTATGTCCTCCATAGGTTGAGATAGTTCTATCTCTTTCCTATTTTTGGCAAGTCCTATTTCAATGAAGGAATATGGATTATACCTTATTTCCTGCTGCCAGTCTGGGATTGAACTAACAACATTGATATACAAAGGCTCATCCTTTGCCTTTAGAACTTTTCGTCTGAAGTTCTTGATTTAATCTACCATCTGGCTCGGAAAATATTTGAGCTCTTGCAGGTTGCTGGTTGTGTAGATGTTGTGAACTAATCCAGCTTTAAAGGTTTGATGGATCAGTGTTGGGTCTGCTCCTTCAACGAAGTTGTACAGACTCTTTGATTTCTTATCTGTGGTTTAGAACCTTTCGGATATGATGTCTTCTGGGCAAGTAGATCTTGCTTTGTTCCAGATGTCTCTGAAGTCATGGGCCATCAATGAAGCGCTGACGACTTCTTCTTGTATGACCTTGGGTATGATGAACCTTTGGTCTTTTTGTTCTTCTTTGACCTTTAACATATTTGGTCTAAGAAGAGGTTTGCTGGTGGGGGACGAACCTTCTTCGTATGTTGCTAGACTAAGTCTGGTAGTTTCTTCCGTTCGGAATTTTTTAGACGTCGTCTTTCCTTCTTTGCAGAAGACCTCCACTACACCCCAATCGGTGTATACGCCTTTATGTGGTCCGCGATAGATCACATTGTATCTTGTCTGAGAGTTATCTTTAAGGGCTCCCAGGTAGCTCGGCGCAAGTTTTTGTTCCTGCATTTTGGTAGATGACAAAGTTGTCATTGTGCTGAGTCCTTCAGCTGAGGGATTAGAGTTAACTAATCTACTAGTTTTGCCCAACATGGGATCAGGACTAGTATTATCCTTGTTTATGCTTTTTAGCAAAGCATCAGCTTTCAATGGATTTGTTGATTCTTTACCATGAGCCGTTTGCTCAGGAATAGCCTTTGTCTTTAGACTTTCGTCTACCGGTATGTTGGTTACCATTTCGAAGCTTTCGAGAAGCTTGATTTTTTGCTCAATCGTTGAGATTTGAGCTTCGTACTCGATTTGAAGCATCTGCTTTTTTATCCTCAAAGTTTTGAGGTCTTCCATTTTTTACAAAAAAAATTTGTAAATTTTTTTTCCCTCTATTTCTCCCCCTCTCTTTTTGTAGGTGAATTTTTGATGAAGAAAATGTTGTGAGAATCATTTCCTTTTATAGGGCTCGAGAGGAGCATGATGATGTCATCGATGACGTCAGTTTACTATCTTCTGCGATGTTAGTATGTAGAAAATATGTAAAATTTTTGTTATCTGTACGTACCAGAAAAATTACTGGTGTAAGATACCAAAGTTCATCGGACGCATAAGTATACGTAAACATCTTCAGTAGTACCTGCAAAATATCAGATGTGGAAAATCTATTCTTTCCTCTTAAGAGGATTAATAATTTCTTTATTTTAAAGAAATTCTTAATTGATGTCAGAATCATCAGTAGTTTCTTCTTCTGTATTATATACAGGAAGAATTAATATTTTGTGAACATTCTGTTCACCATCGTAAACCACTTCAAGGGGTTCATAACCATCATTAAGGGCAGTTTTTAATATCCTGATTTTTTCTGGATATTGTTTCCGGTTTGGACATTCATTTGCATAATGTCCTTCTTCACTACAGATCTAACATCTGCAATTTTTCTTACCTTTTGGACAAACTTTGTCAGGTGGTTTTTTATCAACTTGTTTATAAGATTATTTTTTAAAATATTTTCCTGGTGAAAATCTTTTCTTTTTCTTTTTCCAAGAAGTGTTAAATTTTTTTTCTTTTTATAAGAAGTTTTAAAATCAAAAGATTTTTGTCCGATATATAGATTTTGAAAATCTCCAACGGTTTTACAGCAACTGAGGCTTATGTTTTTGAGTTTTCTTTGTTTAAACGCGGAATATAGGTTAATAACAAGTCAAAAACAACTTATAAAGTTGTATTTTTCTATTTTTGTGAGCAATTAAGCCCGGTCCGACTAAGCTAACTGTGAAAGATAGCATTTTTGTACTAACAGCAAACTATTAGTAATCGAGTAAGACATCTTTTTTGATATCTTAAAGTAGATAAAATACCTCTGAGTGTATTTGCATATTGTATAAAAGTGTATTTTTCCCAAAAGTGGGTATATGAATTTCCAATTCTAAGTTCTAAAAGATGTAACCGGATGGAAGATTCTTCAATTCGTCTATTGACGTAATCGATTTCACGATTTATTGTATTATTATATAATTTATAGGATCACCCATGATGTCTTATAAAATATTAACAACAAGATATAATCTTGCGTTTAAGTTGTAAAAGATTTTCTTCTAAATTTTTTATAGAACTAGCTATGAAAGTTTTTTGATTTATTAAAGTTGCCTTTTGAGGCCCTTGATAGTATGGATCAAAACAATACTCGTTAAGTTGGTTTTGAACATTTTGTAAATTTGTTTTTTCTGTTTCAACATGAATTTCGAGTTCATGAATTTCATCCTGAATCTGTTGATTCCAGTTTTTAATGTTAAAAGACATTAATTTTTGTATTTTGTTTTAAAAATAATTTTTATAAAAATAATTTTTGAAACAAGAAAGAATGTAAAATAAGGAGATATACCTGTTGTAGAATAAACCTCGATTATCCTGTATCATCACTTCGGGATATGAATTTGCCAGTCTGTGGTTTGTAGATCTCTTATTTTCCCCAACGGCCTCCTGCCTACGGTACTCATATTTTTAGATCTACCACTCTGTCACGAAACTCATGGTTCTTCTCAAGTGAAAGAAAGGATAATATAAACATAAGTTTATTATACAACTGGTAGCCCGAAGGCTTCCTTATTCTTACATCCTCCCTTGGAGGTTACTACTCGCTATTCATCAAAAGATGAAGTATTTTACAAGTTTTTCTTTGAGAGAATGCTTCGCTCAAGGAATCGATAGAGGGATTGCTCGCTCTAGTATTTGATGTCTAACACTAATGCCTAACATCGCTATTTATAGAATAAAAACGTACTGTTAATTCTATAATTATTGTAGTGGTGGACCCTACGTGAATAGTGAAGGTATGAATCTTCACGTGAATTTGAAGACTTCTTGTGTCTTCCATAATCGTCCACTAGAAAAGGCATCTTTGTAATAATGCTCTAAAAGAGCCAAATAATACAGCACATTATTTCTTCGGTGTTGTCTCGTCTTCTGTAGACAGATGCTCTCTGTCTGAATTATTGCTGCTACTTTCGTAGTGGCTGCAATAATGGCCCTCAAACAGTTGTGTAGCCTGTTTGCAGAAGCTTTGTCGCGTACTGATGTTGGCATCAATACTGTTGCACATGAATTTTTCTCCGAAGTTGGAGAGTTTTTTCATGTCGTCGGCGTTGGTGTTGCTGAAACTCCAACTGGTAATTATGCAGTTTTGGCTGGCATAATTAACCTTCTTCTTTGATCCTGAAATGGTTTCCAAGATTTTTTCTGCTACTCTTCGTAGTCCGTTGACGCGAACTTGATGCAGAATATCTGTAAACGGAAGATCTTTGTCCTCCATAGGTTGAGATAGTTCTATCTATTTCCTATTTTTGGCAAGTCCTATTTCAATGAAGGAATATGGATTATTCCTTATTTCCTGCTGCCAGTCTGGAATTGAACTAACAACATTGATATACAAAGGCTCATCCTTTGCCTTTAGAACTTTTCGTCTGAAGTTCTTTATTGAATCTACCATCTGGCTCGGAAAATATTTGAGCTCTTGCAGGTTGCTGCTTGGGTAGATGTTGTGAACTAATCCAGCTTTAAAGGCTTGATGGATCAGTTTCGAGTCTGCTCCTTCAACGAAGTTGTACAGACTCTTTGATTTCTTATCTGTGGTGTAGAACCTTTCGGATATGAAGTCTTCTGGGCAAACAGATCTTGCTTTGTTCCAGATGTCTCTGAAGTCATGGGCCATCAATGGAGCACTGACGACTTCTTCTTGTATGACCTTGGGTATGATGAACCTTTGGTCTTTTTGTTCTTCTTTGACCTTTAACATTTTTGGTCTAAGAAGAGGTTTGCTGGTGGAGGACGAACCTTCTTCGTATGTTGCTAGACTAAGTCTGGCAGTTTCTTCCGTTCGGAATTTTTTAGACGTCGTCTATCCTTCTTTGCAGAAGGCCTCCACTACACCCCAATCGGTGTATACGCCTTTATGTGGTCCATAGATCACATGGTATCTTGTCTGAGAGTTATCTTTAAGGGCTCCCAGGTAGCTCGGCGCAAGTTTTTGTTCCTGCATTTTGTTAGATGACAAAGTTGTCATTTTGCTGAGTCCTTCAGCTGAGGGATTAGAGTTAACTAATCTACTAGTTTTGCCCAACATGAGATCAGGACTAGTATTATCCTTGTTTATGCTTTTTAGCAAAGCATCAGCTTTCAAAGGATTTGTTGATTCTTTACCATGAGCTGTTTGCTCAGAAATAGCCTTTGTTTATAGACTTTCGTCTACCGGTATGTTGGTTACTGTTTCGAAGCTTTCGTGAAGCTTGATTTTTTGCTCAATTGCTGAGATTTAAGCTTCGTACTCTATTTGAAGCATCTGCTTCTTTATCCTCAAAGTTTTGAGGTCTTCCATTTTTTACAAAAATATTTTTGTAAAAAAAATCTCTCTATTTCTCCCCCTCTCTTTTTGTAGGTGAATTTTTTATGAAGAAAATGTTGTGAGAATCATTTCCTTTTATAGGGCTCGAGAGGAGCGTGATGATGTCATCGATGATGTCAGTTTACTATCTTCTGCGATGTTAGTATGTAGAAAATATGTAAAATTTTTGTCATCTGTACGTACCAGAAAAATTACTGGTGTAAGATACCAAAGTTCATCGGACGCATAAGTATACGTAAACGTCTTCAGTAGTACCTGCAAAATATCAGATGTAGAAAATATATTCTTTCCTCTTAAGAGGATTAATAATTTCTTTATTTTAAAGAAATTCTTAATTGATGTCAAAACCATCAGTAGTTTCTTGTTCTGTATTATATACAGAAAGAATTAATATTTTGTGAACATTCTGTTCACCATCATAAACCTCTTCAAGGGGTTCATAACCATCATTAATGGCAGTTTTTAATATCCTATTTTTTCTGGATATTGTTTCCGGTTTGGACACTCATTTGCATAATGTCCTTCTTCAATACAGATCCAACATCTGCAATTTTTCTTACCTTTTGGACCAACTTTGTCAGGTGGTTTTTTATCAACTTGTTTATATGATGATTTTTTAAAATATTTTCCTGGTGAAAATCTTTTCTTTTTCTTTTTCTTTTTCCAAGAAGTGTTAAATTCTTTTTTCTTTTTATAGGAAGTTTTAAAATCAAAAGATTTTTGTCCGATATTAAGATTTTGAAAATCTCCAACGGTTTTACAGCAACTGAGGCTTATGTTTTTGAGTTTTCTTTGTTTATATCTTTTTTGACAAATTTTTGTAATTTCTTCTTTTGCAATTTTTGTTGCTAAAGCAAGACTCATTTTTGAAACGTCATTTATGGCTTTTGTTCGCCATCTTTCCAAGCATTGATCTCCAATGATTGGGAGTTTCATGAGATAAGCATTTACCCATTGACTATGCTCTATTATGAAAGGAATTTCATAAGGATTATTCTCGTAAATACAAGTAAATTTGTCTAAATGACATATATCTAAAAGCTGTAGTTTTGTTAAAACGCTTCTTGCTTTTTCAGCTCTTTTTTGAATTTCAATGAGCTCGTTATTTAAATAGTATTTACCAAGAAAAATGGTATAAAACATATTTATAATTCCTCGGAAGAAATCTAGACCATGGAGGTCTTGTGTCCATTCTACCATTTTTACCTGGTTTTGTACAATTCCGTTTGTTTTATGCTCAATTAGAGTTAAAACGGCTTTTGCGGATTCGAAATCATCCGGGTTTGTTTGGATAATTAACGAAATTTCTGTAGACCATCGTTTAATGATTTCTTCTCTTTCATCTAGATCTGTTATGCAGTCTAAATTTAGACTTACGATAGGAGTAGAAGAATTTCTACTATTAGGAATTCCTTTATGCATAGGCATTCTGAATTCTTATGGTTTTTTCCTTCTTCTTCCTCTCGCGGCTGAAGTTTCTGCTTGATCTGAGTCGTCTTCAGACATTTCTTCAAACTTCACAGCTTTTATATTTTTATTTTCAGTTTCTAAATCAGAATCTGACTCAGTTTCTAAATCAGAATCTGACTCAGTTTCTGGTTCTTCAATCTGAGTTGTGTTTAGAAGATATTCGTTAAAAAGATAAGGCTCTTTTCGAAATTTTTCTTCACAATCTTTGTTGTCTAGAGAAATAAGCTTTATAAATTTTTGATCACAAAGATCAATGTTATTGAAGAAATATTCTTCTAATCTTTCATAAATTGGTTTCATTATTTAGATGGCCAATTTATAAGCTGGGAACTAGTTTTCGTTTTACTTATAATTAAGTCTTTATTTCCAATTGTTTCTTTAACATTTGGTGGAGAGTAATATTTTAGGCCTTTGTATTTGCCAGATTTATTTTTCTTTAACATTTGATGGAGAGTAATTATTCAAGAACCAGAAACTGAGTCAGATTCTGATTTAGAAACTGAAAATAAAAATATAAAAGCTGTGAAGTTTGAAGAAATGTCTGAAGACGACTCAGATCAAGCAGAAACTTCAGCCGCGAGAGGAAGAAGAAGAAAAAAACCAACAGAATTCAGAATGCCTATGCATAAAGGAATTCCTAATAGTAGAAATTCTTCTACTCCTATCGTAACTCTAAATTTAGATTTCATAACAGATCTAGATGAAAGAGAAGAAATCATCAAACCATGATCTACAGAAATTTCGTTAATTATCCAAACAAACCCGGATGATTTCGAATCCGCAAAAGCCGTTTTAACTCTAATTGAGCATAAAACAAGCGGAATTGTACAAAATCAGGTAAAAATGGTAGAATGGACACAAGACCTCCATGGTCTAGATTTCTTCCGAGGAATTATAAATATGTTTTATACCATTTTTCTTGGTAAAGACTATTTAAATAACGAGCTCATTGAAATTCAAAAAAGAGYTGGAAAAGCAAGAAGCGTTTTAACAAAACTACAGCTTTTAGATATCTGTCATTTAGACAAATTTACTCGTATTTACGAGAAAAATCTTTATGAAATTCCTTTCATAATAGAGCATAGTCAATGGGTAAATGCTTATCTCATGAAACTCCCAATCATTGGAGATCAATGCTTGGAAAGATGGCGAACAGAAGCCATAAATGACGTTTCAAAAATGAGTCTTGCTTTAGCAACAAAAATTGCAAAAGAAGAAATTACAAAAATTTGTCAAGAAAGATATAAACAAAGAAAACTCAAAAACATAAGCCTCAGTTGCTGTAAAACCGTTGTAGATTTTCAAAATCTTAATATCGGACAAAAATCTTTTGATTTTAAAACTTCTTATAATAAGAAAAAAGAATTTAACACTTCTTGGAAAAAGAAAAAGAAAAGATTTTCACCAGGAAAATATTTTAAAAAATCATCTTATAAACAAGTTGATAAAAAACCACCTGACAAAGTTTGTCCAAAAGGTAAGAAAAATTGCAGATGTTGGATCTGTAGTGAAGAAGGACATTATGCAAATGAGTGTCCAAACCGGAAACAATATCCAGAAAAAATCAGGATATTAAAAACTGCCATTAATGATGGTTATGAACCCCTTGTAGAGGTTTACGATGGTGAACAGAATGTTCACAAAATATTAATTCTTCCTGTATATAATACAGAAGAAGAAACTACTGATGATTCTGACATCAATTAAGAATTTCTTTAAAATAAAGAAATTATTAATCCTCTTAAGAGGAAAGAATAGATTTTCCACATCTGATATTTTGCAGGTACTACTGAAGATGTTTACGTATACTTATGCGTCCGATGAACTTTGGTATCTTACACCAGTAATTTTTCTGGTACGTACAGATAACAAAAATTTTACATATTTTCTACATACTAACATCGCAGAAGATAGTAAACTGACGTCATCGATGACATCATCATGCTCCTCTCGAGCCCTATAAAAGGAAATGATTCTCACAACATTTTCTTCATCAAAAATTCACCTACAAAAAGAGAGGGGGAGAAATAGAGGGAAAAAAAATTTACAAATTTTTTTTGTAAAAAATGGAAGACCTCAAAACTTTGAGGATAAAAAAGCAGATGCTTCAAATCGAGTACGAAGCTCAAATCTCAACGATTGAGCAAAAAATCAAGCTTCTCGAAAGCTTCGAAATGGTAACCAACATACCGGTAGACGAAAGTCTAAAGACAAAGGCTATTCCTGAGCAAACGGCTCATGGTAAAGAATCAACAAATCCATTGAAAGCTGATGCTTTGCTAAAAAGCATAAACAAGGATAATACTAGTCCTGATCCCATGTTGGGCAAAACTAGTAGATTAGTTAACTCTAATCCCTCAGCTGAAGGACTCAGCAAAATGACAACTTTGTCATCTACCAAAATGCAGGAACAAAAACTTGCGCCGAGCTACCTGGGAGCCCTTAAAGATAACTCTCAGACAAGATACTATGTGATCTATCGCAGACCACATAAAGGCGTATACACCGATTGGGGTGTAGTGGAGGCCTTCTGCAAAGAAGGAAAGACGATGTCTAAAAAATTCCGAACGGAAGAAACTGCCAGACTTAGTCTAGCAACATACGAAGAAGGTTCGTCCTCCACCAGCAAACCTCTTCTTAGACCAAAAATGTTAAAGGTCAAAGAAGAACAAAAAGACCAAAGGTTCATCATACCCAAGGTCATACAAGAAGAAGTCGTCAGCGCTCCATTGATGGCCCATGACTTCAGAGACATCTGGAACAAAGCAAGATCTGCTTGCCCAGAAGACTTCATATCCGAAAGGTTCTACACCACGGATAAGAAATCAAAGCGTCTGTACAACTTCGTTGAAGGAGCAGACCCGACACTGATCCATCAAGCCTTTAAAGCTGGATTAGTTCACAACATCTACCCAAGCAGCAACCTGCAAGAGCTCAAACAGCTGTGTAGCCTGTTTGCAGAAGCTTTGTCGCGTACTGATGCTCGCATCAATACTGTTGCACATGAATTTTTCTCCGAAGTTGGAGAGTTTTTTCATGTCGTCGGTGTTGTATTTGCCAGATTTATTTTTCTTGTCACAAGAACAAGATTCAACCTTTGAGATATTTCTAGAAATCTCTGTGATTGTTTTTGCCGAAGCCATTTCTAATTCGAAAATAGTTATGTTACTATTATTGACGAGTTCGTCAATCTTGATTGAGATTTTATCAATCTTTCCTGAAAAATTAATAAGCTCTTCCTTAATTCTTTCTATGCTCATGGTCCTGTTAAATCCTTGAGAAGGATGGCCATAGAGTCTATTCTTTTGGACATGGATTTAACCATTTCTCTAGTTGTTGAAGATCTAGGTTTATCAACCAAGAGTTGATCTTCTTTTGTTTTTATAGTGGAGGTTTCTCCAATTTGGTTCTTATTTTTAGAAATATCAAGAACCCAGTTAATTTTATCATCTGTGATTTCACAAAAATGATTTTCTTGAATAGATCCAATTTCTTAAAATAAGTCGTCTATTTCAATATTGGAAGTTTCTCTATAGTCAATAGAATGATGACTATTAGTGAGTGGATAACCAAGTAAATAGGTTATGGTGAACACTTTATCTCCTTTATCCATCATATCAGTTCTTTCAAATTTATGAATAAAACTAAGAATTTGATTTAGGTTTTGTGTTTTTAAGCTTACTCCAAATTTTGGATAAACTGTAAACATAAATTTGCCATAGGCTAAATTGCCTTGAGCTGCACCTAAAAGGCTATCTTTTCTATTATTGATTCTATTATCAAGTAAAGCCATTTTGATTGGGCTATGAATCCCATCTCTAAACTGAGCCTTTATTAGAATCTTTATAGCACCTATATGCAGAAAACTTGTCTTTTTCCTGATGTCAATAGGAATTTTTTAAAGTTTTTGGGTAATTTCCTCTCTTGAAATAAGAGGAAGATAAACTTGTCCAGAGACATCCTTGATGTCAATAGCAATTTCTTTTGTGGAGACACAATAAATAATTTCATTTTTTCGTTTGAAAGCTTTTTGAACTGTTTTCATTAACGAATTTTCTATTTTAAAAACCTTAGTTTTACTTAGGCTTAAATTAAGTTTCAAAATCTTTTTCAAAAGATCGTCATGGATCACAAGATCCGCTGAATAACCAGCATCATTTTCACTTACGAAAATATTTTCTTCGTCACTAAATGACTGGATAGACTGAGTTTCCTCAACCTCCTTCCCCCTTTCTGTAAACATGGCTCTGATACCAATAAAACCCTAAGTTTATCTCCTTCCCCCCTTTCTGTAAACACTGACAAGTCCATGCTTAAGTTTGGAACTTTTGTCTCTTATATTCCTGACACTTCTTCTCTCAGTACTCTTCTACTGAAACTCTTCTTGAAGGAACTTCTCCTAGTTCAAAATGCAATGACAAAGGTAAAACCATTGTCAACATTCCTTCTCTCTCTAAAAAGGACGGCAAGTCAAATAGACCCTATTCTATTCCTTCAGCTTGTAAACCTTCTTCCTCAGGGACAAAGGTCTCTGAACGCTCTTAGAGATCTAACCCAAAGACTAAAGTGAATCTTTCACCCAAGATATTTAAATCTTCAGTTGTTCCTCCTCGAACAAATGAAAAAGGTATTCTTGGAGCTTGCCCCTCTTCTCTTCTTTTTGACTCTTCTAGCCCTAAAGCTATCTTCAGTTATAGAAAGTGTCATCACATTGGTGAAACTTCTCATATCGCCAGTAAGTTTCCTTCAACTACCAAATCTGGTTTGCCAGCTAAGGTAAAGAAAGTAACTAAGGTTGAAAAGTCAACCAAAGTGAAATCAACCACTAAAGTTGTGAAAACAACTAAGGTGAAGAAAATCACTAATACCTCGTCTTCAGGTTTAGTGAAGCCTTCTATTGTTTATGAGCTTTCAGTATCAATAAAGAAATATGTCGCCTCTAACATTGTTGGATCCATTGTGAAATGGGTACCAAAACAATCTTAATGAATTTTCTATTGCAGGAAGTCAAAGGCATCTGGTATCTAGATAGTGGATGCTCAAGACATATGACTGGAAACAAATCCCTACTCTCAGACTATAAAGATGAAAGAGGCCCTTCCGTGATCTTTGGAGGAAACGAAAAAGGATATACAAGGCCTTGGGTATATGTTGAAGGACTGAAGCATAATCTTCTCAACCTTAGTCAACTGCAACCACCTAGTTAGTGAATGTGCTTTTAATATTCAGTTATTAATATTGTGTAAGTTTATTCTTTCCTTGTAATCCTTTACAATAAAAGTAAATTTACGTAGTAAACTGTATCACTGAAAAAATCCCAAAATAATTAATAAGGACAAGTATTTTACTAGTACATTTTCCTTACTATTATTTCTTAGCAATTTTCTTTATGTTGCTTTGTCACTATCAAATAGGAGGAGATTGTTGATCATCTCTCACAGTGACTTGATGATCCTTTTAATTTACGAAGTATACTATCTCTTTATTTAGTTTCAGCGATCACCACCGAGTCTGTTCAGTGATCGCTGAACATGTATTGTGATTCTCTCAGAGACAAGTATTCTTCAGGAAGACAAAAATCACACCATAGAATCTTCAGCGATATCGAAGATAAAGCTGACAAAGACAAACAAGTTCGTGATATACACCTTGCGGTCGAGTGGCTTCGCTCCTATACTAGAACCTTGATCAGAATCAAAATATGCCGTGGAAAAGAGCTTATTTATGAGCGAAAGATGAAGTTGCAGAGGAACCTACAGCTGGATTGAATCCTTCTCAGGAAGAGCTGATGCTTGCTTGCGGTTTTTCAGTGATAAAAAGCTTGTCTACACAAATGTGAAATCTACTCAAGATTCAGCGAACACTGAAGAGACCTCAGCGTTATTCTAGTGTCATCGATCAGATGAATCTTGTTGAACAATTGCGAGGGTTGCTGAATCCACCCCTACCCAAGATATAACTCAACTTCAGCAATCCATCACCTCCCTTGATACTCAATCAAGGGAGAACACCACCCGCCTTCAATCCCTCCAACGTCTGGGGACCCAACATCACAACTACCATAATAACCTTATGGTCACCAGACTGATTCCGTCGATGCATCCATCGCCTCTCATTCCTCCCAAATCATAGCCACCGATACATCCATACCCACCATCTCCTCACAAATATCCTCCATCAATACTTTCATCGTCTCTCTCCCTACCACCATCCAAAATATCATCCCACCACCTATTGCCCTCTCTTCCTCTGCAGCACCCACAACCAATGAAACCTTTACCTCTTTTGCTGTAGAGATAAGGGATTTAATTTCCTCCATCTCTATCCCAGCCACCTCCACCACCACTCCTCCATCTCAGGACATGGTTACCCGAGTCGATATCCACTCCCTCACTAAGGCACTTATCTCGAAGTTCAACAAGAACAATGCCAAGTTTGTAACGAAAGCCGCCGAACCAGTCGCCACTCTTCAGAAATGGCTCGCTCAACAACAAGAGCGAACCAACACTCTCCTTCGAAGAATGGAAGAAGATAGACGGCGGATGGCTCTGCAAATGTATGCCGCCTCACTTTAAAAGAAAAATAAGCGACCTACTTCTTACTCAATGGGGAGACCATCCAAGCGCCCGAGGCATGACGACCAAGACCCCGATGATCACGGTCTAGGTCCTCATGAGGGGGAGACACCGTGCACACTGCATCAACTCCACTTCCACCAGCACAAGCTCCATCCTCTCACCCAACAGCTGGACCAGAAGCAAGGGAACCAGAGGCTCAGCCCTCTGATGATGTAAATACTATGAATGTAATTAACTTTCCATCGATTATTTTTGTAGCATCAATCTCCGATCCAGCTGCAGGCATTGTAACCCCAATAGCAAAAGTTGTATCCTTAGCCGATGTACCACTTCCCTCATTCGATCCCTCATCAACCAACCTATCACTACCAACCGATGAATCCTCGCCAATATTAGTGAGCTCTTCATCACTTCCCCAAACACAACTTTCAACCACACCATCACCCACACAACCAGATGCTCAATTTTTTTCACTCCATCACCTACACCACCTCCATTACAAATACAACCAGAAACCACCCAACCAGAACCTATCACCACTCAACTAGAAACCATTCATACAAAACCTACCCAACCGGAACCACCTCTTACCCAACCAGAACCACCCCTTACCCAACCAGAACCATCACATACCCAACCTATAAAGCCAACAATGCCTGCAGATGTTCCTTCATCCTCAAGGAAGCCTTCATCCATCGATAGAGTGCAAGAATTCATCGCTCAGATGGAAACGCTAAGGAGACGTCCGGAGATGCCACCCAAGGAACCCATCATCATGGAGAATGTCCATCAATACCTCTACCATTATTGCGATGAGCACATTATCTTAAATCCCCCAAACATGTCCTCGGAGTCCATGGACTTAATCATACACATGTTCGTAAGGAAACTCACCCAACCACCACATGTCGTCTTCTCGAATGATGGGATAAATACAGTTCATGATATCAAGCTGCAGACCTTTACCAACAAAGCCATCAAGTACATCGAGTATACCGTGGAATGTGCTCATGGGATGATCTGTGTCTTTAGTGACAATAATCTAATCAATCTCAATCCATGGGACTTGATCGACTTGTATGGTCATACGACTCAATTTCAGGACCATGGGATAAGGTACGAGATGGCACAGAGAGCGATCGTAGAGACGATGGGAACTTTGGTGAAGTACAGAGCAAAGAATGAGTTTCAGATCGCTTGGAACTTGGCATTGGAAGACTTTCCTGCATGGCTCCAAAAGAAGACTTTCGTGGACTATAGGATGCTCTGCCTCTTTCTTAACTCAACCGAAACTGGGCTTAGTCTCCAAGGATGAGTTCGGTACCAAGAAGTTCTTTTGATTGACTGAGGCCTTCAAGTATTCAACCGATATGCTTGAATGGTTTCAGAAAGTCATCCAAGACAGACTGGGCAGAGACTATGTGCCAAGAAGAGAGGGACAAGAGGTAATTCATGGGATCTCCACAGTCATAAGGTACAAAAGACTGATGATGCATTTTTGGAGAATCTTTAATGGAGACCATGAATGAGATGTAAATTTTCCTTCCCTTACTTTTTACTTCCATACTATTTGAAACAATCTATTTCAGTAAATGAAAACTTTTGACAAAAAAAATGTATCTATTAGCTTAGCTTTGTGTACATAAATAGCTATTTGTTTATCGTTCATATATAACTATTTTTTATTTTTCATTACGTAGGGAGAGATTGTTAGACCTTATATTTCCTATTTCTAAAAGTAATGAAAAATGTACAAGTATGGAAGATTCTAAGTGTTGAAGACAAACTAGAGACGCAATGAAAGGTCCAGAGGTGCTATGATAACCTGAATCACCTAACCTGATAATCATCTACTTATGAAGTTCATCAGGTCGATGAACTAGCAACTCCATAACCCCTCTGGTTTACAGTAACTAACGAATCGTCAAGTGTCACAGTTCAATCAGATCTACTTTGGTCAAGCATATATGTGAAGAATCCTGGTTGAACACACTACCTAGAGACAGCTGGAGATGATTCATCGCCAACTTGAATTCTGTTACGCCAGGTAGTTAGAGATAACTCCCACCTTTCTAGATAGATATCTTCTCCTTGTTTGTCTCATAGGTATATCATACTAGATTGTGATCTCTTAGAATAGATTGCTAGTATAAATAGCATTCATATGTCCTGTCACAAATAAATTCCTCTCTTTATTCAATATAGTGAAATTACTTGAAAGCTTCATGCTTTCTTGAATATCATTAAAGTTGTTCTTCACTTTTTTCACTGATACGATAAATTTAGGTTCTTAAACATAAATCTTCGTGTTATATTGAGAGATCTGGGATCAACAGTTTTTGTCTTATCCTCCTACACACAAAGGACAAACCCATACCTCTCAAAGTATAGTACATGTATGGAATCACTCTACTATCTCTAAGCATGCTTACCTACTGATAACTCTTATTTTTAAGAGTTATTTCCTTTTTATTTACTCCCTTTTTGCTTTTATTAAATGCCCAATTTTGTTGTTTTTCCCTTTTTATTCCAAAAAGTTTTAAAAAGATGATGAAACACAGAGGAAGAAGTATTATTCCAAAAACCTGTATTTTTTTGACAGCATTGCCCACTGTGGCACCACTGTGGCACCACTGTGGGATGTCTACCAGCCTTGTTACTACTTCTTGGGAAACGTGCAGCTTGAAGATCTCCCAGATATTTTTCCTCCAGCTGTTATGAGCTGTCTTCCATGCTCTATTTTATTTTCTTTTGTATTTTTMTTTACTTGTACTAATTGCCCAATTTGTAATGATTGGGTATGGCCTTCCTCCCTCCCTCTCCCCTATATAAAGAGGCTTGGGAGAGCCTTTTTGGGTGTGCCAACTTGGAGCAACTTGTGCTCAAAACACCATCTTTGGTACCAACTTGTAGATATTGCTCTCATATATAATTAATGCTTTTTAATTTTATGTCTTTACTTTATTGTCTTTAAATATATGTCTTTAATTTATTGTCTTTAANCCTTTGGGAATGTCGCCGTACCAGTTAGTTTTTGGAAAAGCATGTCACCTCCCGCTCGAATTGGAATATAAAGCTTTTTGGGCGATAAAAGAATTTAATTTTGACGCAAATTCGGCGGGAGCAAAAAGAAAACTCCAACTTAATCAGTTGGAAGAATGGCGATTTCACACCTACGAGAATGCTAAACTCTATAAGGAAAAAACAAAATTTTGGCATGATCGTAGGATAAATCACCGAATTTTCGAAAATGGTCAAAAAGTTCTTCTTTTTAATTCTCGATTAAAGCTTTTTCCCGGAAAACTTAAGTCGAGATGGTCTGGACCATTCACCATTGTCAATGTGGGAAAATTCGGAACGGTAGATCTTTTGAATCCGCAAGATAATAGCACTTTCAAAGTTAACGGGCAKCGGATAAAGCATTTCCTCCCGGAGGGAATGATCGGTCCAACCCAGTAATTTTTGAAAAGAATTTTCAACAGTCTGTAAATATTTGAATTTGAAAGCAAGAATGAAGAAAAAGAAAAAAAATAATAAAGGAAAATTCTGGTGTTTTTGAGTAGACAGTGGGAAGTTTGTACCCACTGTCTTGGTCTTTCGAAATTTAAAAGAAATGTCAACCAGCAGCTTATTTTTTTGGGTGCCCAAATGAATGCTCTCTTCATGATCATGGACATTTGGCTGAAAATGCATTGTTTTTGGAAAGGACATGATGTCACCTTGAAGTTGAGAAAAAAGGGTTTTCTTCTCATTGGCTAAGTACATTTTGATGATTAGCCTTTGACAAAATGGGTTTTCTTTAGATTTTGTTTAAAAAAATAGATAAAAGAAAAATCTTGGGAAGGTAGTGAAAGAAATTTTTTTGGAAGATGGACTAAGTGCCCCTTTTTGTTTTAAAATGGCCAATTTTTGAAAAAGATTTTTTTTGAAAAATTTTCGAATGTCATTTTTTTTCAAACTCATGTTTTTAAAAAAAATTTGGGTCAAATATTTGTATTTTGTACAAGATATTGTTACCCCAAATGATGACATCCTAGGCATGTGTCCTTTTTTTGGCCATCTTTTTAAAACTAAAAAAAGAAATGCAATGCACCATACTTTTCCATCTTTGTACTTCCCATCAATCACACATTTTCACCACTTTTGTTTCCAACATCTTTTTTTCCTTTTATTTATTTTATTTTTAAATACAAATTTCAAAAACCCAAAACCCCTTTTTACCTTTTCTCCTTCCCTCTTCCTTTCTTCTCCAAGACAACCGCCGGCCACCATTTCCTTTATCCATGGCACGACCGAAGCAGCCGGTTCGCAACCACCCTTCTCGCCGTTCACTTCGCCGGCGACAAACCGCCGATGATCCTACCGCCGGTGCTCCACTCTCGACCGCACCGCCTGCTTCCTCGTCGGCCGAACCCTCTTCGTCGGCGACGGAATGTCATGCTTGCTTCGGAGACAAATTTTGGATGTACACCCGAGACCGGAACCGGGTGGTGAACAAATTCCTATCACACAAGAATGTCATGCTTGCTTCGGAGATACAACGTTTTCCCGGAGGCCTTTGCCCTCCCCAAGTTCGGCTACCAAAGATTCGACGGACCACCACSACGGATGCCACGGGTGAGGCATCTGCCAGTCGGGACGATACGGGTAAATCGGATTGATAGTCTTCTTTGGTGTTTCATTATAATCTTTTTAAACATCGAAAACAATTTTTTTTGTATTGGGCATTTCATACYTTATCCGACCGCCTTCTTTTGTGTTCATATATGGCGGTTGTTGATTATGCTTAGGTCTTTTGACACTCTAACTTGCTTTTGTTTCTTTTGGGCGTTGATACTTCTTTTGGTATATCGTTGGTTATTCTTCTTTTTCGGGTGCCATTTCTTTGATTTGAGCTTTAGGTTGCAAAAATTAAAATGACGTGAGCCATATTTCTTTTTGGCCCAAACACTTGCCATTGTTACCAAAACCAAACACTTTTAACCCATTTCTACAATGCGGACATTGTTCGGTTTCAGTTTGGGGGAGGTTGTATGCCAAAGTGTTGAAAAAATTCGTATAATGCCAAATGTCTTCGGAAAATTGGGAGACACAAAAATAGAAAAAATAAAGCAAAATGCTTTAACCCAATGACAAAAAGTGAATATCACTTCTTGGGTTTTCTTGAAAGTGTCAAAGACACAACAAAAAGAGCCGAAAAATGCAAAACCATTCAAAGCAAATGTTGTCATTCTAAGACAAGTTTGGGGGAATTTTTTTTTTTTTAGCCAAAAACACTAACCCGATAAAAGTCCCACCGATTAATTTTTGCACCTTGAAGATCAAAGAAGGGAAGTTGCACAACATTCAAAGCCTGACGATATTTCAACGCTCATCCGTAAGTTATGATTTCTTGTTCCTCTTTATTCATATTCTGTTTATTTTGATTCCTTGAGGACAAGTAATATCTTAAGTTTGGGGGTATGATAACTCTTATTTTTAAGAGTTATTTCCTTTTTATTTACTCCCTTCTTGCTTTTATTAAATGCCCAATTTTGTTGTTTTTCCCTTTTTATTCCAAAAAGTTTTAAAAAGATGATGAAACACAGAGGAAGAAGTATTATTCCAAAAACCTGTATTTTTTTGACAGCACTGCCCACTGTGGCACCACTGTGGCACCACTGTGGGATGTCTACCAGCCTTGTTACTACTTCTTGGGAA
>NC_037537.1:3599068-3602702 GCF_001531365.2 Cynara cardunculus var. scolymus | reverse complement strand
ATGTAAAAACTTTCTGGACTTTTATAAGGCCCGGTTATAAAAGTTCGCTTTCGAGAGATTGGAACTTTTATAAACAACTCTTAAAAGTCTAACCATTTTATTGTAAATTTTATCTTAAGAAAAACACTTGCACCCATGCCCATCGTTTAATATTAAAAGTTTATTTCGTTAATTAGCTAGTCGGTCCTATTTCAGTTTTTTTATAAATCCAAAGTTATTTTTACATCTCGAAACTCGTGCAAGAAGCTCATGATAAATCTCTAAATCTCTAAATCTCAATCGTACCTTCTCTGTGGGAACGATCTCGGTACTTTGTACCACTCTATTACTTGCAAGCGATCATAGTGTCGGCGTATACTTGCACCGACATTGTGCGGACATTCTGCCCACTAGGAATACGCGAACGATCCTAGCCTGTCACCTACTTTGTGAAACACTACTGTTCACATACGGCCAAAAGCCTGTACATCTGAACAAAAGACAAGCTCACCTCTAGAAGCTTGTCACGTGCTATGTACCGTCTGACTTGCATTAAAGCAACAAGTATAAATAGCTGAGAAGTTCTTCCTTCTCAATTTCTCACCACCATCCACTAACCTCTAAACAGTGAAGAACGAAGCAATCTATACCAATAATTCTTCTTCTTGAAGATCATATATCAATCTAAGAGAAAGGCTTCCTTCCTAGCACAAGACTTCTTAACCTTCTCTTTTAGCAAGTCTTTTCTTTCTTGTTCTTTGTAATTTGTATGTTTCTACGATTGTTTAGATAAGTTCTGTATCTTATATTTTTCGCAAACAATCTATAAAATTATGTATTGATCTTCTTTATCAATAAATTTTTTTTAAAAGTATAATGTTTGTATTAATCCCCCTTCTACAAACTGTTATCTATAAACTCTTGTAGATACCATTGGGACCAAGAAAAGCATTTGTGTCAGTTCTAGTGCCATTTAGGAGATGAAAATTGTAAGTTACAGACCTCGTGAACATCAATTGATTGGTATGCCCCAACTCAAGTAAGCAGTTTGTTGATTTGTTTTTATATCCATTTTCTTCAACCAGAGGAAACTCTACCACCACTTCCTTCCCAAATGAGCAAAGAAGCTTTCATAATGTTTATTCAATCTCCGGTGCAGAAACATCAATCTTTTTCGACAGTGAGGCTATGCCTTAGGGAATTGATTGCATTTTCACCAAGTACGTGATTAACCAAAAGCAAAGAAATATATAGAATGAATAATGTGATAATGGGGAAATATAAATCCCAAAACATATGTTTCAAGAACATGGGTTTATTTAAGATCTATATTTGTTCCCAGAACACGAGTTTCAATATTTTTTTTTTCCAGAACATGGGTTTCAAGAGAAGCAAAATGGTTGTCGAGATAGAATCACATAGTAGTTGTTGAGTTTCTAGTGATCAATTGAGTAGGGAAGAAGGAGGATGAACGATAAGGGGGATGTTATGGTGGTCGAAGTTAAGGAGGGAGAGGCCAGAGAAAAGGGACGGGCACCAAAAAAGACTTTCTTGGGGGACGAAGATGATGTTGTAACACATACACACATACATATATATGTTATTTTTTAAAAGAAAATAATATAATGAACGATATACCCCTGACTTAATGGAACTAAGGTTAATAGAGTTAGAGGATGGAACTAAGGTTGATGGAGTTAGAGAAATAGACCAAATGGATAACAATGGAAACTACATTGACTATATATGTAATTATTTAATTTAGGAGATTCACAATATAATTATGACATAACCATATGCACAAAAATCTATAATTTACTCTTTATATTAAGGGGGTGTTTGGGATTGCTTATAAAAACTGTTTATTGACTTATTTCGGTGTGGTACCTGTAATAAACAGTTTTTAGTGTTTGGATGGGGGAAAAAGAAAGATGCTTATACCGGTGTCAAACCGGTAATAAGGAGTTTCTGATAAGTTACTCCCATTTAACTTATCAGATTCAACTTATTAGGTTTGGAAACCAATTTACCTTTTTAACCTCATACGACTCCTTCCTTTTAACCGGTTCATATGTCTCCTTCCTCAAGCAACCAACTCATCAAGGGACCTTCAACCATTCCTTAGAATTCGAACCAGTTCCAGAAATTGAACCAGATTTCTTGATGTGATTTCTTCTCCATCAACATAAACAGATCGAGACCTTCACCTATAGAGATCAAAAATTGCATCTCTGATTGAAACCTTCACCTTAAGAAATCGATCGAAACCTTCACCTACATAAATTAAAATAGAACCTTCTATTGAAACCTTCAACCAATTTCTATAGAAATTGAAAAAGGTTTAGGGTCTTCCTTCAGGATTACTTTCTGAAAAGGGTTTAGGGTCCTTTCCTTACATAAGCAACATTCGATAACAGTTCATTATTTCTCATATCTTTTTTAGTCATTTTATATGTGTATACAAAATTTACTAAACATTAAAAAACAATTTATTACGTTTTGATTATGTCATAAGGTGACCCAAACACTTTTTATAAAACTTCAATCTAATACCATATAAGTTGATAAGCGGAAAAAAACATAAATTATTTCAAACACCCATGATTGCTTTCTATTCTTGTCGAATGCTGCACATGTAACATGATGTCATATGGTTCCTATCTTGTCCAATGATTTTGAAATTACCAGAATATATGTACTTTAGGGTTTTCCCAGTTCGATTCTTACTGCTTCAATCGAAGTGATCTCCGATATAGCTCGAAGGCAGCAGGTTAACCTAACCTAAGTTACAGCTTCATTTCTCTCTTTATTCGCATTGATCTCTGCTAATTTTCTTATTTGTTTTCTTAATTTCATCAGATCAGAAGTGAAATGACTGGTTTCAAGCTCTGGTGGATTAAGGGAACATTTGCTACTTTAATGCTATTAATTCCTGGAAATTTAGCATGGGGAAAAGAAGGTCACTATGCAACTTGTAAAATTGCTGAGGTAAAACTATTTCCATTATTTTCCACTTGAAATTTTGTATTAAGCACTTTTAATCATTATTTTGATGCTTAAGGTTGCATATTTATGCAATGTTGTGTTCTTTTGGTTTAGTAATGAGGACTGGTGTCCTGTTATTAGTCTGCGAATCAAATCAAGAACATACTAAAACTATGGTAGCAAGGATTGATTGCTTAAATTTGAGGAAATTTTCCATTCAAATCTAAGTTTTGTATCAAGTTTTGTGTCAAAATTTGAGGGGTATTAGACGAAAGGTTCTAGTTGACGTATTCACTTCTTTGGAAACCAACCATGTTTGTAGTTGGTACCCTTAAAACTAGCCATGCTTGTTATCTTTTATAATTTTCTTAACAAAGTGATATATTGGTGTTTGTAAAAAGACTTGAACTCACATTGATACTAGAGGCTTCCCAAAGACCGAGACATTTCCATTTTTATTAGGGCATCTCCAATGGAGGTTAATGGGGAGGATCATGAATGCTATTACATGCATCATGCATTGTGAAGGGAGGTTAATGGGAGTTGCATGGAATAGAGTTTCATGGCCATTGTACTCATCATAGCTAAATCAATGGGACCCACTAATTTATTTTTTCTTTTATAATTAAATTTGTAAGGATTTAATTATGATATTATATATATATATATA
>NC_037537.1:3595699-3597853 GCF_001531365.2 Cynara cardunculus var. scolymus | reverse complement strand
TGTTATGGAGTGTGGGTATAAAATGATAGAGTTGTATGGTGAGTGGAATGCTGATGTGGCAGTCCATGACACTCTGGTAGAGTGTCATGCCCGGATTATTAGTTTCCTGAATTTCATATTTAGTATTTGCCTAGTAAAAGCCATGTTCTTCTTTTAAGGAGGTCATGGAGTAGTAGGAGAGTGAGTTAGCTTTAGAGGTTGCTTTATTACTAAGTATTGTACTTTTATTAGGAAATTTAGCAGAAAAAGAGATCCGAAATTCTTCTCCCGAGCTTCGGCTATTCTGCTACGCATCCTCCTATTAATTTTACCTGCACTACGAGGAAGAAACAACAAGACCATACTGGAAAAGGGATCACAGAGGAAGGGAATATTTAGTCGTTTAGATTTGTGGGCCTGACTGGTATTGTTGGTATTTTACTAGGTTGGTTTTTGGTCTCTCCTTTTAAATTAGGAAGTCGTATGGGGAAGAGGTAGAGAATTGTCATCGTTGTGATTGTAAGGAGAGAACTAGCCTCTCGAAAGCTAGGCTCATTCAAGTTTCTAATCCCAATTGCTTTCTATTTTCTTTTTGGTTATTGTTTCTGTTGATTATCCAGAGTCCGATCCATAGCAAATTGGTATTTTCAGACTCATGAAACGCACTACGAGTTCCTAGTAATGTCTTTTGGTCTTACAAATGCATCAACCACTTTTCAGTCACTAGTGAATGAGGTATTCCAACTTTTTTGTACGTATTCGTATTAGTTTTCTTTGACGACATTCTGGTGTACTGTAGTAGTGAACAACAACATGTGGAACACTTGACATTGGTAATGCAACAGTTGGCCAGATACCAGTTCTACACTAATCCAAATAAGTGTTAGTTTGGTCGGATTACGGTGGCGTATCTTGGACATGTAAGTTCAGAGGCAGGGATGTCGGTGGGTACATATGTGCGCGAAGGTGCCGGACAATTTCAGGAGGATTTGAAAGGCATTATGGCATTAAGATTTCCAAGGTTTAGCCAAGGATTACTTTTAATTGTGTTGGGAGTTAAACATTTCATGCTAAAGAAAAAGGGCTATGGAGTTAAATAACCCCATTATGTTATCCTTTTGGGGAAAGAATCATTATGCCTCCTCAACCTAGAGTAGGTCTTTGTCAAGATGAGAATACAGTTACCCTTCCACTTCTTTTCATAGAGTTTAGACTGACTCCATGGCACTAGTTAATAGCTATCATAGATCATTCCGGACTGTGATGCGACGGGAAGGAATACTTACATGATGCGCTATTATTTGAGATTCATGCAGCCTTAGATGCTTCAATTGTCGAACCTACCGAGACGAAAGCCAAAGGTGAGTCTAGTAGGTGGATCCCCAGTTCAGTCGGTTGTCCGCCRCTTTTCTTTCCCATGCCGGGTATGCCTCACGAGAAGTAGAAGTGAGATAAAGCTGCAAGGGGGTTGGCTGATATTGATAAGCGAGACTTTGCCTTAGAGATCAATATCAACCTATATTCCTACTAATGTGATCCCCATTACTGATGGATGAAACAAAACTAAGTTTGTTCCCTTTCGTCAAGTAACTCGATTTGGACTTAACTCTGCGTCCACTGGGACTAACAACAAAGGAAATAAAAGCCCTAATCTTCGAGTCAGGAGATACCTAGAGAATAGTGTAGGCTTGGTCAGCCTTTACCTGACCAACTACCTAATACTACTCAGGCTCATCAACTAGAATTTGAAGGGATTATGTCCCCACTACCTGCCCAACAAATAAGAAGGTACATAGTGGGTTTAGTACCCTAGGGCCTCCTTGGTCTTCTTGGACTTGGTTTATGTCTGATTTCACACGGAGCTTGAGGGTGAGGTTCCATCTACGAGTGAGAAAAGGAGAAAATTAGAATTACTTAGGTGATCACGGAACCCTTAGCTGAAGAGGACCACCCTCTAAGCCTAAGTATTCCTCAATGACCGACAAAAACCCAACAGGCATACAACTCATTCTCGATGGATGTGGAGGATGACCATTATAGCCCTTCTTGTAAAGTTATCCGTGCTTAGCATTGGAACCTTGTGGGGTTAGGAGTAAAGCATCCTGTTCATCCTTATTGCCTTGGCTTCGATGATCAACCTTTAAGTTTCCCAACCCCTTTGTCCCCGATCGGGGG